>NC_054380.1:83930194-84243051 GCF_017654675.1 Xenopus laevis
ATCATATTCTCATACAAAATTCTGATATTTAGCTATAACGTTAATGGTCTAACCTGTCCTGCTGTGCTACTAACAATGCAGCCATTTACTAACAGGGTCAGATTCCTCCATGCAGTCTGAACTTCTTCTCTGATCTCTTCTTCTATTTAACCTTGATCATGCTAAGTATTTTCTAAAATACGCATGTGCAAGAAGCGATCACGGTAAATTGTCATTACATTAGAAGATCTAACCCTGTGAGTAGATCTCTGCATTTTGTATAGTATGAGCAAGTCAGACTGAATTGAATGAAAATGAGGGCTGTAAGTAGGGAGGAATAGAATGTGTCAGTGCAAAAGTGTTTCCAAAGAGCAAGTACTAAGTCCAATGGCTGCAAACAACGCAAGAGAGCTCATTTCATTTCTGGATTGTTGCCATGAGTGCCCCACAGCAACCCATCAATCGACTCGACAAACCTGCACCTAGAATTGCGTGCAAATGTAATTTTGATGCCAAATAGTATAAATGATGACATCCTGAAAACAAAAGGTTGTGGGAAAATTATGCACTGTGGGTGACTTGCACCTTAAATTGCACTTTACATGCTGCACTTTTGCTCATAAATGTAAGCATGTACAGTAAGTGGCTGTTTTAGTGGGTTGTCAAACATAATGTTTAAAGTTTCAGCCTAGGATTCTTTTGGAATCAAAGGGGTAATAACATTCAAATGTCTCAATGTTTAGTATTAGTAATAAGGTCAAGTTCCATTTTATGCAGGAATACTATGAGGTGGGCCAAGCCGACCGAGCCCCCAAGGCATACTGGCCAGCCACCTCGCCTGCCCTGTGTGTGTCCGTATGAATTTGCTTGCATCTGTGATCAGGCGTTGTGCGAATGGGGGGAGCAAGCAAGTGAGTGCAAGAGCGGTAGCAAGAGCTATAGAGCCTGGACTAGGGTTAGGCAGATGACTGTTTAAGAGGTGTCTGCCCTCCCCTCTTCTTGTGCCCTAGGAAGGTGCCACTTCTGCCTACCTCTAGTTCCAGCCCTGACTACTATAAATGAGTACTACAGTATTTGTTTTTTCCTGTGTCATTTATGCCCCTGTAAAACTGGTATTTCCATGCCAAGTTAATCATTAGGAGTAGCAGCATTCAAACTGTGTTACGTTTTGTTACTCTAGGGATTTTTTTGAATACTGTAGTTATCAAATGTCTAGATTGACATTAATGGCATGCTATCCTTTTCTCTGCTAATTTTATGGTATAGATTATGGCAGATATACGCACTGTATTTTTAAGAGAATACAGACAATGATTATTTTCTGCTGTACTTTATGAAACAAGTACAGAAGAATGAGAAGTGACTGCAGTTCCAGGCTTTTCGATCACCCTTCCAAATGAAAAGGTCACTCTATATAAAATGCCATGGATGACATTATCTTTTGTCTTAGTATAAATATTTAGCCCTGTTTATCTTACTGCTGAACCAGATTTTCATACAAAAGAAAACCTGATATTTAGCTGTAAGGTGAACATTCTATACTAGATACTGAATATATGGCTTGGTTCTTGGTATAAAATGGTTTTCTCATTTTCATATTTATACCTATAGTATACACAAAATGTTCAAATGCACCAGTTCAACTGATTGTATCCCAATTTTAGCATCTTAGACTTTTTTTAAAAAAAATCTCCATCAATTCAATGTACAGAGTGAGAGGAAAAAGGCATTATACACAATTGCGTGTGACACCTTTTTCCTCTCATACTTTATTTTATAAATGTTTGTACAGTATAGAACATCTCTCCTAAGTGTTCTCTTTTGTAAACAATTTTGCTATTAGTTATTAGTATGGTTTTGTAGTTACTGTTGTAAAAAAAATAAAATAAAGAAATTAAAGAAACACAACAATGTAAGGTAAATAGGTTTTTGTAGTTAATGGTACACATATAGTATCCTTTATTCGGAAACCCATTATTCAGAAAGCTCAGAATTACCGAAAAGGCATCTCCCATAGTTGACCAAATAATTACAATTTTTAAAAATTATTCCTTTTACTCTGTAATAATAAAAGAGTACATTGTACTTGATCCAAAATAAGATATAATTAATTCTTATTGGAAGCAAAGCAGCCTATTAGGTTTATTAAATGTTTAAATGATTTTCTAATAGACTAAAGCTTAAAAACATGGATAACCCCAGGTCTTGAGCATTCTCGATAACAGGTCCCATGCATAATTTGTTATACAGAAGCCCATTATCCAGAAAGCTCTGAAATGCTAGATTGCCATGTCCTACAGAGGCCTAGATATATATTTTTTTTAAAGGATTTCATTTTTATTTTTAATAATATAATAATACCTTGTGCTTTGCACTTATACCTTGTATGGTATCTGTGCTGAAGAACTTACCAAAGCACAGTATATGTTTAGGGAATGTTCTCCAACTGGCAAGGACAAGAGGAACTTCTCGAAAGTAGCTTGTGATCTCTTTATATATTGCTAGAACCATGGGTCAGGTCCATACTTTATGAAATAATGTTGGGGAAAATGACTTGAAATATGCCTCCGACTCTCATCCAATGTATCATATTTATCAAAATTCTAAAAAATCTCATAATTTTCTGAAAACCACTCTGCACAGATTTTTTCCCCTTATTTATTAATACATTTTCCCGATAATTTCTTGTGTGGGAAAAAAAACAATAAATTGTGAAAAAATCTGAATACCATGACTTTTTCGATCTGACACCCAAAAACCACAACTTTTTTTTGATTTTATGCCGAAATACTGCAAGCATTTTAGATTTAACACCCAAATACCGCAACTTTTTTGGATACTCAACGCAGATTAGGATATCTTTGAGACATCTCCCATTGACTTCTACATGTATGAGTTGGAGTCATTTTTTATTTGGACTTTTAACACCATTGTGGGCGAAGTGATGTAAATTCTGAACTTCACCGATTTACTAATGGGCGCTGGCGTAACTTCGCTAGTGAAGGAGATAGACTCTAGTGGTACTTCACAACCTAACGCCAGGCGAAGTTGCGCTCTGGTGAACAAATGTAACTACGCTAATTCACTAAGATTGAGATTTGACTGAATGTTACCTCTTGCGCCAGATTTGCCTTCGCCAGCTCATACCAGGCAAAGTGCAATAGAGTAGATAGGACTTGACCAAAAAATAGTTGAAAATTTTTCTAAGTCCCAAAAAACGCTGGTGTCTTTTACTTTTTACAGGGTGATAGGCTGCAAAAGATAGTAATTTTTTGGGGGGGTACCCGGCTTCCCCCCAACATTTCCTAACATATGGCTCATAAACTATACAGTGAGCACAGGTGTAGGGCAATATAACAACTCTATTTTATTTTATGAAGGTTCCCTGTGCTTGTGTAATGTATTTACTGCTACATATACGTCCATTTAATTTTAACTTCCCGCCGTATGCAACTTAGCCAACGCTTGAGCAATTTAGCTTTGCTTGCTGCAGTAACACTAGCGAAACTTCGCAGGCGTTCGGCACCTTGGACGCAACTTCGGATTTTCGTGAATTAGCGCTGTCCTGGTGAATCTGTGCTTGGAGGTAAGTAAATTTGCCCCTTGGGGTTTAAAAATCATGAAAAATTTTAGTTTTTCTTTTTACATGAAAAAATTGTGTTTTTCCTCTTTAAAAGGCAAATGAGACAAAATCTTTCTTTTACTTTCATGTTTTTCTATAGTTTTTGGCCATTTGCGATGGTTTTTGGAGGTAAGTAAATTTGCCCCTTGGGGTTTAAAAATCATGAAAAATTTTAGTTTTTCTTTTTACATGAAAAAATTGTGTTTTTCCTCTTTAAAAGGCAAATGAGACAAAATCTTTCTTTTACTTTCATGTTTTTCTATAGTTTTTGGCCATTTGCGATGGTTTTTGTTCAATAATCTGAATAATTTGAGTTTTTGGGCAACAACTCGAGAAAAGTTGAGTTTTTGGAGCATCAATTCAAAGAATACACATGATTCTAACTAATGTTCGATTTTGTCACAACATTTTTTCACACTGATTTTTTCGAGAAAAATTATTGGTAAATTAATGGTATTCATGTTTGGTAGTTTGGTCAGAGTTTTGGTGAGAAAAAGTCTAGTTTTCTAATTCCTTGGAGGGCTAATGGTCAGGTTGTGGTGCAAGAGTTCAGCTGTACATTGTGTACTTGGCTTACCTTGGGTTGATAAATGTCTGGGAAAACCCATTTTTGACTGCTTAAAGTTTTGTTGGGAATCCCCACTTGAAGATGATACAGTCTTGTTATAGAAAAGTAATGGTATACAGTCTTGTTATAGAAAAGTAATGGCTTCTCTTCCACAAAAACAAGAATAGTGAATCATTGGTTTGGTCAATCTTTTTTCTGACTTAGAGTCCATTTTATGTCAAGCAAGTGACATTTTTAAAAGTGTCTTTAGGGATGCCTTTGAATCCTTGAAGATATTCCTCCCTGCGTTGCTTTTTAATTATTTTATTTTATCTTGCAATGATATATTTACAGTATATTGTATGTTTGTGGTTGATATATGTAATGTTAGTATTATCATACATTTATATGTTACATGTTTTAATGCCTTTCAAGTAAGGATAAAAAATTAAAACTTCAAAGCATTGATATAAATAAATGAAGGGACAATTAATGCAAATCCAAGAGGTTTTATTGATGAAATCTATCAAAGCTCAAAATCATCGTTCATTTCTTATTTTGTCTTATTTGCATTACATTTTGACAATTTTATTGATGATCTTTTTACCTGCTTTTGAGTTTGAAGACCATGATCAGTGATCCATTAAATCATAATCTGCATGTTAGCCTTGAGCTTATTCATTAACATTAACATGGTTCGTTAGTGCTAAGAAGGAATTCTTAAGAGGAACTAGTTACTGTTATCTGCCTCTTTGAAGATGTTCAGTGTATTTATGAAATAAATTATAAATAACTACACCTCCCATAGGAGAATTGATTATTAATACTCTATAAAAAGCATTTGCTCCTTTGGAAATAACCTTTTTTGACTCCCAGTAGCTATAATAATTCATATTCTATGACTTAGGCATAGGTACTAATTTGTTTTGCTATGATAACTTAAATAAATGTTACTGATGCTACTGCTATCCTTTTACACTTGGGGGAAGCTGAGCTGCACTAAACTAAGGGTTTTTGATTGGTTAATGAGGCAGCAGAAACAACAGTTGTAGAAATAAATACATTATTCTGAAATCCTTTCCTTTCTCTGTCTTCGGAGATAGTATTGTACTCCAATATACTGTACTTGGGTACCCTTCAGAGCATTGGTGGGAGAGACTGGAAGACTTTATACTTACAATAACAGTGCCTCTGTCTAAGGAGTTCTAATAGGAAAATTCATTACAAAAATAAGCAAGCAGGTGTCTAACCTAAAAATGAAGACTCACAAAGACAATTTAAATAGAATAGCAGAGGCTATTTGAAAGCAAAGTTTTGTTCTGTACACAAGCTCTTTTATTTGTATGTTTTCAGCTATATAGTGTTTTGCTCAGCAGCTCTCCTGTTTAATGTTTCAGGAGCTATCTGGTTGCTAGGGTCTTATTTAGGCAAAAAGGAACAATAATAATACTTTGTAGCCTCACAGAGAACTAGTTTTTGGCTACAGAGGTCCATGGCCCCCATTAGAAACCTTGAAAGAGGTAGAATAGAAGGACAAATAATTAAGAAATAACAAATACAATTGATGTAATAACAAAAAATGAAAAACAATTCCAAAGTTGCCCTGAATAGGCCATTCTATATTATACTAAAAGTTATCTTGAAGTTGAACCCCCCTTTTAATCTGTAGGTAGGGCTAATTTATTGGACTAAGCCAGCTGCTCCCACAAAGCAGTAACCCAAGACCTGTCTGCCAGAATTATTCCAAAGGTGGCTTACTTAACGGGATGTTCTCAGCATCCATGTGACTGAAGTTCACAGACTTCTTAAAGGGGAACTATAGCAAAAAATAAAATTTAATATAAGCTTCCTCATACTGAACTAAGAAACATTCTAAAAATTCTGTACCATTTCTGAGATAATCATGTTTATATTCAGTTTTTCTCTCTCAGCATCTGTTTCTCTTCATTCTGTCATCATGCAGCACTTGGGTGTCAGATGAATGATCCAATATATCTAATAGGGGGGGCTCCCTTTCCTAGCAGATGTTTTAGAGCTCACTCAAGTAACTGATTCCAGTACAAACAAAATCTAACAAAATAACTGCCTTTTGCACAAATTCTGCACGTAGAGAGACATGATGTCTGTTGATTTTAATAGTGAGGACGGAATGAGGAGAAACAGATGCTGAGAGAGAGAAAGTGAATATAAACTTGATTATTTCAGAAAAGGTACATCATTTTTAATTGATTGTATTTAATTCAGTATCCTGAAGCTAATATTACATTTTCATCTTTGCAATAGTTCCCCTTTAATGTGCTAGAACTCCAGTGGTACCGTTTATTACTGTGCGTCTTGTATCATGCTGGATCTGTCCTTCCATGTGTTGTTGGAGCTGTAGGCTCAGCAACTGGTTAAACTCAACAGGGGCACCTTTCTCACTGATAGGGACCTTTACAGGTTGGACTGTAGATAGATAAAGATAGATAGAGATGAATAGATGAGTAAACCATATGTGAATATATTGATTTGCAACTCTGTTAAGTTGTAATTTCAACAAAAATATTCAGAATATCAATGCAGGGAACTGGTAAATGCATTTCCCCAAAGATTGTGCCCAAAAGGGACACGTATTTTAAGCAAGGGATTATTTCCTGGGTTCCAGCATGTCTCATAGGTATCCTGTGGTTTGCCACTAGACGGCAGTGTGCTTTAATATAAAAAGGGTGAGTCATGAAGCTTTAGGGCCTTTTTGTCAGAGGCTTGTGGCAGTGACTCTTTGAAGTAATGGGAGCCATCTGTGGAGCAATCCTTATTCAGGATTAGTGAAGGAGCAGCTAGATCTTGTAATAGTCTCTCTAGGAGAGCCAGTTAGAGTTACCTAGATTGGGCAGTTCTGGGCTCCACAGAGGAATAATAAAAGGGAATAGATCCCAAGGGCATTGTGGTTTAGTCAGGGAACCAGAGACAGGTACTAGGGACTTAGATCCTCCATTGGGTAACCCATAAAAAGTGTCCCCAGAGAGAACAATAGAAACTCTGGGGAGACAGATATTCCCCTCCCAAATACTATTAGAGGGAACCCTCTGCAAAGGGTCTGCCTTGTGAGTATACATTGATCATAATTTATATATAGCGCTGCATATATACAGTATATCTGCTCTGTGTCGCATAGCTGTTTTGCTAATCTCTGCTAATAAATCAATTCAGTTATTGCAGCAAGAACCACTTGCACCCATTCTTTATATTTGTTACAGTTGTAGTGCACCCTGCCTCCACACTGTTGCAAGGACTCACCCCTGAGGAGTTCAGCTACTAGTATATAGCAACGGGGCCACTCAATTTATTATAAGCTATTACCTATTTTGAACTTCTACAGTATGTGGAGAACTTTTTCTTACAAAAAATACAAAACAAAATACAAAAAAATTACTAATATAACTATATATTTCACATGTTTCAAATGGGAATTAATGACTGCAATAGAACCATGTCCCTTTCCTCTCCATCACTATAATACTTTCTCTAGCAGATAACCGCAAAGCATAATTCTAAGTAGTGCAATCCAGATGGAAACTTTGCCCTTGAGCAAATATCACCCTGTATTTACAAAGTGATTACAGTGGAAATTGCCAACACTAGCATGGTATTTTTAAAAGCTAACTGAGAAAAATGCAATGATGTTCTAACATCTACAGGCAATATTAAGACTGGTACAAGGCAATTCATAAATTAGCTTGTCTAATATGAATCCGCACCCCACACTATCTCAAAACTACAGTATTAAAGTCTCTGAAGACTGAACAATGCTCCTCTCCACCTCCATAATGCTTTCTCTTTTATACAGCCACAATGCATAATTCTGTTCAGTGCAATCCAGCATAGTTACATAGTTACATAGTTACATAGTTACATAGTTACATAGTTAAATTGGGTTGAAAAAAGACAAAGTCCATCAAGTTCAACCCCTCCAAATGAAAACCCAGCATCCATACACACACCCCTCCCTACTTTTAATTAAAATTCTATATACCCATACCTATACTAACTATAGAGTTTAGTATCACAATAGCCTTTAATATTATGTCTGTCCAAAAAATCATCCAAGCCATTCTTAAAGGCATTAACTGAATCAGCCATCACAACATCACCCGGCAGTGCATTCCACAACCTCACTGTCCTGACTGTGAAGAACCCTCTACGTTGCTTCAAATGAAAGTTCTTTTCTTCTAGTCTAAAGGGGTGGCCTCTGGTACGGTGATCCACTTTATGGGTAAAAAGGTCCCCTGCCATTTGTCTGTAATGTCCTCTAATGTACTTGTAAAGTGTAATCATGTCCCCTCGCAAGCGCCTTTTTTCCAGAGAAAACAACCCCAACCTTGACAGTCTACCCTCATAATTTAAGTCTTCCGTCCCTCTAACCAATTTAGTTGCACGTCTCTGCACTCTCTCCAGCTCTTTTATATCCCTCTTAAGGACTGGAGTCCAAAACTGAACTGCATACTCCAGATGAGGCCTTACCAGGGACCTATAAAGAGGCATAATTATGTTTTCATCCCTTGAGTTAATGCCCTTTTTTATGCAAGACAGAACTTTATTTGCTTTAGTAGCCACAGAATGACACTGCCCAGAATTAGACAACGTGTTATCTACAAAGACCCCTAGATCCTTTTCATTTAAGGAAACTCCCAACACATTGCCATTTAGTGTATAACTTGCATTTATATTATTTTTGCCAAAGTGCATAACCTTGCATTTATCAACATTGAACCTCATTTTCCAGTTTGCTGCCCAGTTTTCCAGTTTAGACAGATCACTTTGCAAAGTGGCAGCATCCTGCATGGAACCTATAGTTCTGCACAATTTAGTATTATCTGCAAAAATAGAAACAGTACTTTCAATGCCCACCTCCAGGTCATTAATAAACAAGTTGAAAAGCAAGGGACCTAGTACAGAGCCCTGCGGTACTCCACTAACAACACTGGTCCAATTAGAAAATGTTCCATTTACCACCACTCTTTGTAGTCTATCTTTTAGCCAGTTCTCTATCCAGGTACAAATACTATGTTCCAGGCCAACATTAATTTAACAAGTAACCTTTTGTGTGGCACTGTATCAGGGGTAGATTCATTCACTAACGGACAAATTTTCACCAGTGTCAGCTTCACACAGCTCACACCAGTTTGCCAGGCACAAATGTGCTATGACTACGCTAATTCACTAATATTCAGAGTTTCGTCCTGGGCACCGAATGCTGGTGACTTTTCGCTTTATTTTGGCAGTGCAAGCATTTCTTAGCGAAGATGTGCTAGCGTTCATTTGTGCCTTGTGAAAATTCACTAGAGATCTTGTGCTTAGGTCAATTTGCATAGGGCAGGAAATTCAAAGTTGTAGAATTTATATACAGTAATGCCCTACACATGGGCCCACTGTAAAATGAATGTTCCATATGTTATGAAAGTCTGGAGAAAACCCAAAAAAAGTTTAAGTTAGGACTTTTGCAGGCAATCCTGCTTAAAAAAAGGAAAAGTCGCCAGCGTTTAATGCATTTTCAGCACACAGGATATAATGTAAGTGACAGAAGATTGAGGAAGATCTAGCCTCAAGTGGCGAAAATACGCTAGCGACGCCTTTGCCGCACTTCACCAGGGCGCCGCTAATTCACTAAAATCCGAAGCTGTGCTCAGGGAGGCGAAAGGTAGCGAATTTGCTATCGCGTTAATTCGTCAAGCAAAGCAACTTTTTTTGAAGCAAGCCCTATCTACTCTATTGCACTTCGCCTGGTCTAAGGTGGCGAAGGCAAGTTTGGCGCAAGAGGTAACGTTCAGTAAAATGCGCAAGTTAGTGAATTAGCGTAGTTATGTCCCTTCACCATAGCGCAACTTCACCTGGCGTAAGGGTGCGAAATAGCGCTAGAGTAGGTCCACTTCGCTAGTGAATTTACGCCAGAGCCCGTTAGTAAATTGGCAAAGTAACGAAATTACGTCACGCTGGCGAATTTGCGCTAGCGTTAAACGCTTCGCACTTTAGTGAATTTGTCTGGTCTGAAGTGGCAAAGTAAAATCTGGCAAAAGAGGTAAGGTTCAGTAAAATCCGTACATTACTGAATTTGCGGAGTAACAACCTTTCGCCGGAGTAAAAAGTCGCCTGCCGATAGAGTGCAAACGAACGCTAGCGACGGTCTCTTTTGCTAGGGAATTGAGATCTGCTACTGTTATTGAATAGGCAATGTCCCTGCGGATGGTAACGCTGTTGATTTGTCAATATAGTTAGCCACTTCACCCTTTAGTGAATCTATTCCATGGTATGTTTTAAAACCAATGGAAAAACTGTTTCTGTGCTTTAAAATCTATAGACAACTGAAAGACTAATATGCAATTTATACTATGGCAACTAAAACATTGCCTTAATTAGGCGTTATATATATTTACTAAATGTAAATGCCAACTTGACCTTTTTTTGATCTCTGATTGAGAAATGGTTAGATATCATTTAAAATGGCCAGAGGACCACATTGGGCCACAGACATGTTCTTTCCCAATGGGTTTGCACAGCGTGCCTGTATAACCTAGTCTTTTAGGGGCTTAACAATTTGCTTGATCACTTCAGGCAAAAACATGCACATTTTTCTGTTTAAATTTGTCTACCATGATTTTACACCAGGGACCTTAGATAAAGACACTGTCATATGGACAAAATGAAGAATTTGCTAGCTTGCTATGAGGTTATTTTCAGAATACTATAGCTAGAGTATTAATTATTATTTAAGCCTGAAGAAATATATACTTCTAGTACTCTGCTAGTAGCTTACACACCAATAAATACAATATTCTGTAGGTACCTTTTGTGTTGCCTTGAAAATATATTGCTACCTTCCCTTCTGTGTTGGAAAGAAAAAAAGACCTTTTACTTGCTTTTAATATTATACATTTTACATTTTAATATCAAATAACAAAATAGGTCATTGTGGATGTTTTGATTACTAATAAGTCAGAGCTTTAATCTGTCACTGAAACTAATAAACACTTGGATAATACTAAAAAAAAAAGCATGGTGATATTGTATCTTAAATTATTATAGACTTAATCTGTTGGGAGGAAATAATGACACCTAGTGGGTAAGTTAAACAAAATAGGGGAATCTCTGCAGCTTTTTTCTAACTATACACATTAACCATATATGCAACTACAGAAATACATTTAAAGAAAGACAAATAAAATCTAAAAAAAACCAATCATATTACCAGGACAGGTTAATTGCCAAAATTGTTTTAAATACAATTATAAAATTACATTTAAATGCTGTTTCTTGAACAATTTCATATTTTGTCCCACAGGACAATATACTAAAAATATCATCTTCCCAAAGACTTGTAGATGCTTTACTTAAATGGGTATACTGAAAAAAGAATGTTATTAATATTAATATCCTTTTTAACTGTATATGCAGATGTAGTATGGGTGTATCCTGTGGGCCTTGGTGTATTTTGTGTTTTAACTCATCAGTCAGCAGACACACAGGATTTTTGAATGTGCAGGGTGTAGTAATACAAAGTTATCACCTTCTTATAGAAGATTTATACACAGTAATTCTTATATGTAGCGGAGTGAATTTATTCGCCATGCATAGAATTGACACCTGCGAAACTGCTGTAAAAATTTGTTGCGACAAAAATGTCGCCATAAGAAAGAACGCCCATTTGTGTTAATGCATTTGGACAAAAACATCAAAGAGACCGTGTTTTGCCGCAAAAATGACGCCCATAGACTTGTATGGCATTGTGCGTAAAAAAAAAAAGACGCATGACAACATTTTTTTGACTCCCATAGACTTTAATGGGCATTGGTGACATTTCGTCGGCGGCAAATTTTTGGCGAAACGGGTCAAATTCGCCCATCCCTATTGCTGAGACAAAAAAGTCCCCATAAGAAAAAAACACCCATTGACTTGAATGCATTTGGAGTGAGAAAAAAATAGTTGCCATGTAAAAAAAACAAATGTTGACGCCCATTGACTTCAATATGTTAAGTGAATTGTTTCACTTTCGCAATTTTTTTTTTAGTTTCTCTAATTTTTCGGCAAAATGGGGCAGATTCACTATCATTACTTATATGCTAGCTAAGACAAAAAGATTCTCCTGGCAACTGCATGTCCTGCTTTTTTCTTCTTGCACTCTAGAGTATGCTGGGGTGGAACCAGTCGGAAAGCTCCTACCCTTACAACTGGAATACCCTTGATTTTACCTGGATGTTACAGAGTTTGTGAGGGAACAGCAGCTAGAGGGAGTCAAGAACAATGTATGGAAACCAAAAACAATCCACAAGTTAATCAGAGCAAAGGACGTGTTGGAGTCTATTCCAGGGCTCCCAAAACTGTTTGGGGAATGTTTCTTCAGACAAAATGACAAACAAGCACAACATATTGCATGTATGGCTATCCAAGGTGGTCTTCCCTTGAAAATCTTGAAGCATGTCTGTAACCTGTGGAGATACCGACATTACCCACGGTGCATCATTCGTGAAGAAACAGCTATGAGCACCTTTTGGGATTGCTCAGTTGCACAGACCCTGCTTTTTCCACTGATTTACAGTCTGCACTGCAACTACACCATCTACAACAGCCTTGAGGAAAAACAGGACTTTAACTCCTCTCCTTCTTCCCACTCTCCCCTCATTGTGTATTTATTTTGAAAATAAAGTTGTGGGCCAGTCATCTCCCCTACTCATTTACGATTTGTCTTTCCCTATCCACTCCCCCTTCCCTCCTTAGCTTTATGTCTTGAATAGCACTGCAATGTAAAGAATTTGTAATGTCTTGTTTTTGTATATATTTATCATGTATAATAAAGCATATATTATTTCAACAAAAAAACTAAAACAAAGAGACCTTTGCCAATGTTTGCTGATACAGATAGCCACCCATTAGCATCTGTATTTTATTATATTGGCAAACCCAAATACTCATAACCAGCTCACTAGGGAGCTCTGAATGTTGGGTTGATGGCCACTTTCCTATGCCCAACTTCCTAATTGTTCCTTAGAGAGTAGAATCATTAACAAATGAATGAGTTAATTAATCCTGGAGATGACATCAGAAACATTTATAAAAACATGTCAATATGACTGTGCCTGATTTTGTTAAAAAAATATTACTGACAAATAAACCTTTATTAAAAAGACATTAATAGACATATGTATGTACAGTATCCCCACTGTTAAAATGCCTATACTGATAGGAACTGTATAAAGGACATGGTCCCTTACTAAAAGTAATTACAATAATACCAATAGTATTTAGAAATCTGTTGCTTGGATTGGCAGAAGTGTATTCCATAGCACTTAAACCCAAGAAAGATATATGAATGAACCCCTTGTGTAATATAACCTTGGTCTGTCAGATGTGCAGTGTTAGTAATTGGCAGTTTCTTAAAACACTCATTAACTGGCCAGCATTATCACAGCAGGACTGAATACTACATGAGAGATAACAAATCTGTTTCAAAGATTTTATTTATTGGAGTAGTTTTAATTACAAAGCTACACATTTATATAGTAGAGAACAAGTATAGACTGCATTTATGCAAACAGTAGGAACATTTTAATGTCCTTTATACTTTAAACATTATTATTCTTTGAACCAGGTTTTGTAGATAAGACACTGTCAGTCTGTTTTCAAGAGACAGCGCAGAGACAATCAGATTATATCTTATGTTGGAATATGAGACACTCACAGCGCCTTAACCCGAATCTGCCAAGGACTGATGGATAGTACTTTATGGAATTTGACCTCTGATGCTCAAACTTTACCTGTGTATTATTGCTCTCTCCTGTGACATTGTATTATTTTATATTACTTGGCAAGAGAAATGTATATTTGTGACTCTGGAAGCTACACAATGCCTAATTTAATCCCCAGTTGATGTTTCTCTCCCAGTGGATATTTTAGTGGTTTTCTAAAGGATCATTTTAGCTTCTTGTGAATTGTATTTTCTTCCTTAAAAAATAATTATTGGGCATTTAGTTGATTATAAAAAACCTTTCCTTCATACGAAGAATATACCAGCGCTGTAAGCTTAGGGATAGACACCAAAAAACAAAAAATACAATATAGTGTAGTATTTTCAAATAAGGTTTGCACCTCTTTGTGCAGCTGCTATATGGTGTGATCTGTTATCTTCCACCAAGGGATTCAAATGCCCTTTATCCGTGCCTTTTTACTAATATACGTGGCCACCTCCTGTGTGGGGTAATGGGTACTTACAAACGTTTAGTTTTGCCACTAGCATATAATGTGATTCTTTGTCCCAATCCTGGTTATCTTTAGACCTCTAAAAAGATATGATAAATCGTGTAAAAACTTCTTTAATATAATAAAAAGGTAAAAATACAGATTGCACTCACATATGTGCGCTTAAAATAAGCATAACACAGTTCGTCTTGGGGTTCTCCGGTCCTGCGTTCCACTCTGGATGTTTAGTTGCCTGGCGTTGTTAGTGGGACACGCGCTCCTGGTCTCCCCCTGATGACGTCACTGCTCAGCCGACGCGTTTCGTTTCATCTAAGTTGTAAGCCTTGAGGAAGTCGCATAGACGAAACGCGTCGGCTGCCACCTGCCATTTCATCTCCCCGCACTTGTACTACACTTTTGTCTAACTCTTTGCATGTTTCCTGGAATTATTTGCCTTTTACCTGTTATAACCCTTGATCTCATCCTATTGGTATTGCCAACTGCTATTATGTTTTACTGACAAACCAAGTGGCATGAGTTTCCCTGCAAATGGTGTCACAGGAAGGTAGCAGGGTGCTAGAAGAGAGTCAAAGAACAATAGCCTTGCCAAAGCAGTCAGAAAATTATCTAACCGTCTACGTTCTAGGTCCCTATCTGAAAGGATTGTTACTGTCGCAAGCAAGTGCAGGTGTGGCTATAAACTACATGAGGTGGAGGATTCTGAAGATTCCTCTAAAAAAGAAATCTGAAGGATTTGTAAACATATGCCCTTTGACATTTGCATTCAGTATAGTTAGGAACAGACAGGATTCCCCATGGAAATAGTTTTTCACCATCATAGTTACTAAACGTTACCACTGCAGGAGGAACAAAATAATGAGCACAATTTCATATACTGTACTGTAGTGCTTGCTTAAAAAATGAAATGAGGAAATATCTTGCAAATATGCAATCTATTCAGCAGTCAACTGGTCCCCTTGTGGGGCTATTTCCTGATAGTATATCTTGAACACTGTCAATAATGCATACTGTGGCTAGGTAGGCTAAAGCAGAGTATTGCAATAAAATAAAATCAGGGCAAAACTGCCTATAATGGGATATACAGTGAGGTCCATAAATCTTTGGACAGAGACAACTTTTTGGTTCTGTACATTACCACAATGAATTTTAAATTAAACAACTCAGATGCAGTTGAACTGCAGACTTTCAGCTTGAATTCAGTGGGTTAAACAAAAAGATTGCATAAAAATGTGAGGAACTAAAGCATTTTTTAACACAATCTCTTCATTTCATGCGCTCAAAAGCAAATGAACAATTGACTTAAATGCTATTTCATGGGCAGGTGTGGGCAATTCCTTTGTTATGTCATTATCAATTAAGCAGACAAAAGCACTGGAGTTGATTTGAGGGGGGGGGGTGCTTGTATGTGGAAGATTTTGCTGGGAACCGACAACATGCGGTCAAAGGAGCTCTCCATGCAATAATAAGCCATCCTTAAGCTGCAAAAACAGAAAAAAACCCATCCAAATAATTGCTACAATATTAGGAGTGGCAAAATCTACAGTTTGGTACATCCAGAGAAAGAAAGAAAGCACTGGAGAACTCAGCAACTTAAAAACACATGGACATCCTGGAAGACGATAGTGGTGGATGATCGCAGAATCATTTCCATGGTGAAGAGAAACTCCTTCACAACTGCCAAACAAATGAACAACACTCTCCAGGAGGTAGGCATATCGATATCCAAGTCTAACATAAAGAGAAGACTGCATGAAAGTAAATACAGAGGGTGCACTGCAAGGCGCAAGCCTTTCAGAATAGAAAGGTTAGATTGGACTTTGCTAAAAAAAAAACATCTAAAAAAGCCAGCACAGTTCTGGAAAACCATTATTTGGACAGATGAAACCAAGATCAACCTCTACTTGAATGAAAAAAGTATGGAGAAGGCGTGGAACAGCTCATGATCCAAAGCATTCCACATCATCTATAAAACATGGCAGAGGCAGTGGGATGGCCTGGGCGGCTGGCAGTGGCACTGGGACACTAGTGTTTATTGATGATGTGACACAGGACAGAAGCAGCCGAATGAATTCTGAGGTGTTCAGACACTTTCTGCTCAAATCCAGCTAAATGCAGTCAAATTGATTGGAAGGTGTTTCATAATACAGATGGACAATGACCTAAAACATACAGCCAAAGCAACCCAGGAATTTATTAAAGCAAAGAAGTGGAATATTTTTGAATGGCCGAGTCAGTCACCTGATCTGAACCCAATTGAGCAGCATTGAAGACTAAAATTCGGACTACTACAAACAAACAGCAACTAAAAGCCGGTGCAGTAAAGGCCTGGCAGAGCATTAAAAAGAGGAAACCCAGAATCTGGTGATGTCCATGAGTTTAAGGGGGTTATTTACTAAACTCCGAATGCAAAAATCCCGAAAAAATTGTGTTTTTCTTTTTAAAATAAAATCGGACTTAAAAATCACTAATGTTTTGTGATTTATTAAACCCCAAGGATGGAAAAGTCCAAATTAGAAAATCCGGCATCTCAGACCTTTCGAGGTTGCATATTAGTGAATGGGAGAAGTCCCAATGATTTTTTGATTTGCGCTGGGGTTTGCGCAATACCCTGAATTTTCAGGGTTTTTGGGCAAAAAAGAATAAGAAATCGTAGTTTTCGGGTAAAAAAATACAAAAAACTTGTGAAAATCTGATTTTTTCCAGGAAAGCAAATTTTCTGGAAAATCTAATAATACATCGTCTGAAAAACCCATGCAGATTAGATCAGAGTTTGTGGCTGGAAATGTTGAGATAAATTCAGACTTTGATAAATAACCCCCTAAGACTTCAGAATGTCATTGCCAGCAAAGGGTTTTCAACCAAGTAATAGAAATGATCATTTTATTTTCAGTTTTTTAATTTATTCAATTGCTTTTGAGCCCCTAAAATTAAGTGATTGTGTTAAAAATAGGCTTTAGTTCCTAAAGCAATGTATGCAATCTTTTTGTTCAGACCACTGAATTAAAGCTGAAAGTCTGAAGTTCAACTACATCTGCGTTGTTTCATTTAAAATTCATTGTGATAATGTACAGAACCAAAATTAGAAAACAGCTGTCTCTGTCCAAAGATTTATGGACCTAACTGTATGGGTGAAACAAGTCAGAAGTCAGGGCAGGCATAAGACAGATAGACAAGTGTCTTAAATTAGTCAGAGATCAGTATACATGGCAAACAATAAGGACCAGGACAGGAACAAACTGTTATATAACTATTATATAACGATTATATAACACCCTTAGTGATAAAGTACAGAAGACTGAAAGAGGGAGGCTGTTCTAGTACTGTTCGTTAAGAGATTGCTGCATTTGAGATTAATAATGTTGCAGGTAGATGTGATGGACTCCTGGAAGGCAATTGAGACAATTCTGACCCTATTAAGTGTCCTGTGGCTTAGTTAGATAAAGCACTGCTAGCATCCAAATGTGAGCAGGAAGCAGAAAACATACCATATGCAGAATAAAAGTGAAGGAAATAAAGATTATTGTCAGAACCCCTAAAACCCTGTAGATTAATTATTATTACTCTGAAAACTAGAACATTGTATTGTTATTTTCTATTTCATTTTATTGCTGTTCCTCAGGGCTTTACAGTTTATTAGTTCATGATTACAAAATAATTGAATTCAAAAGCAATTGAGCTAGGTATTAAAGCATAGGGGGTCTAGAATTAAAACAGTATTGTCCACAACTAAGGGGGTTATTTACTAAACTCCGAATGCAAAAATCATGAAAAATTCATGATTTTATTTTATAAAATCGGACTGTTAAAAATCACGAATTTTTCGGAATATATTAAACCCAGAGGAAAGAAAAGTCTGAAAATCCGGCATTTTAAACCTGTTGAGGTTGCATTTAAGTCAATGGGAAAAGTTCCAGTGATTTTTTGATGTGCGCTGGGTTTCGTGTAATACCCCGAAAGTTTTCGGAGTTTTTCAGTGAAAATTCCGAAAAAATCATGCAAATCGGATGAAAAAATTAGAAAAATCGTGAAAATCTGATTTTTTCCTGCACAGCAAATTGTAGGGAAAATGTAATAATAAATAAATAAAAAAAAACCAAGCGGATTTGATTGGAGTTTGTAGAAGAAAATATTGAGATAAATTTGGACTTAAATAAACCCCTTAGTTTATACTTCTGACTGCCATTTTGCATAGTTTAAATGTGAAACTATGAGAGCAGACAGTGACCATACTTTTTGCCTATTGCTTTAATCTATATTTTTTGTTATTTATTGAGTTAAACAGGGTAAACAGGAAAATTTAAGACACTCAGTGGCATAACTACCAGGAGAGCATCCTCCAACCCGGCCGTTCAAACGGTAGTTACATTACTGAAGCTATTCCATGTTTGGTCCTTGCAAATTAAAAATTAGATTGCAAGTGAATTGATAATCAATTGTACCCCTTGTATGATGAACTACTGCTAACAACAAAGTCACAATAAAAGGTAAAAGGAGGGGATTAAATACTGGTAATCTAATTATTTACCTTGCAAGGACCAAGCATGGATTATCTTCAATCTCCCTATTTGCTTGAGAAATTTAAAAAAAATTATATTTCTTGTGATTAAAACAAAAAGAAAAAAGTATGTTCAACAGAAGCCCAATTCATTGAACACATATTAAACAAGGGGTATACTGCCAATTGAGTCTATGCTTTCTCCCACAAATCAGCAGTTTGGTCATGTTTTTAAAATCCTGACAGATCCTCTTAGAAACACATTGGGGCAAATTTACTAAAGGGTGAAGTGGCTAACGCTAGCGAAAATTTGCCAGCGTGACGTCATTTTGTTACTTCGCCGATTTACTAATGGGTGCTGTCGTAAATTCGCTAGCGAGGTGGACCTACTTACACCGAAGTTGCGATATGGCGAAGGGACGTAACTACACTAATTCACTAACTTGCGCATTTTACTGAACGTTATCTCTTGTGCCTGACTTGCCTTCGCCACCTCAGACCAGGCGAAGTGCAATAGAGTAGATAGGGCTTGCTTCAAAAAAACTCTGGTGTCTTTTACTTTTTTAAGGGTGATAGGCTGAAAAAGATCATCATTTTTTTGGGGGGTACCCTCTTTTGGGGGTACCCTCTTCCCCCCTACATTTCCTAACATATGGCACCTAAACTATACACTGGGCACATGTATAGGGCAAAATAACAACTCTATATTATTTTACGAAGCTTTCCCAGGCTTGTGTAGTGTAATGTATTTGCTGCTACATATACGTCCATTGTACTTTAACTTGGCGCCGTATACAAATTAGGCATCGCTAGCGTAACTTCACTTTGCTTGACGAATTAATGCTAGCGCAACGTCGCTACCTTTCGCCTCCCTGAGTGCAACTTTTTAGTGAATTAGCGGCGCCTTGGCAAAACTTCGCCTGACGAACTGTGACGAAGTGTGGCGAAGCCAACGCTGGCGCAACTTCGAAGGTAAGTAAAGCTTATATGTATTCATCACTGCAGGATTGACAAGAAGGGTGATTGACATAAAAAAAAGCTTAGGTGGAATGCAAATGAAACCGTTTTTAATGTCATACAGGCAAGAAAATAACTGTAAGGACTACCGCCGCTTACCCTGGTGGTCCAGTGGTGTGCTCTCTGGCATGTGGGGGCATCCGCCGTACTTTCGGCGGTGATGCCCGCCACATGCATCCGACCCCTTCTGTGTCTAGTTTCCCTATGGCGCACTCCCTCGTTTATGCACTGGCGTGATGATCTTACGCGCAATGGTGTGAAATTCAAATAGTATTTAAAGGGGATTTTCCACATTGCCCGTTGTTAGGTTATATTTAGAAAAAGTTCCTGGGTGTTATTCTTGTGAAACCTATCTGATCTACTGTGTTTGACCTTGCCTGCCTTCTTGAATATCCTGATCCTCTCCAATCCTGTTGTTAGGCACATGTCCTACTTTTTATCTAAGTTTGAATTTCACATTTTTCCTCTTTAGGCAATTCAAATGAAGATATTCATGTAGGTGTGTCCAGACTGTACTGTAGGGTATTGGGGGCCCACCGGGGCTGTGACACCAGGGCCTTTCTTGCAACCAAAAGGGCCCTCCTCCCAAGGTTCACCCCCAGGTGCACATGTCTACGTCATGTCCTATACCACCACCCTCCTCCTTAACTTGGGTGGCCAATTGGAGGAGCGGGCCATGGCTGGTAAGGCATACGCGGGCCAGGGCCCATCAGGTTTTTTCCCGGTGTTGGATCCTGATCACTTCAGGGAAACTGGAGCTTGAAGTAACTAGAAAGACACCTTTAGATGCATGTACATGAATCGATGAAATGTTCAGAAGAACAAAGAATGTATTTGTATCATGGGGACACACATATCTACTGTCTGCACATCTTTTTATAGAAGCAGCCTTGTCTGTCAGCATAAAAGTGTGGCATGTATGTAATGTTATAAAATTAAAAAGCACAATCATTCACCATTTTTTTTTTAATCACTCAAAAGTAAAAAGAAACACTTGGCAGAGCTACCTAATGTCATCTTTTTAATGATGTCACAATAGACATTATGCTTTCAGTTGTCAGACACCCACACACTTAGCCACCCACACACAGTACCAACATAAACTTGCAGACTCTAATCTTCAATACTTTCAAGTTGTTAAAGTAAAGCTGTTCTCATTTAATGGATATGCTTGAAACATGTAGAGGTCTTTCTAGAAAACAAAAGGCAGATATTAGGAAACAGAAATGTGAACTAATAAAGAAATTCTGTGTTCTCAATAATGAAAATCATTGACCTGGTATGCAAATATGCCTTGTGTTTCAATAAACACACATAAATGTGTATTTAGAAATCTTAGAAAACATTATATCCTATATTGTTATTCTGTTATCTTGGAAAGCTCAGAATTTTGGGAAACACATCTCCAATAGAGTTAATGATTCTAATTTTTAAAATTATTTTTAAATTATTTCCTTATTCTCTGTGATAATAAAACACTTGTACTTGATACCAATTAAAATATGATTAATCCTTATTGCAGGCAACATATCCTATTTGGTTTAAGTAATTTTTAAATTATATTTTATTAGACATAAGGTATGGTGATTCAAATTAAGCAATTGTGTGTCCTTAGTGGTCTTTCCCTTGCATCCAGGCTATTAAGAATTACACCTTAAAGAAGAAGGAAAGGCAATTTACACTTGGGGGTGCCAAAAGTTAGGCACCCCCAAGTTATTGTATTTACTTACCTGACACCCGCGGCTGGTGCTCCTATCAGCAGAAAACTGCACCGGCCTGGGGTAAAGTGTGAGATTTAAAGAGTAATATATTTAACCAAGAGGTTGTTCTATATATATGTGCGATTTGCAGTAGGTTGATATACAGTAGGCTGATTGCAAACAACTATGGCACAGATTCACTAAAGGGCAAATTGACGAATCTTCGCACACATAGCACCACTTCGCCAGGCGCAGATTTGCTACCACTCCACTAATTCACTAATATGCGAAGTTTCGAAATGGGCTCCGAACACTGGCGCCTTTTCACTAGCATTTCATAGTGAAGATGTGCTAGCGTTCATGCTCATCGAACATTCACTTTGTTCAATTTGCATACGGCGGGTAATTTAAAGTTGTATGGAGGTCTTATTATAAATGTTGGTGCAAATGCTTGAAGATACCACTTTTTATTACAAATGTCCAGGGAACCTTAATAAAAACAAGAGAATTTATATAATGCCCTACACATGAGCCCACTGTAAAATCAATGTTACAAATGTTATGAAATGTCTGGAGAAAAACGGTTCCCCCAAAAAAGTTTAAGTCAGGACTTTTGCAGGCAATCCCACTTAAAAAAAGGAAAAGTCATCAGCGTTTTTGTAACTTTAATGCATTTTCGACACACTGGATATAATGTAAGTGACAGAAGATTGAGGAAGATCTCGCTGCTTTTTAGCACTTTGTCTGGTCTGAGGTGGCGAAGTCAACTCTGGTGAAAGAGGTAACGTTCAGTTAAATCCGCACTTTATTGAATTTGCGGAGTAACGGCCTTTCGCCAGAGCGAAAAGTCGCCTGGCGATAGAGTGCAAGCGAACACTAGCGCCGGTCTCTTTTGCTGGCGAATTGCTGCCTGTGCCTGTTAATTGGCAACATCCCTGCGGGTGGCAACACTAACGAATTGTTGCTAGCGTTAGCCACTTCGCCCTTTAGTGAATCTGCCCCAAGGAGCGATACTGTAACATTCTGGGCAGGAAAAGGGAAGGAGGTCTCTGTCGCTGTTAGTAAACCCCGATTGTTTGACAATTAACAGATCTGCTGTATTGGGAGGAGAACTAAAGGGTGTTTTTAGCAATTTATATGCTATAACAATTTCTTATGCTGATGTGGAAAGGCTGCCTTACAGCAGCTGAATCCTAACTGCTTTTAAAACAACCGTATTAAAAGAGGTTCCTGTAAATCGAGTGTATGTCTTGGCCTTCATAAATAATGTACATGCAGAAGTAATATCTATATGTAAATGTACAGTACAAACTGAAACATTTCATTATTAATTGAAATGTCCAATGATAGAATCAGTAACAGTTGCCGATTCCTTTTACATTGGATAGCATTTAAAGGAATTGTTCAGTGTAAAAATAACAACTGGATGAATAGACTGTGCAAAATAAAAAATGTGTTCAATATAGTTAGGCAACAATGTAATGTATAAAGCCTGGAGTGACTGGATGTCTAATATAATAGACAGAACACTACTTCTTGCATTGCAGCTCTCTTGGTTTCCATTGATTGGTTACCAGGCAGTAACCAATCAGTGACTTGAGGGCCACATGGGTCATAACTATTTCTGAGAATCTGAGCTGTATGCTAAGGATCAATTGAACAGTTATGTCCCATGTGGCCCCTCTTCAAGTTGCTGAGCTGAAAAGCAGGAAGTAGTGTTCTGGCTATTTTTTTAGAAATCTGCTCACTCCAGCCTTCATAGATTACATTTTTGGCTAACTAACTATATTAGAAAAAAATATATATTTGAACAGCCTATTTATTTACCCAGTTTTTATTTTTACACTGAACTATTCCTTGAAAGTCTTCTAAATGTTAGCAATTGTACATTCTTAAATCTTTCTGCTTTTGGGAAGTAAATAATGTAGGTTAATGTCAGAACTGTTTATTCTGAGTTGCTGTACAACTATCTTGCTCAACATGTATGAAAATGTTAATGCTTTTTTGAACTTTAGAACTCATACAAATGGAACAATTCTTGTTTACAATATATATATTACAAAAATAAAGCAGTTCTTTCCCTGGTGTAGCTGCAGATTGCACCTCACATTGAAAAAAAACTGTGGCTGAGGTACTGACCTTAGGGTCATGGGGCACATGCCAATCCCTGTCTGCCATATGGCAGGTGGTAAAGACTGAGCCCTGTTGCGACCTGTGTCCTTTGAATGAAGAACAGGTTAGGGGATAGGTAGGACCCCCTCCTGTCCTCATAAACATAGTGCTGTTGCATGGAGTGCAGCAATACAAGTGCAAAAAAATGGTGAATTGCAGCACTTTTTTCACTATGCACACTACCTTTTGTTAAGCTGATGATTCTTTTACAGAAAAAAGTGTGATGATTTTTTTCTGGTGCAAAACAAAGATACATACATGCATACAAAGACTGGACTCACGTCAGTCAGTAATATCCAATGTTGCGTGCACTTTCACGGATCAGCAGGAAGCAGTGGTTTTAAAATGCTTTCTTTCCCTAACAAATCACCAAACGCGTTTTGTGTGTCATCACACGTACTCATAGGCCTATGAAAAAAATGCCCTCCCCTTTAAACAAAACAAGTATTGTTTGTCCATATACCTGTCTGCAATAAACTCAAAGACATAACTGCTCTGACCAGTCCTACACTCACTTTCATCTGATTCTTTGGGGCAAATTCACTAAAGCGCGAAGCGCCGAACGGTAGCGTTAATTCGCTAGCGTTGGCCATTTTTGCTACTGCGCAAATTCACTAACGAACGCTGGCGTAGTTTCGCTAGTGTTACTTCGCAACCTTACGCCAGGCGAATCTTCGCTAGCGAAACTACGCGAATTCACTAACTTGCGCAGTGTAGCGAACGCTACCTTTTACGCTAGACTTCTTTCGCCACCTCAGACCTGGCGAAGTGCAATAGAGTAGATAGGGATTGTTTAAAAAAAAAGTCAAAATTTTTTCTAAGTCCCAAAAAACGCTGGCGTGTTTTCTACATGGCGGGTGATAGGCTGAAAAAGTTCGAAATTTTTTTGTGGCTCCCCTTCCTCCCCCCTACATTTCCTGACTCATGGCAACTTACCTAGACAGTGGGCACATGTGTAGGGCAAAATAAAATTTTTATTGGCTGATTTGAAGGTTTTCTAGGCATTTGTAGTGCAGATACGTGTTCCTCCATTGAAATTTGAATTTCGTGCCGTATGCAAATTAGCCTTCGCTAGCGCAACTTCGCTTTATATAGCGAAACAACGCTAGCGCAACTCCGCAACCTTTCGCTACCCCTGTGCGCAACTTCGCATTTTAGTGAATTTGCGTAGCGCTGGCAAAAATTCGCCTGGCGAAGTGCGGCGAAGAGCGGCGAAGTTGCGCCTGGCGCAACTTCGATTCTTAGTGAATTTGCCCCTTTAAGAATTGTTCTGTTTCATTATACATTTTATATAGGGACTTTACCTGCAACTTGTTTGCTTTCAGTCCTTAAACTCCCAATGTTTACCCTTTTATTGGTCATCAATGGGATCACCCAAATGTAGCTGAGAAGGGTGGGAGCTACAACATGGAGCAGGCATCTCTGCAGCACACTTAATTGAGACACTTGTTTGACAGAATTTGCAAATGGTATAGGACAGGAGTGCCCATACTTTAATAATGCAAGGTCTACTTTTGGTGATGTTGTGCTATTATGATATGCATCCATAAAAGCATTGTTAACATTATGTTCCATGGAAATCATTGCTTAAATATTATATTGAATTATGAGATCATTTTTATTGCTATATTTAACAAACGACTATTCCTTATGTATTCTTAGCATAATAAATATCTGAATGAAAAGCATGAAATAGGAAGGTCATTTAGACAAGCTGTTTGCTGTCTACTGATCTCCAGCTAAAGGTCTACTGGTAGATCCCGATCTACCTTTTGGGCATCCCTGGTGTAGCGCTTATTTTTGAAGGCAAGCACAAACGAAAAGCGATTGAATAGAAACAGAATTTTGTAAATATTGACTCTGTTTACAAAGATTCTAGATTATTTATGATTCTAGCTAATCGAGGTGAGTGCCAATGTGCATGTTAACCCAACAGTCTAGTTTGTAGGTCAAATAGGATGAGAGTTGAGGTAAAGCTGTATTTGCTTTCCTAGATATCCTTTGAACTGTGACTGAATGACTTGATTGCAAAGATACAGTAAATTTAATTCCAATACCAAGTAGAAGGAAGTAGGGTAATGGTGTTGCAAATAACTAGAAGCAGGACTAACATTCTAGGCAGGAAGAGTGACGTCTCTGTAAACACAAGATGAGATTTGGGGTGAATGTGAATTTGCTTTCCTTGATATTCTTGGACCTGTGGCTGAATGGATGATATATAAATTTTGCACAGGGGACTGTGTGGAAGATTTCAACAGACATTTAAATCTCCTGTTTGCCCGGTCCCCAGTAAAGAAGAGCAACAGCGGTGGTTTGAGGGTGATGCAAAAAGCCTGCGTAAGTTTGAGCAGGGGGTGTGTGGGGTTATAAGCATCCAGGAGGCCTAGGCGCACCAAATCTTTTTAATTTGGCCCTGAGGCTACGAGTGGCCCTGACCAAAGGTTGGACATGCAAGGGTATACTATAAAAAGTTAGACCTTCAAGGGAACTTGAACTGATATAGTTTAACAACCAGTGCCCTAGTAGGTGGCATCCATGGACACAACGGTACTGCAACAAGTGAATTTGTTGCTAAATCCATTAGCATGTTATAGAGGATGACATCCTACCTCTGATATTGGGTGGTGAAATACAAAAAAAGGGGGGTTATGGGTGCACTCCCAAGGCTAAGTTAAAATATGTTTAAATACAATGGAAGTGCTACTGATTTGGCCAATTAATCAATGCACATTCCATGGTCCCCTGTCTAAGTAATTCAGTATCTATGCAAGTGCATGTATTTGTAAATACAGGGTTTTTTAGTTACAAAGTTATGATCATAAAGTTGAAAAGCCACCATACCACGTCAAGGTAAACACCACACGGTGGTGCCTAACCTGTTTATGTCTGGTCATAGTATAAAAGGTCTTGTACTTCTGCATAGTAGCATTACTTGCAGTAAATGTCTGCTGAACCTTGGTTTCAGTCTGAGGGCTAAATCCTCCCCCGCTACTAGCTTGTGGCTTTTGAGAGAGAGAGAAAACCAACTCCTAATTTTTAAAAAAAATGAAATAATGGAAAAACAATAGTGAAGGCAAAGTAAAGTTGTTGTGTGTATAGGTGCACACTTGGAAAGTGTGTATGTATGTGTGTGAGTATAAGGGGCACATTTACTAAGCTCGAGTGAAGGATCCGAATGAAAAAAACTTCGAATTTCAAAGTATTTTTTTGGGTACTTCGACCATCGTATGTACTGAGACCTTCGACTCGAACGATTCGAACTAAAAATTGTTCAACTATCCGACCATTCGATAGTCAAAGTACTGTCGCTTTAAAAAATACTTAGACTACATACTTCGGCAGTTTAAACCTACCGAGGTACAATGTTAGCCTAAGGGGACCTTTCCCAGCACTTTTTTTCCTTTTCCTTTTTTTGAAAGAAAAATCCTTCGATCGATCGTTTAAAATTGGTCAAATCGTTCGATTCAAAGGATTTTATCGTTCGTTCGAACGACTTTTACATCGATCGATCGAATGATTTGCGCTAAATCCTTCGAATTCGATATTCGAATTCGAAGGATTTAAATTCGAGGGTCGAATGCGAGGGTTTATTAACCCTCGATATTCGACCCTTGATAAATGTGCCCCTAGGTGTGAGTATAGATAAGAGAATAGGTGTGAGCAAAAAAAGTAAAAAAGACAAGCTAAATAAAGGTGTGTAATAAGTGTAATAAGTGTAAATAGGTGCAAAAGCGTTACCGTTACCTGGTGGAAGGTGCAGCAGATATCACAGTTAAAAACATAGGAGCACCATTAGTTAAATAGGGTATGTATGGGAGTGCTACAAACCACATGAAGCTCAACCACAGCTTCCGGCTCCATTTCAAATAAAAAAATGAAGCTTGTGCATGATTATGAAAATATGCTTTACACTTGAGCCCCAAATTACTTTAGAATTGTGCTAAACATATTTACAGGTATGGGACCTGTTATCTAGAATGCTCGGGACTTGGGGATTTTCGGATAATGGATCTTTCTTTCATTTAGACCGTCATATCTTAAGTCTACTAGAAAATTGTGTAAACATTAACTAAACCCGATAGGCTCGTTTTACTTCCAATAAGGATTAATTATATCTTAGATGGGATCAAGTACAAGGTACTGCTTTATTATTACAATTATCAAATTAAAAAACAAAACAGAAAAATTTCGAAGTGGGCCTTGGAATTTGGAACCACTTATTTGCCTATTTTTTCAGATTAGCACTGCCTAACAGAGATCCCTAAAAGAGTATTTAGGGAGTTTAGGTTTATGATTGCCAAACAACTGTATTTAATCTTTTATAATTCTTTAATGGCTTGCATGGTACTAAGGTCTATGCCACACAACCAGCCTGTACCTGCCCTCCTGCTGCTACACATATGCACCAAGTTTTGGTCCAAAAAAGCAAAGAGAAACCTATTCTGACTACAATATCCAAAAAAACTGTGTATAGAGTGATAGGTGGAGAGCAATTATTCTTGTCACTACATATTGTACATGGAACAGATGCAGGCAGGATCGACCTTTTCGCTGCAATGTGTTCCTTAGGTATAAAATATTGGCACATTGTAATTATGGTGCTATTATTCAAAGAGAAAATATTGTCAAAGCAAAACTGTATGTTAGTTAGATGTTAGCTTGACATCAATGGCTTTTAGAATGGATAATAAAAGATAATAACTTGAAAAACACATTTCAAATCACAGCATTTTACTTATGTGACAGTATGGTTTTATTCAGTACATCCTACTAAACAATATAAATGCTCTCTACAAGGATATGAGCAGAAAGTTGCACCTTGGTGTGTAAAATGAAAGATTAATTTAGAGTTTGCTTACCCATTTGATTTTGCACCACATAGGGGTATATTTTTCAAAAAGGGAAGTTGGAGATCGCCATAGTCCTCTGGAATGAAATTCCTCCACTCTTCATTCATTTCTAAGGGATTTTTAAAAGAGTTTTTATCAATGGGTGAAATTGAAAGTACATTTTTTGATAAATACACCTTTCAAAATCCCATAGAAATGAATGGAGAGTGGAGGAATTTTACTCTAGACAATTGTGATGATCTCTAATTTCACTTTTTGATAAATATACCCCATAGAATTAATGAAGAAATATGGGGGTACATTTTAAAGAGTGAAAAAAGTGTTCATATATTGTCTGCCACTCCTCTATGCCTTAGGCATAGAGGCGGGGCAGGCATTTACGTAGTTAACATGTAATTTGGTTGCCAGTACATGGGCATGGGCATGAGGTGCCCTATTTTGGAGCATAAACAAGATTTTGACATAATCTAAAGCTTGCCTTACTAACAGTGTCCACAAAATGACACATAGTCTGTAAATGATATCTTACAGACTTTTTGTTAAAGGGGATGCCCACCCAAAGAATGAAAAAAAAGTTTGCCTATTGAAAGTAAATAATTCCTAGAAACTCTGCAACATACATTAAATAAAGAATATATTTAATATATGTTAAATAAAAATATTTACAGTCATTTGTTAATATAATTGTTACTAAGAGAAGTTAGTCTATGTACAGTTCCCTCCTTTCAGCCAAGACAACACATTTCCCAATGATCTCCTCCAGCCAAGACTTAATTTCCCATAATGCCTTGCATGTTCTGTGACTAACAGACCTAAAACAAAGGAGAATAATAGAAGTTTTGGCTGGAGAAGAACTGATTTCTGATCCACTGTTTATGTAGTCTGGCAAATGGAGAAGAGAATAGCAAAGGACTGAGAGAAACTGTTTTCAGATGCAATTTCCTTTACAAAGAACTTTAAATAATTGACATTAATTAATATATATTATTTAGAATGACATAGTTCATAAAGCAAATATTTCAGTAGACTTGGACTTTTGATGTATTAAAACTCACATTTTAACATGTATGAGGATTAAATGTGAAAGTACATTAGAGGACATATATATAGACAAATAGCAGGGAAGATTTTTTTCCCATAAAGAGGATCACCGTACCAGAGGCCACCCCTTCAGACTAGAGGAAAAGAACTTTTCATTTCACAATTAGTATAGATATTTGTATGTGCAGTGTATGAAGGGTCAGTGTGAGTGTTTGTAAGTATGGATGCTGGGTTTCATTTGGATGGGGTTGAACTTGATGGACTTTTTTCAACCAAACTTAACTATGTAACTATGTAAAATGTTAAAAAAATGTAAAGTCAAAATATTGCATTAACAACTTCCCATAGTGTCAGTTAAAAAAAATTCTCTACTTTTGATTGATTTGATTTTTCTCTGTAAAAATAAGGAAATAGCCCTCATTTACAATGGCCCACCCAGTGTGCGAAAAAAGATGTAATCTGCCATTTTTCTGCATTGTTTTGTAATGCAGGGACCAGCGACTCCCTTTTCTAATACAGTGGTAACTGCATTAGTCTGTAATAGTGAGGGACAGACCCGTGGTTGTAAATGACCCCTAATGCCTTGTAATTGCTGATATTGTGACTAAACTAGCATATATCATTATAATTACAAAACAGTGCAAATCAGACTCTTCAACTTCATGCTGGATACTTGAAGGGGTGTTAAAACCAACCAGTGAATCATTCAAAACAATAACAGTGGCACATGCTTATTACAGCCAGTTTAGAGCAGAAAATTATACAAATTAAGTAACCACATTTGAGTTGAGGGCAGCAAGTGGCAGTTAGCTGTGCACCACATATAACCTGTTCAGGTAGGTCGTTTTTTGCATAGGTATAGTAGGTCAAATATGTATAACTTATAATGGGATGCTATTATTTAGGCATATCTCCATATGCGTGTTTTACAGGTTAATTTTTTTATATATTTTTAACAGTTTATTAACATGGAATATTTGAACATCATTTTATGGCTCTTATTTTATATTAGTTAAGCATCTAAACATATTCTGTGCTGCAAAAGTTGAACAGCCATTGAAGTGCAGTGGGACTGAACAGTTAACAATCTGAACAATATGTGCTTTACTGATCACCTTCTTCATAAACTTAGCTTCAAGCTACACTGCCTTCTTGTTGTGCATGCTCGATTAGGAATAGATTCAGCAGCAGGGTGGGCTGAACAGAAAACATAACAAAACCATGGGGAACATTGTATTTTGTCTCTTTTCATATTTCATAATTTAAAACATTTTTATTAGAATTATGTATTTATATTGTTATATTTCTAGAAGGATTGTGTTTACTTTTCATCATTTATCTGCTTTATTTATAGAGACAAATTCAATCTTTTTTTTTGCATGAATAGGTGAGCATCAGTTAGTAAGAATGTAATGTATGTACAGTATACACTCTTTCATTTGCCAAGATAAACTGCCTACAGGGAGAAAGCAGGGAGCTTTTTTGGCAGAGAGATCCTTAGTGCTTTATTTAGAGTATTCATGGCAAATTAGAGTAATGTAAAGCAAAGACCAGAAGGCTTATATTTATCCTAAACCATACTGATTGGCAGATAAACATTCAAGTTTGCACTGCTACAGTTAAAAGGATCTGTGTTTTAAATCTGTAATGCAACTATGAAAAATTGAGTTCTTGCTTATAAGAATAAGAGGCTGTTATGAAATGAATCAGTAGATTAGTAAAATGAATATAGAGCGTTGACCTTCCTGGATCAAAATTGTTTAATTACATGAAACAAATTTGCACAAAAGCAATTTCTGCTCCTGAAGGAATCATGGCTTAATTGGTTCAGGTATCACAGGCATTACCACATTCCATAATTAATTACACTTCTTCTGTCATTTGTTTTAGAGTGTCACTCTGTACATAAGTGACCTGGGGATAAGCATGCACAGACGGCATCTGTTTTCAAATGGTTTTGAAAACGAAACCTATAAGCTTCAAACCTTGTAGACATGGACAATTTGAGGTCTTAGTGGAAGGCAGTAGATATTGATTATGGGTGAGGTATTGCTAACAATTTGGCAGCTTCTCCAGTGTTCTGATACTAATCCACATCTGTTAGCAAAAGTCATACAATAAATACATGACTGCATTGACAGTGCTTGAGATATTAAATGCTGAATCAGTCTGGAAGACGTCCAGGTATCTACATGAGAATTTCCTCTTGCCAGTGAGTCTGGATTTCAGCTTTGCTTTTCTCTCCATTGGTTTAGGTCAATATATTTCAAGACCAATTCTGGCCTTTTCTACGGTTTACAATTACTGTATGGAAACGCAAATTGCTAGCAGTTTTAAAACCCATACTTTTCATAGTCGGTAAGATATGTTTTATTTTAGACAAACATTGCTGAAGAGTATGTTACAGAAATGCATTTAGACACATTTACATGTATTTTACTGGTCCATAAAACATTGTACTTTCATTACATTTATTTGTTTGGTGTACATTTAACAAATACAAGTATGTTTCTAGTAACATTAAATATGACATATAGCATTTTTCGTATTGTATGCAAGCAATGATAAATAATATATGTCACCTCCTTTGTGAACACCTTTGAAAATAACAGTTTTTGGATCTCTCAATAAATCCTCTTTGGTTTGTGTTTTTGCCAACAGTAAATATTATTTGGAATCCTCACTGCTAGAAAAACATTTTAAAAATGCAATATTATTATAAGCCTTCCTTCATGCATTTTGTTTTCCCAAAAAATATATAACATGTATTCAGAACTAGGAACAAACACAGGAAATTTCCAATTTACTCCATTGCATTCAGAAAAATGTTGCCATTTCCAAAAAATTTCTAAAAAACTTGCCAGTTTTGCTCATCACTAGTAGTCAATTACTGTCTTGTCTAGGCTACATAGTTGCTGGCAGCCTCCCTACCAGATAAACTGGCCTCCTGCAGTGTTGAGTACCGAGTACTGAGCACACTCATAAGAGAGCTTGGGAATGCAGAATAACTTGAAAAGCAGAATAACGGACTGGTGTTAGCAAGGTTTTATAACATTTTTAGCAAATTTGTACAAAAACCAACTTTCAAAGGAAATAGCACTAAATAGTTTTTGACACCATGGTGCGTTAATTAAACTTCTAGATTTTTCCCACAATTCAAAATTATACAAAATTTAACAGATGAAATTTCAAATTTATTCAAATTCTGGTTTACTGAATAGTCCAGATTTATCAAATGAAAAAGATAAAAATGTGATTGGAATAAGTATTAATAGGAGGTGTATTAAACATTCAAGCTATTTAGCTTTTTTACAGTCAGATTTGTAAAAATGTATGTTCACTTTTGGTTGCAATTGAGTTCTTTCTGAGTCTAGTTTTATGTAAACATACTAGAGAAAAATAATTGCGAACAAGTTTCAATTTAGTTTGAACTAAAATATTAAATAAACTGCCTCTATATGTCTCTAATGGTATGGTGCTCTGCTATAGAAAGAACTCTTATATAGAAAACCAAGGTCACATTTATTTTTAATAAATACATTACCCCTTTTCTAACAGTGTTTACTTTTAAGTTTTGAAGACAAAAAATAGGATTAGTTATTCATGTGTTAAAGATCCTGCTTGCTGCTCTTTTTACTTTAAAGTGAACATTAATCTGTCATTGTAAAATATGTGACTATTACTCACTGTAAAACTTACTGTTACATGGATATCCTGCTGTTGCCAGTGTTGGTGGTTTAATGTCAAACAATATATCATATGTCTCCTTACTAGTAGCATCATCATTTTCTTGGAGTAAGTGTTGTTTAGATAAAACACAGCATATGTTGTGTGCTTCACACTTATTGGTTTATTTTTTTTTATAAAAGTATAATTACATTTTATTTTTTATAATGCTTATGAGAGCGTTACCATACTTAAAGTGAAAGTAAATCTTAAAAATGAATGCAGCCAGAAATGCCGTGTTTGAAATATTGAACTTACTGAACCAGCCTAAAGGTTCAGCATCTCTATAGTAGTAATGATCCAGGCCTTAAAATTGTCATATGAGATCCCCATCTTTGATTTTATTATACAGTAAGTGTCAGTGACACACACATGTTCAGTGGGCTCTGAGCAGCTATTGAGAAGTTAAGCTTAGAGGTTGTCACAAATCATCAAGCAGAAAATGAGACTTACATGTCATATAAGCTGATGATTATTATGTAGAAAATGAAGATACAGGGCCGATTATTACTTTCTGATACTAGTTGTTCTGGTTTTAGAGCTGCCTTGTAAGTGAAATCTGAATTAACTACCAATTAACCTTGTAAAGGGACTGTTATATTCTACAAATAAACATAAAAGAAGTGGTGCGCTCCCATCATGTAAAGTTGTATCAGCACCTTTAAGCACAGAGCATGTGCAGTGAATAAGCAGAAAAGATGTTTGTTGGTTACTGGGAGCATCTGTGAGGCACAGACTTTACTGCTAAAGGTCTATGCTTGACTTGGACTGGTGCAAAACTTCAAAACATAGAGGGGTATTAATTAAAACTCGAATTTTTCTCATATTTAAAATAAAAATGTGACCTTCCGAACAAAAAAAAAAAACACGAAAACCAGCATCAAGCAGCCATCATGCAAAAAAAATCTTCCAATTATAAAAGGAACATCAGCCATTGACTTTTAAAAGACTTTGACAGGTTTTAGGAATTTTTCCTGTTAAAAACTTGACCAGAAAAATTAGAGGATTAATAAATAGCCCCCCCCAGTGTACAATATTTATGCCCTCATTCTTTCGTTAAGCTTTAGTTCTCCATTAAGTAGTATCTTCTCACTTTAAGTGATATGGAAATTAGAGAGGCCTAGCTGTTTAATTATAATTTTATACCCAACAATCACCTCCAAAGACCTACAAGAACATCTTGCTGCAGATGGTGTATCTGTACATCATTTTCAAATTCAGCGCAATTTGCACAAAGAACATCTGTATGGCAGGGTAATGATAAAGCAGCCCTTTCTGCACTCACAAAAAGTGTCACTTGTTGTATACAAAAGCTCATTTAGACAAGCCACAGTCATTTTGGAACAAAGTGCTTTTGACTGATGAGACAAATTTAGTTATTTGGTCATAACATAAACCGGTTTGCATGGAGAAAGAAGAACATTCCAAGAAAAACACCTGCTAACTACTGTCAAATTTGGTGGAGGTTCCATCATGCTGTGGGGCTGTGTGGCTAGTTCAGGGACTGGGGTTAAGGTCGAGGGTCGGATGAATTCAACCCAATATCAACAAATTATTCAGGATAATGTTTAAGCAGTCACAAAGTTGAAGTTACGCAGGGGTTGGATATTCCAACAAGACTATGACCCTAAACCAACTTTGAAATCTACAAAGGTATTTATGTAGTGGGAGAATTACGATATTCTGAAATGGCCGTCACAGTCCCCCGACTTGAATATCATTGAAAATCTATGGGTTGATTTGAAGCAGGCTGTCCATGCTCAGCAGCCATCAAATTTAACTGAACTTGAGAGATTTTGTATGGATAATTGGTCAAAAAAAACCACCATCTAGAATCCAGACACTCATCAAAGACTATAGGAAGCATCTAGAGGCTGTTACATTTGTAAAAGGAGGCTCAACTAAGTATTGATATAATATCTTTGTTGGGGTGCCCAAATTTATGCACCAGTCTAATTTTGTTATGATGCATATTGCATATTTCCGTTAATCCAATAAACTTTATGTTACTGCTGAAATACTACTGTTCCATAAGGCATGTTAGATATTAAAAGGAAGTTGCTACTTTGAAAGCTCAGTCAATGATAAACAAAACTCCAAAGAATTAAGAGGGGTTCCCAAACTTTTTCATACGACTGTATATGCTAAAAATGGTGTTGAAAATGAGATTGAAATGTAATCCAGAAATATTGTTTACCTGAATTGTTACTGTTGAATTTATATACATAGTAATTGAGTATATGAGGATTTATCTTGTGATTGCAGTGATCTTTATAAGGGAGAACGGCATTGATGGAAATGTCCGTATTCAGCAGCAACCTCTTCCTAATCACCTTAATAAGAAAAGCGCTGCCAATTACATACACTAGAGATGTTAGCTGGGTTAGGTTCAGGAAAACATGACTTTTCCATTCTTAAATGATACTCACTTGACAGTGCAAATGCTTTCCATCATAAATCTTCTTCCTTTGACTATGGATCTCATAAACAACTGTGTGACATGAACTTAACAGAGCTAATACATTTTCCCAATGCAGATTCCTATAACAAAAAACAATAAGTTCCAATGCAAATATTTTTTTTCAAATGACTTTTATTTCAGTCCCCCCTTTAAATCCCTATCAGTATATAAATAACTTGCCTGTATGTTGTTGGAGGGTGCCCAAACATATGGCAGGAGAACATGCAAATGTCTTACTAAAAGTGCCATAGTTGGAACTACACCTATGGCCACAGCACTGCAAGGTATCAGTGCCAAACATTGCACCATTGCATCCATTTTTAACCACCAACCCAACTAAGTCTACTAGTCTAGGCATCAATCTCTTGAATAGAAATTTAATGTTCTGTTTACATTTAGCAGGCAAAAGGTGTGAGCCTCTAGATGCTTCCCATAGCTTTTCATGAGTGCCTGGATTCTAGATGGCGGTATTTTTGACCATTCATCCATACAAAATCTCTCAAGTTCAGTTAAATTTGATGGCTGCTGAGCTGCTTCAAATCAACCCATAGATTTTCGATAATATTCAAGTCGGGGGACTGTGACGGCCATTTCAGAGTATCGTACTGCTCCCACTACATAAATGCCTTTGTCGATTTGAAAGTGTGTTTAGGCCAAAAAACAAAGTTTTCTTCAGCACACCACTTACTGTTTCAGGGTGCATCCACTCCCAAGCTGCCTCCAAGTCAGCCAAATTCCTTATCTTGAATAATAGGATATGAAGCACACCATCCTCAGGCTTTGCCTTTAAAACATTTTATTCCAGCGGAATTCACACACAATTCCGCTGGAATAAAATGTTTTAAAGGCAAAGCCTGAGGATGGTGTGCTTCATTTTATTATTAAAGTGTGTTTAGGGTCATTGTCTTGTTGGAATATCCAACCCCTGCGTAACTTCAACTTTGTGACTGATGCTTGAACATTATCCTGAAGAATTTGTTGATATTGGGTTGAATTCATCCGACCCTCGACCTTAACAAGGACCCCAGTCCCTGAACTAACCACACAGCCCCACAGCATGATGGAACCTCCACCAAATTTGACAAACAGATTCACTGACTTTTTTAAATATTTTACATTGCCCTCCTATTCTGTTGTCAACTAGTGTTGGGCAAACGTATTTTCCAGGCGCGAATTCGCGGCGGGCGCATAAATTTGCGAAACCGCTGCGAAAATTCGCCAGTGTCAAAAACAAAAATGGACGCCAGCATCAAAAACGAATTTCACTGGAAATTCGCAATTTTTTTGCCAAATTGAAACACCCCAAATTCGCCCATCACTATTGTCAACCTGTTGTACGTATCAAACCTAGACTAGTGGACCAGGTGGTGTGGTTAGATGTAAGTTGGCATATGGTAATTGAGAAAAAGCTTCTTATAGTTTTCTACAGGCATAGCTTCAAAACATTAGAGACCTTTTTCTCCTATCTGTTATCTTGTGAAACCTGCAATGAACTCTACAGGGAAGGCTGTGCAGTTGAATCTACTCCCATAAAGAGCCCGAATAAACTCAATGAGAAAAACGTATCTTTTTGTTCAATTCCAGATTTCCTCATAGACTTCTAAGTAGCATTAATGTGATTCACCATGGGTTTTCCTTATCTAATTGAATCTGGCCCACAATGAGACATAAAAAAAGATATGACTTTTGATCCATTTACCTATTATCTGTCCCGTGCTACACTTTCATCACTTCAATCCTCCTGAATATTAATTATTGCCTAAGCATAATTAAGGAACCAAATATACATTGCATGTGTTTGCAGTATTATTCTTCAGCATGTTAAACAATAAGAATAGCTAGAATTATTTTCTAGCTATAACAGCAGGAAAAATTGATTCTGACTTCATTAAAATAATCTTGTTGTATAGATCTCAGGTTTCCTATCATATAGGTATTTTAATAACATTGCTCATTTTTCCTGCATCTCAGAATGATCGACAGAAATGGCTTTATGTCATGAAAAACAAGACTCGAGGTTAAGATTCTGTTAAAAGTATCACTTTCACAGATAATAGCACTTCCAGTTACATTACTGTAAAAGAGCCGTGCACAGTAGGGAAATAATTTTGCTGATCATCCAACCCAGCTGAGTTTCATTCAGCTCTAAGAACTGGAGGAATTGAAACACTATACTATGGAATGCATTTATTGGAATGCTATTTTTCTAATTTTATGTTACACGAGACAAACAAGTGTGAGCATTAAAAAATCCAACAAGAAGCTATATCTAAATTAGGTATTTATGACTTTGTAAGATATATACATATAGTTAAAAAAAAACTCTAAGTAATTCAGCTCAAATGTAATTCTGTATGCAATATGTATTATATTGATCAGAATGCTGTTCAGGTAATCCATAACTGCTTGACAGGGGTGCCAACGTTTTAATAAAAAAGGTATAACCAAGTGTCTAATATTTCTACAAAATTACTCTTCAGTCGATAAAATACTTTCAACATCAATTTTAAAGAAATCTGTTCATTTATCTAGAATATATATAGACAAACTTGATACTGAGTCTCTGTAAATGCTTGTGATGTGTCAGAATAACGTTAATAAATGAAATCTGCATGATGGTTTGTTTTAGTCAAGCATCACCCAGCAATATGTTTTCTTGTATTGATATGAATATTACACCAGCACTTTAAACGTCAGCCGCCTTGTGCACATTTATAATGTTATGTTATTCTCCAGAAAACAATTGGGACGCCTTTGAGGGTTACTATGGTAACCCTTTTTTCATTCCAAGGCTCCACATTATTGCCACTTAAGCTGTGTTTCCCACCTGATGGTTTCCTTGGTATTTGTGTTAGAATAGCATGCAAGGTTGCATGGAGCCTTTCAAGCACAGAAACTAAGCATCCTACACACAATTGTTATAACTGTTCATATACCATGTTTTGTCTATTTTTTGTTAGTGTTTCATAAATATTACTTTTATTACATTTCTACTCGAAAACAAGTGAATTAGTGCTTATGTCACGTTACCAAAATGCAAATTTGCATATTACAGGTATGGGTTCCATTATCCAGAAATCTTTTTTCTCTGTAATAATAAAACAGTACCTTGTATTTGATCCAAATTAAGATAAAATTGATCCTAATTGGAAGTAAAAACAGCTTGTTGGGTTTATTTAATGTTAACATGACTTTTTAGTAGACTTATAGTATGAAGATCCAAATTACGGAAAGATCTGTTACCTGGAAAATCCCAGGTCCTGAGCATTTTGGATAACATATCCCATACCTGTACATAATACTTAAATATTTTAGTATTTGCAGCTAAACCAAAGAGTTTTCTCTCCAGTGGTTCCAGTATTTTTCCACTTTGGTCAGTACAAAATGTACCATCTTATTGGATTAGGCAACCTTGCCCGAGTTCTGCTAGCTGCTGCTAAAAAAAACCTTTACAACCTATAAACTTTAAAAGATCAAAAAGTCACTGAAAAAGAGTGAAGAGACAATTTTTATCCCCATTTGCTGGTTAACTAGTATTTTAATACAATAAAAACTGCAAATAGATGAAACAACTAAAAGTTGGGGTATAATGGTGGTTTAATCAAGCAGTTATCAATGCATCCTTTTTAAAAAAACAAGTGCTTACTCAATGCACTGTAGGGGTATATGAAGGCATTTTTGTTGTATTGGCATTATATGAGTTTAGTTTTATTGGGACAACAAAAGGCTATGTAAGAGTTAATCTTCATTAATTGTTGACATCAGTGTAATTCAATCACCTATTGTTTAACTGGTTAAACCCAGTTTAAATGCTACACTGTGAAAAAAAAGCTGCATCAGTCACCTCTCCAAAACTAAGACCAGCATGCACAATGGTATAAAGTTTGAAGGCAGTTCATGCTCATAGTTAATCTTTGTGAGCATGCTTTGTGACGGGGCGCTCCCACTGTCCCAGCAATCCCTCCCATCAAGGGGAATGTTTGTGCATGCGCATTTCTTCTGGCACGGCCATATTGATGTCCCCACTATAACTAAGATTGCCGTCACAATAGACATTTTGAAGTACATTCTAGTCGTAGACCATGTAGGATTTTTAAACTTAGTGATCAGTTACAGGCTTAAGGGTATCTTACCATACTAAAGACTTGATTTAAAGTCTTTCCCAGTCCCATGGGCTTCAGCAAATAGGGGCAAGGGGGGGCACTTGTCCCATCCCCCTTAATTTTGCCCTTAAACAAAGCAAGTCTGCTGCTGATCCCCGCAGTAATTTTGCCAAATACAACTCTCTGTTGTTGGAATGATAGTTCCCACCTGTATCTTAGTGATTAAATACAGTAGTTGCCTTTATAGCCCCTACTCGTCAACCTCCCTCAAAGTAAAATCTGCCCACATCACGTCCCCCTTACCCATACGTCACAGGATACTAAAGCAGAGAGAGAGAGGCTGCTGAACATAACTTGTTGTTTCCCTTTCCACATTCTTCCCTACTCAGTGTGTGCATGCAGGGTCAGAGGCTGCTGGGTTCAGTTAGATTCACTGGGGAGTCTGCTGATGGAATGACTGGTTAGTGCTACTGCAGTTGGACAGGTTTGTAATGACCACATTATCTGTAACAATATCTTTCTATGTACCAACTTTTGTGTTCTGTGCCCAAGGAAGCCATTACTGCCAGAAGGTTTCAAACATATGAAACAATGGACAGAAAATATGAGAAAGTGGGTTACTGGCTCCTCAGTCTGCACTGATTTCTAAAACTTGATGTATTATGAATTATGATTCAGATTAACCCCTTCACTGCTGTGAGTATTATGAGTATTATAAGGCAGATTGCCTTTACTACATCTTACAATGCCCCTATGATCTCAATAGCAGTAAAAAGATAAAGATACATAATGTGTGATGCTGAGTTCTGCTTTTGAAGTTTAACATTACCTAGAGATACCCCAGACATTGACACAGCAGCACAAACTGTAATTGTCTCTTTAAAGTAAACAATGAACCCTAGTAAACTAAGCTGCGAGGGACTTATGTGACTTACGTGACTTATGGGCTTTGCCTTTAAAATGATTTCCTTCAAACTTGACACCTAGTTTTTGTATGCCTTCCCCCCCCCCCGGAAAAATTTCTGCAGGCGCCAATGCCCAGTCCTTTATTTTTATTTATTGAACAGATAGCATTTTGATTAGAAAGAAAAATGATACAGGTCACTATCTATTGGTGTGCATGGCATTGCCCTAAACAGGAAATCTTTATTTTGTTGTAAGCATGTAAGAAAAGGTTAAAGAGCTACATAAGCAAATACATTTAAATTTCCTCTTGACTTTTTTTTTTTTTTGTACATAATGGAGCTTATTTATAAACAATGGACAAATTTGCACCTGGGCAGTAACCCATAGCAACAAATCAGTGATTAGCTGTTTTCAGACATCCATCGGCTGAACAGTGAAAACTGATTGGTTACTGCCCAGGTGCAAATTTGCCCAGTGTTTATAATTAAGCCTCAGTATCTCTAGGTAAAAGGCTAACAAGACCACTGATCCATTTAGTAATGTTGTATACCAAAAATTATTATGTGTCTTACATTAACTACTTAATAAGTTGGAGGAAGCTATTTCCATGGTAACAGAACTTTTCTGTCAAAGGAAGAAAGGAAATTGTGCGGATGTTCTGTTAAAAATAGATGTTCATTTTGCTTTCATATTTCTGCAGAGGATTTTTGGATGAACAACTTGACAACTAAGATATGCAAATATATTTTCCAAGAATTGTCTTTTAATGAATCATGGATTTGTAGTGTAATTTGTTGAGGGTTGTGTCTATTTGACACATTTGTAAATTAATTAGTCCTTGTGGTTAGACATTAGTGAACTTTGATAATATAATATCAGCACTAATATAAGTGTACAGTATCAGAATATATAATTACTAAAACAATCTAGGAAAGCCCAGTTTGTGGTGTCTGCTTTGTTCATAAACCTTTCCTTCTTCAAAGCACAAAAACGTCCTTCCTGGCTTAAGAGAAGGGAGTAAGGTAAGATATGGTTAAGTGGCAAACATGTGAAGAAGTTTAAAAAGTGCAAAGGTAAAGTAGCAAGTAAAGTGCAATAAAACAAAAAGGAGGAAAAGGGAAAACACAATAACGTTTCTAAAGAATAGTATTAAGGTAATACGGAGAACAAAAAATAGATGAAGAGAAGATGCCCAGAAGTGGAGGCATTATAAGAGACAGGCAAAATACATATTGAAAACAGACTATAGCAAAAATGAAAGAGACAATATAGGACACCTTACCACCTGTGAGGGGAATACTAATTGGAATTGCATTGCACTAATTGTGGCCGAGGCCTGGTACAAATTGCTATTCAGACTAAGCAGACATTTCTGCTCTGGTTTCAGAAGAATGAACTAAATGTGTATCCCTATTACACACAAATGAGTGAACACACATAAAAATCACAATGGTTACCAGTAGATACAGAAGTACAGAAGTATAAAAAGTGACAAAAGCAAACAAAGATACAATTTCATTTTAGATTAATATACAAACATATATTCATATATATTTTATATTCATGATATTCATATCATGTATGTTCATGCAAAGCAGAATGGTAAATAAATATTATTGAAGTCATGAAAATGGATTCAATATTATCTTTGCAGTGGATCAGCGAGTCTCCTTCACTACCTTCAACACCAAAAAAAGGCACATACCAGCTAAGGACACTTCTTCAATGGAATAAGTGTCCTTAGCTGGTATGTGCCATTTTTTGTTTGCAGGTTTTCTTCTGTTGGTTGCCTGCACATGGAATACCTTTAATTCCCTGTAAACTGTAGGTATAAACACCTTGTGGCAGACAGCCATATTCCTTTGTGGCTGCCGGCATATGGATTAACTCATTATATGACTGATACTCTATGGATGCATGTTGCATGCATGTTAACATCATGCAACATCATGTTACTAGTGATGGGCAAATTTGTCCCATTTCGATTAGCCACGAATCTCGCAAATTTCCCGAAACTGGCGAAAAAATTGAGAAACTCAGATTCCGTTGACGACGCTGGTGAATTTTCGCTAGTAAATTTCATGAATTTATTATTCGTCCATCACTATATGTAACGTGTTTCTGAGCTACTGTTTAAGTACAGAATTAGTGTAACAGAATTGCACATTTCTTTTTGCACTGTGAATGTCCGTAAAAAAAAAAATCACTAATTTTGAATATTGATGGGAACAACCTGTGTTTGTGTTACGCCACAACTATAATGTTTAATGAAAATATTTGCAACAATTATGCAAATTTAAATTACTGTCAACGCTATTTTCTTACACAATAACCTTGAACATTAGGTGCACAAACACCCATGTCATTTGGGAAAATGTACAATATGTGCAGTGCAAATATACATAAGAAGAGCACAGCTGAACAATATTTTAGCGTTCAGGAAAAAAACCATGGGCAATACAACTAATTGCACATAAATAAGCGATGTGCAAACTTTATAAATGACCTCCACTGTATCAAAATGGCAAATAAAGGCCATTTTCGATTTCCTTGTCAACAGTTTGTTTAACATCATTATTTTTGGCCCACGTTAGTAAATTGTACAGATATCTCTGTTCAGTTCTTGATGTACTGAGGAAAATGAGATTTGATTAGAGTGTTTCTGTTTTTTGTTTATAGAGACTATGAAACTGAATATTATGATTTATATGATTAAATAAGCTGGCACCACTGCTTGATGTACTGAATAGGAATAGAAACAAATGCATACATGATCTAGTTTGGTAAGTGCAGGAATGTGTTTAGCAATTAAATATTTCTGCAGACAGAAGCACCTGGCAATAGGTACATTTTTAGCCACACTGACCTAATACACAATTCTATTTATTCATGTTTCCTGCTTCTGGAAATAAACTGAGCTGGTATATTTTGCCTATGATTAAAAATGGAACATATTTGAATCAACCTGCAACATTAAATGAATGTGCTGTGCTAGATTTTGTTACTTGTATACATTATTGTATGATGATGTGTGTGTTAATATTGCTTGCTTTACTTTTCGGGCAGTCTTTCTTGGAACAAGGTTAAACATTACAATAAATAAAAGTCTAGTTTACATTAAAGGTTACAATAGGTTAAACATTTTTGTTTTTATAGCTAGCACTTTACAGTATTTATAAATCACTAAATACCTAAACCCTAATACAGGTCTGTATTGAAGTTGTTTTTTCAGAAAAACATTATGCTCTGCTTTTCACCTCTACAGTATAAACAGGAAAATATACAAGGTTACTACCAGGGTTTTGTTCTGTTATACGCATACAATACTGTACATACCTCAGTAAAGCTGGATAGTCTTGTGAACTAACTGTTGACACACAACTCTTGCAGCACAAGAATGTCGGTTTGCTTTGTCTGGTGCTTAGAAACCCACAATATACAGTCATATGAAAAAGTTTGGGAACCCCTCTCAGCTTGCATAATAATTTACTCCACTTTCAACAAAAATGATAACAGTGGTGTCTTTCATTTCCCAGGAACATCTGAGTACTGGGGTGTTTTCTGAACAAAGATTTTTAGTGAAGCAGTATTCAGTTGTATGAAATTAAATCAAATATGAAAAACTGGCTGTGCAATCATTTGGGTACCCTTGTAAGTTTACTAATTTGAATGCATGTAACTGATCAATACTGATTACTGGCAAAACTAAATTGGTTAGATTAGCGTGTTAAGCCTTGAACTTCATAGGCAGGTGTGTCAAATCATAAGAAAAGGTATTTAAGGTGGCCAATTACAAGTTGTGCTTTTGTTTGACTCTCCTCTGAAGAGAGACAGCATGGGATCCTCAAAGCAACTCTCAAAAGATCTGAAAACAAAGATTGTCTAGTATCATGGTTTAGAGGAAGGCTACAAAAAGCTATCTCTATCAATTAAACTGTCTGTTTCAACTGTAAGGAATGTAATCAGGAAATGGAAGGCCACAGGCATAGTTGCTGTAAAACCCAGGTCTGACAGGCCAAGAAAAATACAGGAGCGGCATATGCAGAGGATTGTGAGAATGGTTGCAGACAAGTCAAAGATCACCTCTTAAGACCTGCAAGAACATCTTGCTGCAGATGGTGTATCTATCTGTACAACGTTCTACAATTCAGCACAATTTGCAGAAAGAACATCTGTATGGCAGGGAGATGAGAAAAAAGCCCTTTCTGCACCCACACCACAAACAGAGTCACTTTTGTATGCAAAAGCTTATTTAGACAAGCCACAGTCATTTTGGAATAAAGTGCTTTGGACTGATGAGACACATGTTTAGTTATTTTTCATAACCAAAAGAGTTTTGCATGGCAGAAGAAGAACACCGCATTCCAAGAAAAACACCTGCTACCTACTGTCAAATTTGGTGGAGGTTCCATCATGCTGTGGGGCTATGTGGCTGGTTCAGGGACTGGGGCCCTTGTCAAAGTCGAGGGTCAGATGAATTCAACACAAAATCAACAAATTCTTCAGGATAATGTTCAAGCATCAGTCACAATGTTGAAGTTACGCAGGGGTTGGATATTCCAACAAGACAATGACCCTAAACACACTTTGAAATCTACTAAGGCATTTATGCAGAGGGAGAAGTACAATATTCTGGAATGGCCGTCACAGTCCCCTGACTTGAATATCATCGAAAATCTATGGGATGATTTGAAGCAGGCTGTCCATGCTCAGGAGCCATCAAATATAAATGAACTGGACAGATTTTCTATAGACGAATGGTCAAAAATACAGCCATCCAGAATCCAGACACTCATCAAAGGCTATAGGAGGCGTCTAGAGGCTGTTACATTTGCAAAAGGAGGCTCAACTAAGTATTGATGTAATATCTCTGTTGGGGTGCAAAAAATTCATGCGCCTGTCTAATTTTGTAATGATGCATATTGCATATTTTCTGTTAATCCAATAAACTTTATGTCACTCCTGAAATATTACTGTTTCCATAAGGCATGTTATATATTAAAAGGAAGTTGCTACTTTGAAAGCTCAGCCAATGATAAACAAAACTCCAAAGAATTAAGAGGGGTTCTTAATTTTTTTTCATGTGACTGTATATTTTAAGATTCCACATTATGCTAATATATTTTGTATGCATATATGGCAAAACGTATTTTGCATAGCGCTGCAAACCAAGGACACATCTTGTTTGTAACAATTTAGAAAAGGACAGTGAAATAATGGAATAACATAAAAGTCAAGTCAATATCAGATACAGTTCTAGAACCAGTTATCCTGAATGCTTGGGACCTGGAAACATGGATCTCTCTTTTCTGTACAAACCCGACGGTCATGCTTCTGAAATTTCTCGCAGACATGGTAACCTCCCGCTCGGAGAAAATACAGCAATCTATACAGCAAGAGGCTGTCCCTCTAAATTTATTACCATCTGCACTCTCTGGATAATACAAAATGAATCCTACACCAAGAGGAAACAAAATACACCCCAATCCCCACTTGATTGGCTAACGAACAGGACTAAAATAGGTTTTTCAAATACACAAGCATATTCACGCACAGGAACTGTGAAAGGCTAACATTCAGAAAAGAACGTATATTACTGGAGTACTTGGTTGACTAAGGTATAACTGCAGATTGCTCTACAAGTACCACGGGTAGTGTGTCCACACACAATTGCTATCCTCTCCCCCTACTATAAACCCTTCTTCAATCTTTTACTTATCTTTCCTTCCTCTTTATCAAACCTCTCTCTTCCTCTAATTGTTTTCCCCAGGGGTTAAATCTGTTAAACGTCCAGTGCAATGTGAATGTAAACCTATAAGCTATGATTGAGTAAAATTCCACTGTAATAACTTTGTGCTGGAAAATTAATAAACATTAAAAAAAAGGATTCATTGTATGTACTGTTTTTGCATTACAGAAGAAAGGGAAATGAATGAGTCTATGGGAGATGCCTTCCCATACTTTCAGGATAATGGGTTTCCAGATCACAAATTCCATACTTGTAGAATACATACAGGGGTTACTTACTAGAATCCTAAAACATTCTCTTTATTTTAGTAAAACCACTTCGACCAAACTCCCATCCACATTTTTACCTTATTTATTAAGAAATGAACTTGAAAAAATCTGGTGCAGGAAAAGACTTGCTAAAATTGTGAAAAAAATCTGAATTGTATGATTTTTTCAGATTTGACACCCAAAACCATGAAAACCATGATGAAACCAAGAGCAGATAATTTTCCAACAGTGAAAGGGACATCTGCCATTGACTTCTATATGATTTTGGCAGGTTTGAGATGGGAGTACTTTTTTTATTCTGACTTTTAGCAGTCTCTGGGTTTAATAAATCTCAAAGAAATTGTGTTTCTCCTTTAAAACTCTGACCAGAAAGAATTTAGTAAATAACACCCTAAAGAATGGCTTCTTGTTCAACATAACTTCAATGAATATAGCTTTATAATTTGGCTATCAATATTCAACCCTCTCCTATATTTATCTACCTTACAAAGAGCATTATAAGGTAACTTAATTTTCCTTGTTTGCCTTCTTTAGCACAAGCAATAACAAAACACATTTTGTGATTAAAACAATAAGCAAAATGTATATTGAGCAGAATATATAAAATGGCCACAGCATTTATTCACATTTTATCAAATAAATAGGACCTTGACAGCCTCACCCCCAAGGCAATATTCTAAACCCTGAATTCCATAAGAGATTGCTATTATGCTTTGCCATTACTCACTTGAGATCAGCACTATGTCATTATATCCACCACTATTAGGCTGCCTCTACCTACAGAGATGATGGCTCCCCAAACTTTGCTACCAGCAGGAACTGCATCTCCCACCATGAGAGAGCCCTGCTGCCGGTTTTGAATTTGCATTGTCTTGATGATAGGAAATCCAAGCAGGATGCCTCCTAGTACAAGCAGTAGTAGTAGTCTGTATCAATCAACCCACCGTGCAGTCACAGGAGAGAGCCTCCTTACTCCCTCTTCTCAATGTACCTGTGCAGTACTCTGGCAAGGTCCTTCTGCTGCTGTGACAAATAAAACTTTAAATGCATTATCATATACCTAGGGGTATATTTATCAAGGGTCGAATTTTGAATTGAAAAAACTTCGAAATTCAAATTCAAAAAGACCAACCAAAATGAAGTCAAAGTTTTTTTGGCCCTTACTGTTTTGATTCAGAGGAAGCCAAAAAAACTCAGCCTGAAGCCACTGCCAATTCTGCCTTTAAGAGGGAAACATTTCTTCCTGACCCCAATGGCAATTGGAAACATTCCCTGGATCAAACATTTGGGGGCCAATTCATTAACTTCGAGTGAAGGATTAGAAGAAAAAAAACTTCGAATTTCGAAGTGTTTTTTTGGCCACTTCGACCATCGAATGGGCTACTTCGGCTACGACTTCGGCTGCGAATCGAAGAATTCGAACTAAAAAATGTTCGACTATTCGACCATTTGAAAGTCGAAGTACTGTCTCTTTAAGAAAAAACTTCGACCCCCTAGTTCGCCACCTAAAAGCTACCGAACCCAATGTTAGCCTATGGGGAAGGTCCCCATAGGCTTGGCTAAGTTTTTTTGGTCGAAGGATAATCCTTTGATCGTTGGATTAAAATCCTTCGAATCGTTCGATTCAAAGGATTTAATCGTTCAATCGAAAGATTATTCCTTCGATCGTTCGATCGAAGTATTTGCGCAAAATCCTTTGACTTCGATATTCGAAGTCGAAGGATTTTCATTCCCAGTCGAATATCGAGGGTTAATTAACCCTCGATATTCGACCCTTCATGAATTTGCCCCTTGATGTTCATTTAACATGAATAATACCATGCAGACTTATGTTTATACTGTATAACGATACAGAAACCACAATATAACAGTGAATTCAGGAAAACTTCCACATTCAATTATCAATAGATACAATGAGAACATAAAGAAGAAAACTCCTGACATTTTAACAAAATATGCAAAAAAGCAGGAGGGTAGGTGGGATGTTTCTACCTACCCTACCTCAGAAGGTAAGGAAGTGAACTACTTCTACCCCTGACATCACATCCCTCCCCTTCTCCACTCCCAGCTCAGATTCCCCCTGCTTTAACTCATTCCTTCTCACCCAATAACAGCTGATTTTGTCAGTCGTTTAACATGAACCAGTGCAATGAGGCTGCTGCTCATTTGGATCCTTTGTCATGCAGCCCATTGGTTTATACCTCCAGGGTTTTCCTATGAGCCTGTGTGCTGTCACAAACAGTGGAGCTGAATTTGAGATAAATATTTGGGCTGACCTCAGCCTGTGTGCGACTACATACTGTAGCTTATTCTGTACGGAATCTTTACTGCGACTGTACTTTGTATTTATTATTGCATTTATTTGTATTTTTAATTGAAATAAAAGCCTGTTCTATTAATTTATTGTTCTGCTGTACAATGCTCCGTATATAAGTAGTGCTATATATATATATAAAAAATATACATACATACATGCATACATTTTTAGACCCTTTCTAGAAATTCCATATAGGCCTTGAACCTATTTCTCCTCATCCAAAGTATAGTAAACTGTTTAACCTGACTTGTGCCTTAGGTAGCCCCTAGCAACATTAATACATGAATAGAGATGTCGCGAACTGTTCGCCGGCGAACTTGTTCGCGCGAACATCGGGTGTTCGCGCTCGCCGGAAGTTCGCGAACGTCGCGCGACGTTCGCCATTTTGGGTTCGCCATTGTTGGCGCTTTTTTTTGCCCTCTCACCCCAGACCAGCAGGTACATGGCAGCCAATCAGGAAGCTCTCCCCTGGACCACTCCCCTTCCCTATAAAAACCGAAGCCCTGCAGCGTTTTTTCACTCTGCCTGTGTGTGCTGAAGAGATAGTGTAGGGAGAGAGCTGCTGCCTGTTAGTGATTTCAGGGACAGTTGAAAGTTTGCTGGCTAGTAATCGTTTTGATACTGCTCTGTTATTGGAGGGACAGAAGTCTGCAGGGGTTTGAGGGACATTTAAGCTTAGGTAGCTTTGCTGGCTAGTAATCTACCTTCTACTGCAGTGCTCTGTATGTAGCTGCAGTGGGCAGCTGTCCTGCTTCTGATCTCATCTGCTGACTGCTGCAATAACAGTAGTCCTTGTAAGGACTGCTTTTATTTATTTTTTTGTTGTTTTACTACTACTACTACTACTACTACTACTATAAGAGCCCAGTGCTATTAGTCTAGCAGTGTTGGGGAGTGGGACTGGTGTGCTAATCTGCTGCTCCTAGTAGTTCAGCAGCACCAACTTTAATTTTTTTTTTTTAATATTCATTTTTTTTTTATTTTACTTTTTTTTATTTTACTACCGCTGTAGTAGTGTATAAGTTGACCTTTTAGGCATTATTTGCCCTGTAGGCATTATTTGCACACTGTTTTCTTCAACCCGCCATCGAGCTGTGTGACCTTGTTCACATTCTGTCTAAATATCCATAATATTACCGTCTCCAGAAAAAACACCGGAGTCACTTTTTTCAAGCAGCCATAATATATTTTACGTAATCCGTATCCACCGCTGTAGTAGTGTATACGTTGGCCTTGTAGGCATTATTTGCACACTGTTTTCTTCAACCCGCCATCGAGCTGTGTGACCTTGTTCCCATTCTGTCTAAATATCCATAATATTACCGTCTCCAGAAAAAACACCGGAGTCACTTTTTTCAAGCAGCATTCATATATTTTACGTAATCCGTATCCACCGCTGTAGTAGTGTATACGTTGGCCTTGTAGGCATTATTTGCCTAGGTCAACGTATGGCGAAAAATGACTATTTTCAGCATTTATATGGCATATTTTTTCTGGCAACTGTGCTTCAGTGGCTGCGTCCAAAAAAACTGGGCAAACAATGCCTACAAGGTCAACGTATGGCAGTTGTTTAAAGAGAACAGTAGATTACTAGCCAGCAAAGCTACCTAAGCTAAAATGTCCCTCAAATCCCTGCAGACTTCTGTCCCTCCAATACAGAGCAGTATCAAGCAGATTACTAGCCAGCAAACTTACTATCATCTGTCCCTGAAATCACTAACAGCTCTCCCCCTACACTATCTCTTCCAAGCACACACAGGCAGATTTTTCAGATACATTTTTGCCCTTGATCCCCCTCTGGCATGCCACTGTCCAGGTCGTTGCACCCTTTAAACAACTTTAAAATCATTTTTCTGGCCAGAAATGTCTTTTCTAGATGTTAAAGTTCGCCTTCCCATTGAAGTCTATGGGGTTCGCGAACCGTTCGCGAACCGCTCGCGTTTTTGCGCAAGTTCGCGAATATGTTCGCGAACTTTTTTTCCGACGTTCGCTACATCCCTATACATGAAGCGATTAACAGTTTCTGAATACCCTCTAAAGCAATCAATGGCAATACAATGCTATTTAAAGATGATTGCCCTTTGGCAAAATCTTCACAAAGAGTTGCAGAGCATTGCCCTCTTAATGCATTGTAGATTAGATGGATATGGCAAAAAACTCATTTTGGTAATGTAAACAACTTAACAAGTGTTTATCACTATTACTATAAAGAATATCCTAATGGTTGTTGAACTGACGTATATGTCATCATGCTTCTGAAGTCAGCAGTCAACATTGGTTTAAACATAAACAGAATGCATTTAATCAATCACATATGTATTTACATAAATGAAATGACTTCATTTAAGAAGCAAGGTTAATTGATATATGTTTATGTAAACACTTTTAGGTTATGAAGCTTGAAGGCAACTAGAAGACTGTGTTTATGGGCACCACACAAAAAGGGAAACTTAGTAACAACGCTTCAATTTATATTATTCTATAATCACCTATTCAGTGCATTCAGTTGTTTCTCCACTTTGTTATAATAGTGCCTAATTAATTATTCTTTTGAAACTCTTAACCTTCCATTTAATACAGATATTTATATTTAAATATATACACAGTAGGGGTTATGTATCAAAAATGGGCAAATTTGCTCATGGACAGTATCCTATGACAATCAATCAAATTGCTGATTTCATTGTTCTACTTGCAGATGGCTATAAAACGTTAATCACCGATTGGTTGCTATAGGTTACTGCCCATGGGCAAATTTGCTCAGTTTTGATAAATGAGCCCCAGTGCCCTTGCATGTTCCCCCTTAGATATTGTACAACCTTATTTTTACAAAAGGTTGTACTTCTTTGGGAAAAAAAAATTCTTTATCTATGTAGAATTTTTTTTACTTTAACATTATCAGATTATTTGCGCAGATAAGTGACATAAAATCCCAAATTAAATCCAATTATTCCCAAATTGTAACACCTTGGAAAAATCCAAGGGAGTCAATGTTTAGGAAAAATATTGTAGTGCCATATCTACTATAGTATTTTTTTCTTTAAAATGTTTGTGTGTATTTTTTTCTATTGCAGTACGAACATTTAGCTTTATTATTGAAAAGTATTAGCTGACTAATGTGCCTTAACTTGACAATTTAAAAAATTAATTCTGCTATTAATTTATTCAGTTCTTCATAGTGACCTGGCTGTCAACCTAATCTAATTTACAAGCAATGGAACTTTAGAGTTATAGAGGGATAGATATTCTTTTCTTTCACATTCAATGCTGCCTATGTCAGGCATAGTAAATAAGTATAAGTCCATAATATATGACAATCTGATTAATTATCTTCCTGTTTACTCTCACACTGAATCATAAAAAGTTTAAATTATGTTATTTCATATAATTATTATTAACACATAGTTATAAGGTGCCAGAATATTCCGTAGTGCTGTACATTAAATTGATCTTTACCCATTTATGAACACACAAGGTTAAATACAAAAACAACCAATAATCTATACAAAAAGTAAAGCTGGCCCTGCCCAAAAGAGCTTACAATCTTAATGAAACCATTACTTGAGTGACAGTGTTCAAAGTAATAAAGCACTAGTAGTCGTATTTATTAATAATTATTAAGGTTGAATTTAGTGGTTTTAGAGTGTTTTGAAACCACTACTAAACTCTAAAACCACAATAGTAAACAAAAAGTCCAAAAACCTCTGAAAGTCTGACTTGATTTTTTTATTATGTTTGTGCATTGATGACCTTATGTAACTAAAGGCAGCTGGAAACCCATAGCAACCAATCAGCAGTTGTTATTTACTGTTCACCTTATTAAAATAAGAATCTTATTGTTTGTTATGTATTATTCTCTTGGGCAAACATGCATTACATAATGGGGTAAATACACCAATCTTGTCCAGCTTTATAAATATAAATATGCGCAGGGAAAATACAGTATGTTCACTGTGGGAATAATTCTGCACTTAAGAAAATGTATAAATGAGTACATTATATTATGTTTTAGTTGTGTCAGCCACAAAAATGTATGTACACGATGCATTTTTGAGTCTCAAGGTGCTATGTAGTTTGATTTAAAATTTACATATTAGCATTAAAAACTCTGCAATTCATATTTAGAATATTTTGTCTTTGTAACAAAGACTATATTAGTAATTATATGCAGTAAACTGCAAGGTTAAAGTCTGTTGGAGGTACTGACAATACAATTCTTTAAAGGGAGTTGGCATAAACAAATTTGTATCGATAATGTTAAATGTTAGGGCCCCAGGACCTATACATTTATGCATATGGCGTTTACTCAGGAATTATGTGAATACACATTTAGAACATTATCCCCCATGTGTAATAAAGGACACTAAGGGGCACATTTACTAATGGTCGAATATCCAGGGTTAATTAACCCTCGATATTCAACCCTCAAAGTTAAATCCTTCGATTTTGAATATTCGCAATTCGTTCGATCGAACGATTAAATCCTTCGAATCGAACGATTCGAAGGATTTTAATTCATCGATAGAACGATTTTCCTTAGATCCCAAATTGGCTAGAGAGCCTATGGGGACCTTCCCCATAGGCTAACATTGATGCTCGGTAGGTTTTAGGTGGCGAAGTAGGTGGTCGAAGTTTTTTTTAAAGAGACAGTACTTCGACTATCGAATGGTCGAATAGTCAAACGAGTTTTAGTTCGAATCGTTCCATTTGAAGTCGTAGTCAAAGGTCGAAGTAGCCAATTCCATGGTCGAAGTAGACAAAAAAAATACTTAGAAGTTCGAAGTATTTTTATTCTATTCCTTCACTCAAGCTAAGTAAATGTGCCCCTAACCGTGGAATGTAAAAGTCTGTATCAGAAAAATATTTGCAGTGCGAAAATGTATGCCTTTTAGGGGAACCCATTTAACATAGCTTTTGTGAATCCAGAAACTATTTAGCCACCACTTCCGAGAGTGGAAAAAATATTGCAAATTTTATAGTTTGTGCCACTGTGCAGCGTATGTGATAAAACTTACTGAATTATTGAAAAAGTTGTTAACTTGGCTCCAAATCAACACCATCAAGCACTTAAAAGTGTGCAATGCACAATTAAAATTCATAATGCAATATAATATGAATATAAACTGTAATGAATATATAGTTTAAGAATACTGCATTGCAAAATGCAAATTTTTATACTTATTTGTGCAAATTGTTTTTCTCTGTGCAACATTTATTACATCTTAAATTTTCTCAGGAGCATTAACCAATATCAACTAATAAGATGGTTGACTAGTAAATGCTTCCTGCTAATTGGTTACTATTGGTTACTGCTCCTGGGCAAACATAGAGGCTTATTTATTGAAGGTTGGATTTTAGAGGTTTTAGAGGTTTTGAAAACTTTCTAAACTCAAAAATTCTATAACCCCATTTGTCATTTAATTTATCAAAAGATCCAAATAGATTGGTCTATGAATTTGTGAGATAAGCAGCTGATATGCACTATTCTTTTTTTGTTTGGAAGTTCCCTATGAGTGAACTAGCAAAAGGGACTAATTAAACATCTGCCATAAAACAAAACAAGTGTTACATTAACTGACAGTGGAAGATTTAAATTAGCACAATGGTAATGGCTTTAGACATGCTGGCCAAGTTCACTTCTCTACAGGTTCTACAAATGCCATTTTATTGTCTTGTATACACACACACACACACACACTAAATAAAGTACTCCCTATTGTAAAAAATAAGGATATTAGAAGTCACCATATAAAAGCACAAGGCCAAAGACTGAGTGCTTTTTTACAGGTCATGGAACTCCAAAGTGGAGGTTAACCCTGGTCTGTGACCTAGTCCAATGGACAAATCATATAATAACCAAAAAAGTTGTCTGGATGTTTTTGGTTATTATTTATATATGTTCCCATTATTGTAATACAAAACCAAAAATTAAGTGTACATAGATACATTAAAACCTACCAAATCATTTAAACGTGTTGGATATTATATGAGTAGCAACAGGCCTTACACTCTGCTGCATAGTTTTAAAAATACTGAATATATCTTTCTCCCTATAGAAATAGGTTATGCTTTATCTTAAATTAATGTTGAGAGAGTTCAATGCACAATCCTGGTTCTGTTTTTATATCTTTTGTTAAATTGCCTGAGGAAAACAAACTAAAGAATCCACTGGGAGATTGATCTTAAATGCTTATCCAATGTTTACAACAAATATGACAGAGCTACAATAAAATCTGAGTGGATGTCTGCAAATAAGATGCCAAATTGAACTTGATATCAAAATTGAAGTATGAATCCTGGAAAGAAGTGATAGACAGTATAGACTGATCAAGAAGTGTAACTGTTTTACCATTTACTGTGTTAAATCTCAGTGTAAAAGAGACAAAATAACCTTTTCATTTCACCCTGAATAATAGCATTTGTAAGCAGAATGTATCAACACAGGTCTTCAGCTTGTAGCTGCCAATTTGCGTAATAAGGAGGAAAGTATAATGAGTATTGAGCATTTATTTTCAGTTGTATCTATAATATATGGATACCACCCCCCTGTGCCAAAGGTTATGCATCATACCATTTCTTAAAACTTCTTAAAACTGTTTTCTGGCAGTGCCTCCACCTAATGGGATCCGGGAATACACCTGCGGGTGGCCCTATTAGGAAAACATCCAATACACACACTTGTACGGTGTAACAAATAACTTTATACAAGATAAATGCAGATTTAACAGGTAAGTACCATGATCACATTACAATTATGCATTGACATAGCATAACCCACTACCCTGGGATTCCTGTGCCAGTCCCATCCTGCTAATTCCCTACCAGTCCCGCACTACTCCATTGGAAGAATCAGCCCAAAATACTTCTCCCACTGGATTTAGTATTGGCTCCCTCGTGGCAGGCATAAACAAAGCCAGTGTCACAAATGAAAATATGCTGGATCCTCTCTTTTTCTACCCTCCCCTGTGCACCACTCACCCTGGGGATTCACTCAAATGGGTAGGCTCACCCAGAGCTGGAGCAGGCATCCACAGCGATGAATCCATTCCATTAACAGATGCAGCTTGTGTTATCCTCCAGGGTATTGCTCCCAACACTCTCCATAGTGCGAGCACGATAACCCTTACATCCAGCTCCCAACGCTGAGCACTTTAGACTTCCACTGCTGAACTACAACTCTCAAAACTCTCTGTAGTGTGAGCACACAAACCAGCATTTCCAAGCTCGAAACCCGCATGGTTGAACTTCCAGGCATTGGAGTATCCTGCCTCTGCCTCGTCAAGCCTATTGAACTCCACTTTAGCCTACATTTTCCCGGTTTAGATTCACTTTCCCCTCAGTGAAATAACAGTCAGCATTAAGAACAAATCTTGAGGATGAACCACATGTCTGAGCACATGGCTCTCCTTTTATAGTGGTGCAGCAGCAACACCTTGTGGCATCCTCCAGTATCTGCCATGCTGCACCAGCACAAGGGCTCTGGCCCCTTGTCCAGCCCCTGGCAACTAGCAAATTTATTAACTGTGCTTATTGCAACCCATCTGCTCTCAGCTTGACTTAGAAATTTGTCACAGATTTAATGCCCCAAGCATTTTAATCACAACAATCCAGACTAATCTTTGTTCACATTATATATTACATTCTATAAAACAATCATGCCATTTCATGTTTTATTATAACAGTAACTATTAGGTAATGATGGAATGTGTGTACTCTAATAACAAAAATATTAAACCCAACTAAATTAAATAGGACGACAGGATGAGTTAGGATGTAGTTGGATATGATTCTGGTATAATTTTTTTTCCTAACATATTTTCATCAAGAAATCACTGCAGTGCAGAGTAAATGTAAGATGCTTCTATGTTACAAGTAGCTAAGGTCACATGTAATCACTTCTGTACGTCACTGCAAAATTAGATACATAGACAATGATCTTTTCATAGCCAAAACATGCGGGAAAGATTCATATTACTATAGGAGGTAGAATTACAAGAACAATCTAAAAAATATATATAACACTATATTATTATTATTATTATTATTATTATAAGAGATAAATGTCTTTCTCTCTCTTCAGTAATCATATCTCTGCTCCACCACCACTACAACACATGCATATTGTTATTGCTTTTATTGTACCTGTATTGGGTTAATTGAGCTTCTGTATTTCTTTTGAAGGTATTATATTCTTCACTGGAAAAATTACTGTAACAGGTATGTGGCATTGTTCGATGCCATCTCTCTGTTACAGGCAGAATATGTATAAAAAGTGACCATTGTATACATGAAGTAAATAATACAGTAAGCTATGTGTTGTTTGTACACTATGGATGAAGTTGCCAAAGGAACAAAAGTGCTTTGAATATTCACTCTACGTTTCAACCGTATCAGTTTCATTCCTTTGATGTATATTGACTATTAATGAATATAAAACATGTTGGTCATTGTCACACAGAGGGTTGGATGAATAAGCTAAGGCAGAAATAGAGAAGCTCTCAATGAGACAGAATCCACAGAGGCATCCTGCTTTGAAGTAAGACAGCTGTGTGGAAAATAATATAGATTGACTGGGGGCTCCATCAGTAGGCACAACATTTCTGCATGTTTGAATAGCAAACAACTGACAACTACCTAATTCTAAGTTAGTGATATTCTTAGAATTCTGATTAGAAGAAAATAAGTTATCTTTGAATACACTACAGGGTGTAAAAATACTTTATGATAAAATATTAATTGGCATACTTATTAAACTCTGTTGGTAATGTGCATACATTGAGCCATGCATTGCGATTTTTGTAATTTTGTAATTATCTGTAATTATGAAATTATTTTATAACCCTTTTGTAGCCAACATCATATATCATCAGCAAGCAAAGTGGCAGGCTTCCAATGGTGTAGCCAGTATGTTTCAAGGTTTAAGGCCATGCTATGGGAAAATTGGTTTTCCTAGCAACACACTTATCCCAAAGTAACCATAACATGGCAAAATCACCCACAGGGAAAGGCTTAAAGGTGTTAACATTTGAAATTGAGTAGATAACTTATTAACTTTATGTAATTGTAATTGTAAATACATGGCGCACCATGGTTCGAAAGTGAGAATTATGTGGTGTATTTTTACATCACCATTTATATATTACTATGAAGATTTTCATTCATCCAGGTCATGGTATATCTAATACAAGTAATTCAAAAATAAACAACTCAGCAAGTCGAGTTGTTTATTTTTGAAATACATGTATTAGATTTACCTTTTTACATACATTATAAATAAATATATGCCACAGGACTCTACAGTTGACAAAGTATACAACAGCCATAACAAATCGACACACCGGTGTCACATCAGTTATACAGTTTACTCTGTTTTGAACAAGGGTGAGGTATGACTTAGTAAACTGTGAATCTGCGATCTTAAGTACATATAATTCTTGTAAGCTAAGGGATACCACTTAATCATCCTAATACCTTTCAGGGCACAGAAAGCCAAAGGGAGTTCTTCTCAGGACTTTTTTTTAAAAAAATCCCTGGCCACAGTGTTTTAAAAAAAAACTTTTATAGAGGGAGAGCCTTGACCACCGAGATTTGTTTTACTTTAATGAGGGACCCTAGCCACCAGTTTTTTTTTAACTTGGGGAGGCTGGCCTCAAATATTTGTTTTTTAACTTGGGCAGCTAGGCACCAATGTTTTTTTTTAACTTTAACAGGGAACCCCAATGGGTGACATCTTTTTTTTTTTTTTTTGCCAGGGCTGCTTTTTACAGTATGCCCTGGTTAGAGTTGGCTGTTTTGAAAGACAGGTAGTTTTAATATAGTTTTGCCACCTGTCTGGTTTTGACCGGACAGCCCGGTCAAGGCAGGTAGTTTTAACACATCTTTAAGGAAGGGCTGCCCGGGTCAAAACCGGGCAGGATTTCCTTGATTGATTGGCCGAATGCCGCATCATAGCCTTGCCCCCTGATGTCATGAAAATTCCCACCTATGTCATGGCCCCACCTCTTGATGTACAGCCCACCCTCTGGGCCTAGTCTCCACCTTTGCAAAAGGTGGCAACCCTACTGGTGGTCTCCAGTATTCTATATGGTGATCTCCAGTATTCTTTAATATATGTAGCGGAGCTGTGTATACGTCTCTCCTCTGAGTTGTTTCTGTGCAAGGAGGAGCCCCCACCCTGTGAGCTGACAGAAAGGAAGTGAGAGAACGGAAGTGCATGGAGAGAGAAGCAGTGCTGCAATCTCCCATGGTTTTCCTGTGTGGAAAGTAAGTTGGGAACCCCCAGTGGCAGAAAAGTGCACTAACTTTAGGGTGTAGAAGGAAGGAGGTCCTTGTCAGGGTTCTGAAGAGCAAAGCGTGCTCTTCTGAGGGCACTGAAAGCCAAAGGGAGTCCTTCTCAGGACTTTGAAACAACTCCCACATAAGTGGGACTCCCCTCAGCAGCTCAGAGATCACCAGCTGTGTTATTTGATTGTAATTGCTCCTGGCTAGCAATAAAACTATAAACCTTCCCGGTGTGTATGTGTACTGCTGATCAGAGACGTTCACAGGGAGGGGTATTACAGTTCAGTCTGTACTGACCCTGGGTGGAGCCACGCCAAATCATAGTGTACCTGCTCTCCCATATAGCGGAGGCACGGGACTCCTGTAGCACCACAAGCAGTAAATGTGTGCTAGATCTCTTGCAGTAGCAGAAAAAGGCTATATATGAGGTGATTTACTTAAAAAAAGAATAAACTACTAAAAGCATTGGAAGTCAATGGGAAGTGTCTCTAAAGATTTCAAGCCACTTTTTTTATTAAGTTTATTAAAACATTTAAAATTTTACAGCCTCTTTGAAACTGTATAGAGCAAAACATTTCTAACTTTTTTTTCTGTGACAAAATGCAATCAAGATTATTCTATTCAAGTTTTTTACTTAAAGGAGAAGGAAAGGCTAAAATTAAGTAAGCTTTATCAACAAGGTCTATATGAATACCCCAGAAACCCTCAGTAATGCTGCTCTGAGTCCTCTGTCAAAAGAAACACAGCATTACTTTTTCTTGTATTGTGTACACATGGGCTTTTGTATCAGACTTCCTATTTTCAGCATAAACCTCCAGGGCTAGGGCTTGAGCCTGCTCAGATTGCTCCTCTCTCTTTTTCCCCCTCCCTCCTCCCCTCTCTGCTGCAATCTGAGCCCAGAGCTTTGAGTGAGCAGGGAAAGACTCAGGCAGGAAGTGATTTCACACCAAACTAATATGCCAGCTGTTATTGTAAACAAACAGAGAGAGCTTCTAGAGCTGTTTACTCAGGTATGGTAAAGCATTCTGCAGAATAAATATAGTTTAGCTTGCACTTTTGTGCTTCCCTTCTCCTTTAAATATATGAGCACTCTAGAATAAATACATATGATTGCTTTTAAAAGCAGTTTTTACAGAATTGTAATTTTTTTTTTGCGTGGGTTAAGTCAGCCTCTTTATCGGCCTACAATCTCTCAAATTGGCTAGCTCTTAAAGGAAAAGACCACAATCGCATTTAAATGTTACTTTGTTTTTTGAAAGGTTTTATAAATATCCATATGTAGCATTATTATAGCATCTGTTAAAAGTGGGTTCCAAAATGTTAATGGACATCCAATAATATATTGAGAAGGTTTAATGTATGCAGGAACTATTTGTTTTCTTTCAGTTATTCCAGAGTTATGATATTGATGACTTAGGGCATTTGTTATTGTTATTCTGTCATTAAACTGACTAGGCAACAAAAAGATACAAGGGTAAGACAGGGTTCTCGGGGACTGTGCCATGAGGCTAGCCAAATGAGAATCATGTGTGTAGAATATGTTTAAAAGAATACTCTATATTCATAGACCACTGTAATGCATGTGGCCCAGACTGTTAGAATAAGTAGAACATAGCACAGTAGGCCACACACTCAAAATAATGAGTGCATTTACTTTGAAATTCCATTGACCACACATCTCACTGTTTAATATATAGTCCATTATATTTTTTTCATTCACTTTCCCTTAAATCTTGCTTGTGGTCCAAATAGCATTTTTACAGTGTATAAAATGTTCCCGTATTTTAGAACACCTCGTGAAATAACTATATTTAGTGAAATAATTACCTATGGTCTGGAAATCTTTTATTTAGGAACAATGGGATAACCTTAAAGAAAGACACTTTAACATCAAAAATAGTGAATTTATAAAAATAGAAAACGAGATGCACTTGGAAAGTAGCAACTAGCACCACTTAGTTTCTAAATGTTTTACTCAGTCATTTATTGTTATTTTCTGCAATTAAGTTCAAAGTACATTTCAGATTTTGCAATTCGGTAGTCATTTTGTACATAACTGTAATATAGTAATGTATGAATCACTGAGGAAAGCACTTAAGGTTCTTCCCTTCAGAACTCAGTTTGCGGAAATGTAGTGTGGAGAGAGAAGGTTTTTTTTATTGCTGCCATTTCCCCAAAATTTCACATTTATTCTTTGTTGCATTGTTAGCTATTTCTTTATGACACTTTTCTTCTTATTAGTACTTTCATCTCCCCCCCATGTTTTTTTGCTAAACTACATCTACCATTAGCTGTAGCAAGCCAATGTTCAGCTGAAGTTAATGTGAGTAAAACGGTGAAAAATTTGTGAAACGCATTGAACTCAATTTTGACGCGCATATTCAATTTATATGTGCGCGACTATTCTGATACACACCCAATTTTTTTGATGCAGCAGATTTTTTAGCTGCAATTTTTTTCCCCAGTTTTGCATATTTATTCTCTGACAGCGAAACTCAAAAAAGCCCAGCAAATTCGCGCCTGCCTATTTTGTCCAAATGCATTAAAGTCAAGGGGCATCTGAATAATTTTGACACACATCAATTTTTATGCGCACAACTATTCTGACGCGCGCCCCACATTTTTTTGACGCATCGGATTTTTTGCTGGTGTATTTTTGCCGTGGTTTCGCAAAGTTATTCGCTGTCGGCGAAATGCGATTGTAGGCTACAAAAAATTGTGTTAACCATAAACATTTTAAACTATCTACTTTGATACTTAGGTGCATGTCTATTCCTGCTGTTTTGCAACTTATAGCAACTGCCAATGTGCCTCTTCAGTCCTGTATGATGTATTATGTATATGCACACTGCTGACACAAGTGAACCTCAGAGTTACCATCACTCTCAACCTGGTATTTCAAAGGTTCCCTATAAGGGCTGTGTCAATGGCCTCAACGGACATGTGTCAAGTGAGTTAAAAGCTAATGCAATTTTCACTGTGTGTCAGAAGTAATGTCATTCAAATACAATTGCAAGTGGAAAACTGGGTGCCTAACATTGTATGTTGTTTTACCAAAATAAACAAGCAAAGCAAATTAGAATTCTCCCTCTGAAAACCGGGGAAATAACCACTACTACTACTGAATATGCCTCCCCTTTAAACAAAAAGGAAATGTATGTCCCTATATTGCAATATATTCAATCTGAACAACTTTGTCATCCCTTGCTGGCCAGTCCTACACTCACTTACATTAATTTTTAGCTGTAGTTTGATAATGGCAAGATGGCTGCTGGAAGCTTATGTCATGTGTTTTTTTTTGGTGTTCTTACACTTAAATATCAAAAAATGTGTGTTTTAAAACCATTCTTCACATGTAAGATTTTTAGAGCTAAAAAGCTCAAAAAAATAATACAAACATTCACCCCTTAATATTGCAAAATTCTGTTCTATAGGTATGCTGTGTGCATATAATTGTTAGTACTTTAAGCAATTTAGTTCAATTGATACATAGTTGTATTGGGTTCTACCATAAATTCTATTGTTGACCTTTTATGTTTATTAGTAGAATTCAGGTAACGTAGCACTATGCACAGAATTTTTCAGCTAAGGTGAGCAGTTTATAGTAAATTCAGAAAAGGTGCTATGCTCCCCGGTCAATCTTCTGCCTGTGGCAGCGCCTTTGGTCTCGGGAGGAGCGCTCAGCTACTCAGATGCGCCAGGTCTTAACTTGAGAGGAGCAAAGCAGATGTTCTGAATGTTCTGAAAGGGGCACGTGAGTTTTCAAGGTTTTGGAAGGAAGGCAACAATTCAGGGAGTAGACGAAAAGCATAGTCAGGCTGGCGGAGTTCAAGCAAGTACAGGTGGAGTTCAAGCAAGGTCGATCAGGCCGGGTCGGTACAGGCAGCATTCAAAGAATAGTCAGGCAGGCAAGGGTCAATAATGGTAGAGTTCAGAATAGTCACGCTGGCAAGGGTCAGAATCGGTAGAGTTCCGAATAGTAAGGCAGGCAAGGGTCAGGATTGGCAGAGTTCAGAATAATCAGCAGGCAAAGGTCAGGATTGGCAGAGTTCAGAGTCGTCAGGCAAGCAGGGATTAAAAACTGGAATCAAACAATACAAATATAGCACCCAGGATACTAACAAGTTAGGCCTAACAATGTGCAATCAATTTCAGCCTGAAGCCCCTTTTTATAGTTTAAATCTTGCGCCAAAGCACGATGACGTCACTACGCATGGCGCGTAAAATGCGAAAGTGCGCACTGCACGCCATAGGAAACCGGCATTAGGAGGAAGTGGTACCACATGGACGGTGTCCTCGCCGGCCCACTAAACCACCAGGGTGAGTCGTTACAATAGACTATATATCGGTGTCTGAAGTGCATTTTTTCATTTTTCCAAGTAACCAGGATATTTTCCATTTCCTTGCTACTCTATATGCACCTGTATATAAACAAACAACATATGCTGTTTATATTGTCAAACCGTTCAGGAATGTAAAAGTTGTGCTTATTACCTCCCATGAACACAGATAGTCTTTCCCTCACCCCATACAAGAACATCTGCAAATAAAATCACACATTTTCCGATGGATATACACAGCCATATATACCTATGAACAATACATACAGTCTATTGTATTTCAATAAAGAAAATAATTATAAACTATTAGTGTGTTCAGCACTGTGACTGTGAACCATAATGTACACTGATTGAAGTACATTCCTTTCAGAGCGATGCTGCTATTATGGTTTTAATAGAAAAGCATACTGCCATCTCATCTGCAGCACTGGTTTAATAAGGAAAGGCTGTTCTTGGTCCTGACAACAGATTTCCTATCTGAGTGTTATTTAGCTAAGTGCTCCTGATTACTCTATTTTAAATGTCAAAATTATTTTATATACAACCTTTATTACATGGCAGAATTGATGACATGTTTACAAAAAAAATTCTAGCGTCCTATAAATCATTTGATTGATTTAATTACCTGTTTAGATCACATTCCAGCAACTTACTTTCAGGAAGGTGTTTGCATTGAAAATTGAAGGTTTTTTTTACTATTGGTATGTGCCGTGGTTTTATATTCGGGCATTTTAGCCCACAAAAAATTCGTGATTTTTTTTAAGCCTATTATAACACAAAAAATCACAAATTTTTTGGATTTCTGGGAATTTTGGATATTCGGAGCTTAGTAAATAACCCCCTTAGTGTCACCATTGCTAATCTTTATATGTGTAAATACAGTGTACGGTTAACTATGAACCTGCTTAGCAATCAATAATTATGAGTGTTCCATTGTCCACAAAAATAAATAAATCACCAAGTAAGTGAAAGAATTAGGTGAAAGTGTGTATATAAATAAGTTAAAGAATAAAAAATAAAAAATAAGAATAAAAAAAAAATAAAAAAAAATAGATACATAGAGATATCATAAGTCATCTTATGAGATCCTTGTAAGGTCTTGTTCATTGCCGGACTGCCGATTAACACACTCGTAAGGTCGATGGCTACAGACATAATGTGTCTCAACACAGCCATCTCCGAGCCTCTGCACACATGGAAGGTCTGGGTCAATCTCTGCACCCCAGCGTGTCTCACAATCGCAATTGCTCTAACACAGCACACGTAGGCAATGTTAATTAATGCTACATATATATATGTCAATATTGCATATTAGGAAAACCAGATACCTAATACTTTCAATAATGAAAGAGAACTCTCTGCATCACCCTGGTTTAATTAAGTAAATAAATAAATAGATCCCACAATACTTTAGTCAATGCCTACATAGGATCTACAGCTTTAAATATTAATTGTTAATAAGGCCAATCTATAGAAACCCACCAAGCATGACAGGCAGTGATAATATGATTCATTGCTACTTATTCAAAGGCACAGAGACTGTGGTTTGTGTTAAGTATACTGAATATTTTTCGTTGAGGCCAATTTATTTATTGATATCTGTCTGTCTCTGATCATGCGGCAATGTTTCTTGTCCTTATCTAGCAGCTCTTAGAAATATAGCCCTGTATCTGAATTTCATATGGAATACTGACAACATACAATACATAATTCATTTCTATTGAAAGTCATGTAAAATAAAACATTTTGCTATCCTTCTGAATTGAAACACTACTGAGATGGTTGTTTTTCAGACAAAAGAGTTGAATAAATGCTAAATCCTGGCTGGATCGATGTAAACTCTGTAAGCAGACAATTTGCTCTGACTTTTCTAGTAATCTGATCAACCTTCTACATTTATGCACTTCTTCATATTCTTGTTCAGAATCATAAGTTACTAGTTTCTTAAACCTGAATTTAAAGCTGAAACTTCTACTGAATTTATTTGCAGAAATATACAGCATAATTACAATGCATAAATGGAAACTCTAGACTCATTATGTGAAGCCATTAACAGGATTGTCCAAAATACATTTTCAATGGTCTTATTAAAGTACTACTTTAGCTGTTTCTTTCGGCTTGTACAATGATTTTACTTCTGTTGGCTTATTACTTTTGACAATTTAAGTATGTTGGAGCTTTTTCTTCTCCTATGGAGACACTTTCCCTATGAAACAATTAGATAATGTAAAGTTGAATTATGTCTTATAGGTCATAACAGTAAAACAACTGAATGTAAAAGGTTAAGTTCAATGCACCCTGTGATAAAACAAACAGTACTCAGATTATGTGCTTAGTTAAAAGAAATACCAGCTTTAAACAATGGAATACTAGTATTATAATATGGCAACAGAAATAAGAAGCATTTCTGAAATGTTACAAACTCCCCTCTGCTTTGCCCTTAAGAATATATTTTAGATCATATATACAGGAACTTGTATTCCTCTGATTTATTTATGTTATAGGTAGAAGAACAAAAATATGTAAAAAAAAAAAAAGGTAAATAAATTAAATGTTTTAATATTTATTGACTCAAAGTCTCATAAAAATATGTTTCAGAGTATTGGTGCTGACACAGTAAAAAAATATACATAAGATACTGTAAGTGTAATATATATATATAATAAGCCGAGTTTTTCAGCATCCAAAATGTGCTGAAAAAGTCTACCTCGGCTTATACTCGGGTCAGCGGTACCCGACCCGAATAGCTGAGATTGCAGTCACTTTTAATCATTCCTATACCAACAGTACTCTTGGGGAGAGACTGCAATATCCCACAATGCCCTCTGTTGGTTATATGAAAGAATAACAGTGCGCCCTCTGTTGGTTATATGAAAGAATAACAGACTGCAATATCACACAGCGCCATCTGTTGGTTATATGAAAGAATAACAGTGACTGCAATATCACACAGCGCCATCTGTTGGTTGTATGAAAGAATAACAGTGCGCCCTCTGTTGGTTATATGAAAGATTAAAAGTGACTGCAATATCACACAACGCCATCTGTTGGTTGTATGAAAGAATAACAGTGCGCCCCCTGTTGGTTATATTAAAGAATAACAGTGACTGCAATATCACACAGCACCCTCTGTTGGTTATATGAAAGAATAACTGTGCGCCCTCTGTTGGTTATATGAAAGAATAACAGTGACTGCAATATCACACAGCACCCTCTGTTGGTTATATGAAAGAATAACAGTGACTGCAATATCACACAGCGCCATCTGTTGGTTATATGGAAGAATAACAGTGACAGCAATATCACACAGTGCCCTCTGTTGGTTATATGAAAGATTAACAGTGACTGCAATATCACACAGCGCCATCTGTTGGTTATATGAAAGAATAACAGTGACTGCAATATCACACAGCGCCCTCTGTTGGTTATACGAAAGATTAACAGTGATGGCAATATCAAACAGCACCCTCTGCACATGGTAGTGGGACAGTGGGACAATGCACACAGTAATCCGTTTGGCAATTCTCTGTCACCATCAACTTTGCAAAGAAGTCCGGTTGATCGCTGAGGGGGTTGCTTTGGCAGAATGTGCGCTGCTGGGAGACAGGGCTGTAGTTGTGTCTAGGCTTATACTAGAGTCAATAAGTTTTCCCAGTTTTCGTAGGTAAAATTAGGTACCTCGGCTTATACTCGGGTCGGCTTATACTCGAGTATATACGGTATATATATATTTTGACTTCCAATTTTTGGGAATAAGAGATTTGGCTGCTTGGAGGATATGGAAGGTAAGGGTATCTTCTAACATTTTTGAGTTTTCTAGATAGATGTTGAGAAGTATAACCGGATATTCCTCTATTCTAATTCTAATAGAAGTTATTTTATATATACCTTCAAAAAGGGGGTAGAAATGTGATAGTTAAGGGTAATATGGCCACACAGAAATGTACGATCGCAAATCTGTATGTCCCAAATAATAAACAGACACAATTTTTACAATGCTTTCTACGAGAGTTAGAAAACGTTGGTGAAGGATTAATTATACTAGGGGGTGATTTTAATATGATGATGAATGCCTTGATAGATTCCTCTTCGGGAAAAACTAATATTTCATACAAAAGTTTGAAAAGGGTAAAAAAAGCATTGGCTGATCTACACTTAGTTGATAAATGGAGGACCATTAATCCGGAAGTAAAAGACTACACACACTTTTCAAAAAAATACAGAGTTTATTCCAGAATAGATTACATAATGGCATCACAACAGTGGACTCATTTATTTACACAGGCAAAGATAGAAATATCCACATTATCAGACCATTCTCCAATAATAGCAAGTTATAGGATACCAGAGGTAGCTAAGACTGAATTTAACTGGAGACTAAATGAATACCTAATACACAAAGAGGAAAATAGGGATTTAAATCATAACTGGATTGTACAAACGATACACAATAACAATACACCAGGGATTACCCTGGCAACCCTATGGGAAACGCTTAAATGTGTTTTGAGGGGCCACTTGATAGCTTTGGGTTCAAGTCTGAAAAAAAGAGGGAAGAAGAGATTAGAAATGTAATAACTCAATTAGAACTAGTTCATAAAGAGACTTTAGCAACTAAAACGTTCAAAATTTTGGAGGAAAAAAGACTACAGTTGAAGAGATTAGCAAATCACAAAGTGAAGAAGGCATATTTAAGAACAAAACAAAATCTATATGAATTTGGAGACAAATGCAATAAATATTTTGCGAGAATTCTAAAAACCTCACAATCTCAAAACAATATTTTAGCCATTAATGCTATAAAAATATAACTTATTATGACACTAAGGGGATAGCAGGGGCATTTGAGGAGTATTACCAATCACTACACAAAATATTTTAACTCTATATCAGAGAACAGTAGGTTTCACATACAGGCTCAAGAAGCGTTAATAACTATAATACTCAAACAAGATAAAGACCCACAGCAATGTTCAAGCTATAGGCCTATATCGCTAATAAATATAGATATGAAATTATATGCTCAGATACTGGGGAAGAGAATGAAACAATACTTACCTTTTCTCATACATTCTGACCAAGCAGGATTTATACCTAAAAGAGAAGCAAAAGATAATATAAAAAAAACAATATCGGTAATACAATATGCAAAAAAAACACATACTCCAACATGTCTGCTTACGACAGATGCGGAAAAAGCATTCAACAGAATCTCATGGATATTTTTAGAAAAAACCTTGATAAACTTTGGATTTGGAGAACGATTTAGACACAGAATACTGGCACTATATGATAAACCGTCTGTCAAAATAAAAGTCAATGGCATTCTTTCACAGAGGGTCCAGATATTTAATGGTATACGACAGGGATGCCCGTTATCACCCCTTTTATTCATATTAGTGATGGAGGTTCTCTTAGCACATATCTGAAATAATAGAGATACAGTATATCCGGTCTACAGATTAAGAGCCAAGAATATAAGAGTGCAGCATTTGCAGATGATCTCCTGTTATATACAGTATAACCAATCCAGTAGTAACAATACCTAATGTGATTAATCTGTTTAAATGCTTTGGAGAAGTATCGAATTTCAAAATTAATTATTCAAAATCGGAGATTTTGAATATTAACATTGAAAAAGAAGTATACAAATTAAAACCCTTACAAGTGGTCGAACTCTAATATTAAATATCTAGGGGTTAATTTAAGTCGGGAACATGAAAGATATTATCAAGATAATTATGTCCCCCTTCTAGCATCCCTACAAAAGATAATCAACAAATGGGAAAATATTAAAATTACTTGGTTCGGAAGAATTCAAGCTATTAAAATGATAGTAATGCCTAAAGCACTATATCTCTTCCAAGTTTTACCAATCGACTTACCTCAAAGTTTTTTTAAATCACTTAGAATGATGTTTACAAGATTTATTTGGAGAGGGAAAAACGCGCGACTGAGCTATAAGATACTAACAGAAGCAAAAGAAGAAGGAGGGATGGGACTACCAGACCCATACCTCTATTTTATGTCTGTCCATTTAGTAAGAATATGGAATTGGACCACTAGAAAAGGGAAAAAAAGATTGGTGCGAGCTAGAACAGGCATGGTCCCATCATCCTTTGCAAAATTCACTTTGGGATGACAATTGGGCATCGAATGAGTTAATGCTTCAACACCCTTTAATTAAGGCGACTCTTAAAATATGGCATAGGAACAAAATAGCATTACAATTGACTAGTGCTCCCTATGTATTACAACCATTATGCTACAACCCAAATTTCCCTCCCGGGATGGACAGGGGAGCATTCTCAAGATGGGAGAAGTGGGAGGAAAGACCAACTAGAATACAGGACTTAGTTAAAGGAAAGAAGTTGGCCCCAATGGAGGAGATGCAGAGGAGATGGGGAAAACACCCTAGAGACCTATGGGGATACTACCAACTACATTACTTTATAAATAAAAATAGAGACAAGGAATGGGATAGAGCTTTGACTCATTGGGAAAAAGTAATAGAGGAAGACCAAGAGATAGTTAAACCTTTATCAAAAATTTACAACATGATACTAAATAGAGAAAGTAACAAATCTTTTGCATTCTGTAAGTCCTGGGAGAGAGAATTGGGGAATACTATACCAGAATGGACATGGAAAAAGATATTTAAATACGGGTATAAGATGACAAAGACCATGAAAATAAGAGAAGCAATATATAAAGTGATACCTAGGTGGTATTATACACCGGTTAAACTTAATAATATGAATCCGCGGATATCGAATCTATGTTGGAGATGTAATGAAAAAGAGGGTACACACGTGCATATATGGTTAACATGTCCAGTCGTCAAACGATTTTTAGTTCGAATCGTTCGATTTGAAGTCGTAGTCGAAGGTCAAAGTAGCCAATTCGATGGTCGAAGTAGCCAAAAAAATACTTCGAAGTTCGAAGTATTTTTCCTTCTAATCCTTCACTCGAGCTAAGTAAATGTGCCCCTTAGTGCATCAGTATATATAGTTTAAGTGAGTGTATGGAGGGGTCAGTGTGTGTGTGTGTGCATGGGTGCCGGGTTTCATTTGGAGGTGTTCAACTTGATGGACTTTGGTCTTTTTTCAACTCGATCTAACTATTTAACTTTCTATGCATTCTTGAGGGATTTTTAGAAATGTATTTATCAATGAGTGAAGGTTAGCATTTACCATTATAAATACACTTCTAAAAATTCCAAAGGAATGAATAGAAAGTAGTAGAGTTTTTCTGCAGTGTTCTTAATTTCACACTTTGATAAATCTGCCCTTTAGTATACCTGGTGACATCTGAAGCTAAGCTATTCTAATGTGCTTGACCTCTAATGTAATGACCTCTTTGTCCTACTGTATTGGCGTTCACTTTCCTCTACTTTTCTAACACTTTACTTAATGGTATGCTCCAGGTGATACATATGTATCAGTAGAAAATATGATGAAATAATATGAAATTAGCATCCCAATCCTTAAGAAGTCATCTAGATTGAGCTATATCTGTTATTTAAGCATCTGCATTATGGGGCACACAGAATTAATGCCACACAATAAGTCTGCAAACTATTCTCTCTTATTGGCTTCCATCCAAATCTATTAAGGCTGTGAAGAGAACAATTATGTTTTCTGAACCCATCTCAAGGTTTTAACAATGTGTTGCCTTGCAAGCTTGGCTTGAAGGGATCTCAGATGTTCATATTATTGTTTTATTGAAATGTGAAAAGGAATTTACATTGGATTTATAAATCCAACATTTTAAGCTTTATTTAAGAATGTGTGTACTTTGTGAATAGCAGTTTTCAGACACAGATTGCCATGGTTTATCCACAAAGCAGCATTTTTCAAAAAAGTACAGCATTGTTGCAAGGCATAAATTAAGTTGTGACCATCATAATATGCATGTGATGCACTGATATGGACCCAAATACATGTCCATTTGGCCAATCACAAGTTGTGTTGGATGACATTTCTCCATTATATTAACTAGAAATGCATCACCCAGTGCTTGCATTTGTGCATAACATCAGACTGCAGTTTACATTAGCAATCACTGCATGTTTGAAGGAGCAATTGTGACTTCTAATACCATTCTGAATTGACTTAATGCAAACTCAATTATGAATCTATTTTACAGTTTGGTGCTTATGTTTGCTATTGTAAATGACACTTCTTGTGGTCAACATTTTCCTTTTGAGAACACATGGGCACTTGATGATGTTTTGTTCAAATATAATATTATGGGCCAGATCCAATATGATAAGATAATCTTATCTCCTAATTCAATTCCAGATTTTCCCATAGAGCAAAATGCAATTTGATAAGACAAACTTATCTTACGATTTATCATATGAATACTCTATGGAAACCTGTTGGAAAATACTAGAACTGGCTGAAAGTTTTTTTTCTCTATTAAATTAATTTTGTCTATGAATTTTCTTTTTTTTTCATATTCAAAACGTGTTTATTAAAATAAAATATTCAAAACAAATATAGAAGCTTTTGCTACATGAATCACATTGCAATAATAAACCAAGAAACAATATATGCAAAGGTTGCCGATGATACACATTACAAAATATAGAAACAGAATACACAAAGGAGAAATTGTACACAAAAAAAAAAGGAATAATAAAAAAAAAAAAAGAAGAAGGAACCAAAGAAATAAGTAAGGCAAGGCAATACGTCTATAAATAAAATAATCCACTAAACACAGCATCGCTATCAAGCTTCAGGGTATCAAGGCGCAGTTGCTTCCCCTGCATTTGCTATAAATTGCATCCATAAAAACCAAGTGTCCGCAAATTTCCCTTGGGTATTATTGACATAGGCCGTCAGTTCTTCCATACGATAGATTTCACTCACCACTTTATACCACTCCTCTCTAGTAGGAGGCAGGAGACTCCTCCAATGTAACGGAATTAGGGATTTAGCTGCCAACAAAAGCTGTATCACTAATTTTGACCGAGAAGGGCCGAAAGACTTAATATCATGAAATAATAATAGGGTTGATGGAGATTTAGGCAGTTGGATCCCAGTTATGGTCTTACAGTCAGACAGAACATTTTTCCAGTATGAATTCAATACAGGACAACTCAGCCAGATATGGGACAGAGTTCCTGGTTCCCGACTGCACCGCCAACATAAATCATCTGAACACAAACCCATCTGTTTCAACCTCACCGGAGTTCTATACCACCGGGAAAGTAATTTAAAGGAGTATTCCTGATACTTATTACTAATAGAGCAGCGGGAATTAGTTCGGTAAATAGAGGCCCATTCACCATCAGTAAAAGTCGTTTCCAATTCCACCTCCCATTGACGTGCATAAGATGGGTGGTCTTTGCATTTCAAACTATTTAGTAATTTATAAAATATAGAAACCTGATGCAGAATGTTCCCCTCTCTAGCACAAAGGGATTCAAAGGTAGTCAGGTCCCTGGCCACTACTCCACATAGTTTTAAGTCTACCAACCAATGAGAAAGCTGCCGAAATCTCCAGAAATCCTGTAGGGACCACAACTCCTGGTTCTGTACTACTTGGGACGATACACCCGGCTGAGTTAACAATAAATGCCTTAAACTAGGCTTCAAAATGCCAAAGGCCTGTTTAAAACCATTGTCTTGAAGACTAGGTGGGAACTCCGGATTGTTATACAAAGGCAAAAGTGGTGAGGGAAATACCGTTAGCTGAAGTTGGCGGATAAGCTGTTTCCAAGTTAAGAGGGTAGGAGTTATTAATACATGAGGACGTATCCCCTTAAGAGAGTGGCTAATATCTTTTGCCCATGGTAGGGAGTGAAGGGTATGATCTACCCAAGAATCCTCCAATTGCCTCCAGTGTACAACAGAATTTGGGTCCGTAAATGTTCGAATTCTCGATAAAATACTGGCCTGATAGTACGCCTCCAGATCAGGATAACCAAGCCCTCCATTCTGTCTTGTTTTATGAAGAGTTAGAGTCTTCACTCTACCCCTCTTCCCCCTATTAATGTAATCTCTGATCATATTGTTAAACTCCTTAAAAAAATTAGGAGGAAGATGGATAGGGAGAGTCTGGAAAAGATAAAGAAACTTAGGCAGAACCGTCATTTTTACAGTGTTAATTCTACCTAGCCACGTAAAATGTTTAGTTCCCCAAAGTTGTAGAGTTTTCCGAGTCTCTTCTAATAGGGGCTTATAATTTAAATTATAAAGTTGTTGGCTGTCAGGCGAAATCCGGATGCCCAAATACTTTATACACACAGGTGGAAATTTAAAGGGAAAGTTAGATGTCAATTGTTGTTGCAGTGGTAACTGCATATTTAAAATTAGAGCCTCTGACTTATCCATGTTGATTTTATAATTGGACAGTGACCCAAATTCCTTCAGTTCTCGCAAAAGGTTAGGTAGGGTAATCAGAGGTTGTGAAATAGCGAATAAGAGGTCATCTGCAAATGCCGCAACTTTATAGGTATCGCTTCCAATCGTTACCCCTAAAATATCCGGATTGCGTCTGACAGCGGTTAATAAAAACTCCATTGTTATCACATAAATAAGTGGGGAGAGAGGGCAACCCTGTCTCGTCCCATTCCTTATCTCAAATGGGGGAGAAAGAATCCCATTGACTCGAACCTGTGCAGACGGAGCAGTATAGGAAGCCATAATTTTACCCTTGAACTTAGGCCCGAACTCCAAACTGTCTAATGCCAAGTCTAGAAAGTCCCAACTAACTCTATCAAAGGCCTTCTCTGCATCTGTCGAGAGAAGCAGAGAAGGCCTGCCTTGCACTCGAAGCCATTCAATCCAATTGAGAACTTTATAAGTGTTTTCCTTGGCTTCTCGATTGAAAACAAAGCCTACCTGATCTCGATGGACAATCATAGGGAGAATTGGTCGTAAACGCCGGGCCAGAATTTTGGTGAACAATTTCAAATCTTGATTGAGGAGAGAGATGGGACGATAGCTACTACAATTAGTATCATCTTTACCTGGTTTGGGAAGAACAGCAATATGCGCCAGTAAAAATTCTTGGTTAGGAGGAGCATTAATATCTAAGCCGTTAAATAGCGCTTCCAGGAAAGGCGTTACTTGGGTAAGACATTGTTTGTAAAACCCAGCCGGGAATCCATCAGGACCTGGGGCTTTATGAGAGGGGAGTTGTTTAATAACATCCAAAATTTCCAATCTAGAAATAGGGGATTCCAATGCCTCTAAGTGCACAGACGGAATCGAGGGGAGTTTATTATCAGATAAATATTTACGAATATTTATCCGAAGATGATCTCTAGCCTGAGAAGAGATAGATGGATTAATATTATACAATTTCTGATAATAAGCACGAAACGCTGCCGCTATCTGTTTAGGTAAAAGATGGACAAGGCCTTTATCATCCTTAATTTTATGAATATGGGAAATGGTGTGTTTCTGCTTCAAAGCTTGAGCCAGCATCTTCCCAACCTTATTTCCATATTCATAATATTTTTGTTTAACTTTACTTAAAGTACCCTGAATCTTATGATTCAGCAAAGAATGTAGTTTAAGTTTACATTCGGTTAAAGTCTTCAAACGTTCCTCATCAAGAGATTGCTTATGCAACTCCTCAAGTGAGTGTATTTGGTCAAACAATTGGGCAAGTTGTTGAGACCTCAGTTTCTTTAGTCTGGAACCGTGTTTAATAAAGATACCTCTAGCTAGACATTTAAAGGCCTGCCATTTCGACATGGGAGAAGAAGTCGTGTCAGATTGAAGAGCTGCACTATAAGCCACAGAGGCTTCAGTCAACTCAGACATACAATCCGGATCATTAAGCAGAGATTCATTAAGTTTCCATCTCCATTCAGAAATCTGTTTATGTGGAAATCTCAGAGTTATTGAAGTAGCCCCATGGTCTGACCACAAAATATCTTGTATCGAAGCTGACGACAGCCATTCCAGGTGGTATTGGGAAAGAAAAATATAGTCAATTCTAGTATATACAGCCTTAGCATGAGAGTAGAAGGTAAAATTACGATCCTTGGGATACAGATATCTCCAAGTATCAATCAGTTGGGTTCGTCGAAGAGCCTTATGTGTCAAATTGATGGCGGAATACGGGAGTGAAGATGTTCCCTTGGACGAGTCCAACCTAGGTTGCAAAGTAAGGTTGAAATCCCCTCCAAGAATCAAACATCCTGCACCAAAAGAGTCCAAAGCGGACAGCATCTTCCTAACAAATGAAGGTTGCGATTTATTAGGAGCATATACACTCCCAATAGTACATAGGGTATGGTGTATAGATCCTTTCACAAAAATATATCTGCCTTCAACATCCCTCAACACATCCATCAATTTGAAATCTAAATTTTTGTGCAAACCAATAGCTACTCCTTTGCTTTTTTGAGAGGCATTATTACTATAAAACCACCTGGAATAGCCGCCATATTTAATAGGAGCACAGTCAGCCCCCTTAAAATGTGTCTCCTGTAAGAGAACAATATCAGTTTTGCCTTTGTACATTGCATGTAGGATTTTACGCCTTTTCTCAGGAATATTGAAGCCATTAACGTTTAAAGAAGTTACAGTAATATCACCCATTGAAGCAGACTGTAAATGCGTAGTGACTTATATAGCCTTGCCAAAAACAAATAATAGTAATAGTAAAGAAAAAAGAAAAAACGACAAAAAAACCAAACAATGCGAAACATGCCACAGAAAAATCAAAATACACATTAAACTGTGCAATAGACATCGCAAAATGGGGCCTAGAAAAAATCACCAAAAAGGTGAGATGTAATAGGGACTAGAAGGGTTAACAGCCAGTGTCTTCCCCAATAGTCACCCAATCCCCTGGGGGGGTGGAGAGCTCAGTATGCCGAAAGGGCTGCTCCCCATATACCCGATCCAAAAACAGTGTAGAACCATATATGAAAAAGAACAGTACCATACCGTCCAGCAAAATCCAATCTAAATGCAGAGTAGGAAGGTGACGGAGAAAAGAGTAAAAAATTATAATTAAAAAAACAAAAAAAAAAAAAAAAAACAAAGAAAAAACAGATCCAACTGAATTCTTCCGTCAAAGTTGACAATACGGTGCCAATAACAAATAAGTCAAAGAGCTGGTAGGCAGTATAGTACATGTTGAATATACTCATCCCTCTGGTGGTAAATCTTTGGCCGGGGTGACTTTGGACTTCTTACGTTGTTCCTTGGGTGTAGTCGCCTCGGTCCATGGTTCTCGAGCAGGCAATAACGGCAGTTTCGGCAGATAGCAAAACTTTATCCATTCCGGCAAAGTAACATCAGAGAGCCCCAGGCCTGCAAGAAAAGGAGCCAAGTCATCCGGCCCAGTGAGAGCAAAGGATTGGCCATTGTGGGTTACATGTAGACTGAACGGATAACCCCATCGGAATAGGATGTTATTGTCCTTAAGTGCAGTTATAAGGGGTCGCAGTAGTCGTCGGTGCTGTAGAGTAGACCAGGATAAATCCTGGAGAATTAACAATTGCGCTTCCTGGAAGGGAATGGTTTGCATTTTCCTCGCCTTTTGCAAAATTTCCTCCTTCACAGGAAAACGAGTCAGGCAACAAATTACATCTCTAGGCCGATCCGTCGGCAATCCTTTAGGCCGCAAAGCTCTATGTATCCTCTCAAACTCTACCATATGCGTATCTGGTTTCTCAAGGATAAGATTGAAAATTTTCATTGCAGTAGCCTGGAGGCTTACTCCATCAACTTGTTCCGGGAGGCCTCTAATGCGTAGATTACAACGACGACCCCGATTGTCTAAATCGTCTATCCGCTTCTGCAGGGAGTAGAGCAGTTTGTTTTGAGTAGACTGTGACTGAATCAGGGAGTTAGTAGCAGTTTCCACAGTGTCTTGGCGCGTTTCAGCATCTGCGACACGCGAATGTAATGTAGCCATTTCAAGCTTAAGATCTGCCACTTCCTCGCGTACAGTCTTTTTAATTTGTGAGACCAAGTGTTCAAAATCCCTTTTAGTCGGGAGCGATTTAAGGTAAGAGAGCGTGGCAGTATCAGTACTCACGGACTCGCTGTCGGAGTCTTCTAGTGGACTGCGCGGGCGTCTCAGCGCCATCTTGGATTTATGCGACGCAGCTTCCAAATCTGCAGAAGTAAAGAATTGCTTCAGCGAACGTTGCGCCTCAGTCGTTCTTGGGGTCTTAGATGTCTCTGAGGTAGAATCTTTAAGTTTGCCGTGTTTACCCATAGCCAAAATGAGGGATTAGCACTGTTTTGGATCGGTTGGATCAGGAGCCGCACACTCACACGTCCACCATACTCAGCTGCAGGCCACGCCCCCCTTTGTCTATGAATTTTCATGTGATAAAATAATGGGCCAATATGCCATGTTTGTTTAACTAAGGGCATACAGTTTACATTCATTAAACTAATTGAGGAAAACAAATGTCCCCAACTTTCTAATTTGTTATTATCAATGTATGTTGCTGAATACATACACTGATTCCCTCCATTCTTCTTGAGATGTCTTTATATTTTGGCAACTGCACCATAAAAATAACCTACAGGTGCTAATCCAATATATAATTATATTACAGTTTGCAGATGCCCAAATTCTAGCAAATTACTTCTGTGTTTTAAGTTGTCTTTAGTGCACTGTAGCTGCAGTTTTTATAGTTGTTACCCTTCCATAATTTATATTGAATACATTGGGGGTATTAAAGTAGTATGGGGCTAATATTAACCCCTTGCAAATTTGCCCATGGCAATAATTCAATTTAATCTGTGAACTGCAGATGGAAGAGGGTAAATGTAACTAGTGTTAGTAAATGAGCGCCACTGTTTTTACTGCTCCCCCGTGGCTGTGGCCTGTTGTTTGCATGTAAGTTACTAAACAGTTACATAGTTAAATCAGGTAAAAAAGACCATCAAGTTCAACCCCTCCAAACGAAAACCCAGCATCCATACATACACCCCTCCATACTTTCACATAAATTATATTTACCCGTATCTATACTAACTATAGAATTTAGTATCACAATAATTAAGTGTCCAACACAAAAGTATTATTTCTCCAGGTGTATAAGAATAGAAACCACAGGAAGGCATAATTACAGATTTGTTTGTATGTAAAATTAAGGTGCCAATAGGGCTTAACCCAATATAATAATTGTAGTAAAATAACTGACCAGCATGCCAAGCTGATGTCATCTTGACTTTTGCCTACCTGGTAAAGGTGTTTTCATCTAAAATTGCAGAGAACTGACACATTACACCAGTAGCGGAGAAGGAGTACATACAGCTAAACTATAAATGTATTTCTCCTTACCGCAACCTCATAGATTCATAAAAAAAGGTATGGGAGACATATTTGAGAATGTAATTTGTAATTGATAATATAGGTTTGTATCATATTTCTGAAAAATTTTGCAGAAGTCTTCTTGTTTCTTTAAATATAGGCTTGCCGTATATACAGTATGTAATGGTGCATTCTAATTTAAATGCTCACTATGGCACAAAAAAGATGATTTTCTTACAAATGAAATGTTTCATATTGCTGTTAATAGTTGGGCATGGCTGGATTTCTGGGCTACTGCACATTGAAAGATGTGGATGAGAAATAATACAGAGGGTGAAGATATATGTAAATAATTTAGGTTCCAATATGTTATGAAATGTAGTAGAAAACAGAAACAGAAAAACTGTTTTATTTAAATGACCAAATGAAAATTGAAAAATTCAACATTTCCAGTATGCCCTACACTGGCAGTAAGGAATCCTGAGCTGAACTCACTGTTATTAGTTACTGTATACAAAAAATGGTATTTCCATTTTGTGAGAATAGGGAATTTCTTCCTGTCAGAGATGCGTGAAATGATTCAACAAGTTTAAAATTTCTCTGAATTGTATTTGAAAAACAAAAACAACAACAACACTTTGGTGGTTTCAACTGAGAAGCAAAAGTAGTTACTATTTTAAAACCTTTTGAATACATTTTAAATGTCATGCTGCTAAAGCAAATGTTTCAGAAAACTCAGCCTAGCAACTAGCTAATTTCTTCTTTGAATATGAATACCCCCCATGGAAATTTATTTGTGAGGTTATTATTGATTTATTATTGGTCCACTAGGTCCACTAGGTCAGTCACTATGTTGATGTCAGTCACATTATAAAGACAAATCCCCTACCGCTCCTGGATAAACAACTAATGTACCCTTTCTATTGTAGGTAACACTTCAACATGTGATTCTGGTACAGACAGAGGCTCTTTATTATTTTTTCCTTTCATTACAAGATAGCATGTGGTTTTAGCATTTGAGTTAACATTTTATTTATTTGAATCTTTTTTTCTATTTTTAAATAAATGTTTTATGTTTAGAAATTTTTTTTCAATATCTGACTCATCTAGTCTTTTTTCCATATATAGATTTTACAACTTATATTTCAAAGGCAAAGACATATTAATTATTGAAAATTAAGCTACATGCAAGACCAATTCAATTTTCTTTTCATTAGCATTGATATTTGATTACAGAAATTAACATCATACAGAGTACAGCACATGATATAAGCGTATTGCAAATGGAAATGGAAACTTCTAATTTAAAGTAAATAAATTATAATTCATAAATACACCCCACTTATATAAAAAAAACTATTTGTGGCTCCTGTCCCATCATATACCACTAGATTGCTAGATTTTCTTTTTTGTGTACCAATGTATGCGGTAGTGAATTATATACTACTTTGGGTAAATTTTATTTATGGATTATACTTATATATTTAAATGTGATGATGACTTTTTGCAATAGCATATAGAATAGCAGGCTAGGTGACTGATGCATTTACCCATAAGGCAAGGTGCATTTACACTACTGAAATCTCCATCTGTCACTGATAGATGTTGCTGGACAAAATCTCCATACAACTGCCATATGTCACAGGGAGATGCATCCTTATTATGGGCCATGGAACAACTAATGAAGAGCTACAGCTCTAAAGAACTGAAAATTGCAGTGATCAGTAGCTTAGGTGTTCCATTTAAGGAGTCACCTGTAAAAATCAATTCTTATTTCTGAACTTTGGTCTGCAATTTACTAAAAATAAGCTTCAAGTTCATAATGTTTACCTTTCTGTAAACTGATGTCTGACTTGTTTTGTACACAAAATTATAGCATAATTGATTTTTGTATTCTAGAGCTTACACTCTATCTGACTTGCCAGAGGTCACAAAGAGCTAATATAGATATTGGTCCAAGCTTTCCTGGTTCAGAGTTTACCTTATTTTCCCTTTCTTTACCTTTGCATTATTTCTACCTATTCAATGTCATTTGACAATCACACCAACAGACAGAGGATATTTTAATAAAGGATTTTTAACTGGGACTATATGTCTTTTTTCAATAAATTGATTTGTGATTTAGAATTTGCTCATCTATTTTTGTGAAAGGAATATATATGACAGTGTATTTTATTTCACATGTAATCATGACACAGTAGAGGTTCAGATACTGTATTGCTCTTTTAATGTTCCGCTGTTTAACGTAAAATATAAGGGAGCAAATTCAATTCAACGAAAATAAGGTTTATCACATGAAAACTCATTTAATTTGAGATGCAATTCAATTCAGAAAAACGTATCTCACGGTGTGTCATGTGAAAACTCTATTGAAGTCTGACTATGAAGATTTTCATTCATCCAGGTCATGGTATATCTAGTGCCATTGTGATTGGATTAGTGGAAGAGTTTATATGCTGAGAACTTCCCACACCAGTCAGTTGAACTGAAGAAGCTGCTCGGATGAGTAGTGAAACGTCTTCATTGATTACTCAGCAAGTCCAGTTGTTTTTAGATTTACCTACACTAGATATCTATTGAAGTCTAAGGGAAAAAACTGGAAGTGAATTAGGAGAAACGTTTTTCTCCTCTCATCCTTGAGTTTGCATGTGATAAACCATTTCGCACTGGATTGAATCTTGCCCAAAGTGCTGCAATATTTTTAATTTCTATGGCAAAATGAGGTACATTCATTAATGTAACAGAGAACTAAATATAAAATAGACTAGAAAACATACAATTTAATTCTGCCTGCATTAAGGAAAAGAAAACATGGACAATTATAACTTAAAAATGGCATTGGACAAACATGGTAAAACATCCTATGGAAAAAAAACTTTTTTCTTTCTATTTAATTAATGTTTGCCAGTTACACTCTTTGTCAGTTATAATGTACAGGTGGGTTAATTTTTCCAATTGACTCGCTATATTGGTTTTAATCGTAATTAATGATCTTGTGAGTATCTGACTGTAGTTTGAATAGGCTACGGCAAAAAAGAGGGGTTGTGGGTGCACTCCTAAGGCCATATAAAAACATATTTAAGTACAATAATCCCCTGTCTAAATAATTCAATGAATATACAAGTGCATGTATTTAAAAAAGAAAAACAGGATTTTTTGTTACAAAGTTATGATCATAAAGTTGATAAGCCACCATACCACGTCAAGATAAACCCCATACGGTGGTCCCTAATTTGTTTACCTGTAATCAAAATATAAAAGGTCATATACCTCTCTGCTTAACAGCATTAATTGGAGTAAAAATCTCCTGAGGCTTGGTTTCAATCTGTGGACTAGATCCTCCCCCATCACCTGCATATGCGGCTTTTAAAAGGGAGACTGCCCAAACCAATGCCCATAATAAAGGCAAAGTAAAGTTGTATATATATAGGTGCACTCTTGTGTGTGTATATGTGTGAGTATAAGCATAAGTACAGGTGAGGGTATAGATGTGAACAGAAAATGAAAAATGAAGAGCTAAATGAGAAGTGTAATTGGTGTAGTGTATGTGAATTAGTGCAGAGGTGTTATCTAGTGATAAGTGCAGCAGATATAATGAGTGTCTCACAGGTGTTGGTGTGGGCAGTCTCCCTTTTTAAAAACATGCACTTGTATATTCATGGAATTATTTAGACAGGGGATTATTGTACTTAAATATGTTTTTATATGGCCTTAGGAGTGCACCCACAATCCTTTTTTGAATATGCTAGGAGCCTTAGAATGTAGGTTCCATTGGGACAGGTACCAGGTTGTAAAACTGCTGCATAGGAAACTATACAAAGGAAATAAAAAAATTACTCAATGTATCAGTAGCTCCTATTCTACAATGAGAGCAGTTGCTATAATATTACATCATATTTTAACTGAAAACATGGCACACACATATATATATATATATATATATATATATATATATATATATATGCCAGCTAGTCAATCCTATTTTTTAATCTTATAGTTTATTACATTTACATTCAGCAAAACTAATAGTATACTTAGAGGCCCATGTCTCAAAGGTCAAATTTCAAATTTATATGAATTTTCTTTTAGTCTAATAAATTCGAATATATGTACTCACAATTGGACTGGGAGTTATTTAAGAAAAAAAATTAGGGGTAGATTTACTATGGGTCGAATTTCGAAGTTAAAAAAACGTTGAAATTCGAACCTCAAATTAAAATCCTTCGACTTCGAATATTGTAACAGGGCCAGCCCAGGCAGTCACCCTAGGTAGCCTGGCTGGTCCGAGCATCCAACAATCATGCACTTCATGTGCAAAAAACCATGAGTGCATGCGCGGAAAAACCCCCCTCTTGAAAAAAATTAATGCCACAAAAAGGAGGATGGCACACACTGGGCAGAGTGGCAATCAGGGACCGGACTAGGGGGTAGGAGAGACAGAGAAGGTGTGTGCCTGGCACCCCCAAGCTTTGCACCCTAGGCACATGCCTACTCCTAGTTCTGGCCCTGATGTCTAATATTCAATCAAATAATCCAGACCCGAAAATTCGAATTGTAAGAATCAAGTTTTTCTGGATGTCTGGAAGGTAATTAACATTTTCAAATGGTTCAATGGACTTCTGCCATTGACTTGTAAATGAACCCGACAGGTTTCAGGTGGCGAATATTTTAATTAGAACTGTTTTCATGGTTGAGATGTGATAAATCTCACATTTAAATTTACATTCAAATGTGTGAAATTTGACAATTTCTATTTACTATTCGACCCTTAATTAATCTGCCCCACCATGTTATATGACAATTTTATAACATGTACACTCATTTATTCCAGCAAACCAAATGCATTATTATTAATTTGATTCAACATTGCTATTTCACAGCATCAGAAAATGTTTTCAAAAATTACTTTTTTCTGTTGCAAAAATATTTATCTTCTGAAAAAATAAAAGTGATTTATCTGCTACCTGCTATTAATGGCTCATCATAAGTGACTGATTTAGTCTGGTACCATTAGCTGACCTTTATGTCAAAAAAACAACTAAAAATGTAGTTGAATTTATATGCTCTATCAAATGATAAAGAAGATTGAAAGGAGTCTGTTAGCATACTTCGTGAAAGGAAAAAAATAAAAGGAGCTGGAATGTCATATAACCTGTGTTTTAGTGCACTTAAACAAAATATATCATTTTGCTCTAATTATAGTGATTTTAATTCTACTTCTGAATAATGTGTACTAAAGGGTCAAATGTAAGGTAAAACTCCATGTAGTTGGATGAGCACAATTCCAGGACCTTTAAAAAAATCCTTAAAAAGTATCAACCTTTAATTTGTTTAAACAGTTCACTTATTATTTGTACCAAAACTTATAGGGGCATTCTAAATTTTGTAATTTTAAAATTAAAAACAATACAGTACATGTGGTCCAGAAATATCTACTCAAGGTACACCCAAACTCACGTAGCTGAAGATGGAAAGAAAAGGAAACCATTGTGACACACGTCATTTATAAAACGCTCACATACATACAGGATAGTATGTATATTTAATATACTTAATATACAGAACTAGCATTTAGTGGTTATTTTATGACCTGATAAGGTTAACAGTGAGATTAATATAAGAGAAACAATGCAAATAAAATGATGATTGACTCACATCTGTAGAAATAAGTCAAATTACCTGGACTTGTTGTATTTTTTTTCTTGAAGATTTTTCACCAGTCCAACTGGCTTTGTCAATTCAGAATGACTTGTAAATATGATCTTTCTTAAATAAATACACTGGAATGTTGCTCTTCATGTGCTTTGGGGTTGGGTATTTTGGTTAAACCAGTTGCTGCCCCAGTGTGTTGCTGGGTTTAAAGCAGACAAGGATGTTGAGTTTATTAAAAATGCTTCTATGTTTTTCCAACACTCCAGCTACATATGAGAGAACCAAGTTCTTTTGCCTGTCCTGTTTTCCACCTTCACCGGTAGTCTTGGTGTTATTGCTTCTCTTTCTACCGGTTTTAACAAAGGCCCAATTTGGATACCCAATTGTCTTCAGGGCCCCTCTGAGATGTTCCTCAGATCTTGTCTGCTCTATGATGTAGGGTTTTGATAACCCCCATTTTACGATCTAGTGGATGGTGGTAGTCAAATAGCAGGTGCTGCTCTGTGTGGGTTGATTCCTGTAGACCTCTATTTCCAGCTTTCCATCCTTTCTGACTCTTACCAAAAAGTAGTCCAAAAAAGCCAGCGTGTTATCTTGCACATCTTCCTGTGTATACCTGATGTTGTGGTCCACTGTGTTGATGTGTTCAGTGAAAGTCTGCACCTCCTGTGTGTGTATTTTAACCCAGATGTGATCCATACCTCAGAACCAATGAATGGGAGTGATTCCTTTGATTGTATTTATTCCAGAGAGATCTTAATTACAACTCATTCTGAATTGAGAAAGCCAAGTTGGATGACTGGTGAAATGTCTTCAAGAAAAAACAACACAGCAAGTCGAGCGGATTTTACTTATTTCTACAGATATACCATGACCTGGATGAATGAGAATCTTCACAAGCAGATCATCGACTCTAGTGATTATTGACTCCAGTGATCATTGACAGATGTGGTTTCTGTAAAATGTAATCATTTAGCAAAAATAGGTCAACTTCACACATCACTACTAGTGAAAATGCATCCATTGACTCCAATGTGTTTGGTGAAATTTCTACAAAATTCCACCAACTGGCGATTTTTTTTTTTGAGAAGCAATACAGCGAAGTTGAGCTTGTAATAATCCACTCCATCATTTGCTTTGGAAATTGTCTTGGTTTGTAACATTTATTAATAAATTTTAATTGATAAGAAATACTAAACATATTCTCGTTTTAAATTAACTCTATTTTTAATTAGGACATAGTTATTTTACAGTTTGTGTTATATTTTTGATATCAATAGTTTTTTTCCCCCTCGAACTTCATTCTGGTTACCAGAAAAATAAGGGGAAAACAACGAACACATAAGGGTCAGTGCATATTTAGCATATTGTGTGCAGGTGAAATGTGTATTGCATTGTAGGGCATTGTAAATCAATAAAGTAAAAAAACACAATGCTGTTTATAGTAAACCAAATACTTTTTTTTTTATTTTTTCAGTCAAGGAGTGAATATGATGATATGTAATCAAAGTTTTGTCATGTTGGGAGATTTTTATTTTTTATTTATCAGCTGCTTTACTAGCAAAACAACTATTTTGCAAGAAAGAAAATAATAAATGCAACTTTCTGATGCTATGTTTTGTTCTATCATGCCTGTTTTTTTTTAAATGCCTGCACATTCAGAGAATGTTACTGATAATAATGGAGACAGGGAATGTGAATTTGTTTAAATATGAAGTTATTTCCTGGTTTGGTGCAATTACGTTTTGAGTTTAGAACTTCTTTAACTATAAAAGAAGAACTATAATCAAAATATTTCAGATAGTAAAATAAATTGTAATTTTAAACAATTGAAAAAGAAAGCCTTAACCAATTTGTTGCATTGGTGCACCTAGGACACATGCCAATGCATGGAATGGAAGAATAACTAGGATGAGTGGGAAATGTTTCAAGATAACAAAGCAAATCCAGTTGCATTTGACTTCTCACTTCTAGATACTATTTTGAAGATATTTCATTGGTGTGACTACTCTTCATAATTATTTTATTTGCCATTGTCATTGTTCAGAAATGTTTCATAACATGTTTGGGCTTAGTTCCTTGAAAACATATCAATTTAAACTTTACTAAATATCACATATGTATGAACATTAATCCATCTCTAGGAATTCTTCATTAAGCTTGAAATCAAACAAATCTACTCACAGTAAGGGGGTTATTTATTAAGTCTGAATTTATCTCAAGATTTTCTGCTACAAACTCCGATCAAATCTGCTCTGGTTTTTTACGCTTATTTATTATTACATTTTCCCAAAAATTTGCTTTGCAGAAAAAATCAAATTTTCATGAATTTTTTGGACTTTTTCATCTGGTTTTCACTATTTTTCGTAATTTTCACCCAAAAACTCCAAAAACTTCAGGGTATTGCCCCGAAAGCCAGCGCACATGAAAAAATCATTGGGACTTCTCCCATTGCAACCTCGACAGGTCTGAGAAGGCGGATTTTCAGACTCAGACTTTTCCATCCTCTGGGTTTAATAAATTCCAAAAAATGCGTGTTTTTTTAAAAGTCAGATTTTATAAAAAGAAAATCACAGATTTTTCGTGATTTTTGCATTCAGAGTTGTGGAAATAACCCCCTAAATGTTTAGTTTTATTATTACTTTTGCTTTGGAGGGAAAATGATTATTAAGGGATTTGTTTGACTTCTGTTAGATTGTACTTACAGTTCAATATTACCTTTTAAGTTATGGACATTGCAATGTCTGTACTGTATATAGAGATGAGAGTCTGACTTCAGACTGTCAGACAACAAAAGGCTTTTCATCTTAATTTGATGAGAGACACTTGCTCTTAGGGTGGGTTTTTGCATTTATTTTAGCATTTTTATTTTTGGGAACACTTCAGCCTGGGGATAGGTGTCAGTGGCATAATACCCATACCTACTGATCCCTATAAATACTAATATCTGCCCTTTGTGGTATTGGATGGATATGAAATCAATGTGCTCTTAGCTGTAAATTCTACATACATGAATGATGATATTGGTGCATTTACAAAATAGCATTCAAATAGTTTGAACGAATGCACACACACATCATTAGAACAATTACCATTTTCTCAATGCTTCCACGCAGCCTAGGATATATTAGAGGGAACTTTGCTAGAGATTCTGTTGGATTTCTTTTACCAGCAGAATATATTAAGAAAACAAAATAAATACATACCTGAACATATTAGCTATTCTTCTTATTCCAACTTGAAACTTTTTATGAGGATTACACAGTAATATCAAATACTTATACCTTATATTTGATACATTCATTATAAATATTTTTTTAGACTTTTGTGAGTATATGGGCTATTTTTATGGAAGTAATTTTGTGCATTGATATATGATTTTCGCTGCAAATTCGCACCTGACAAATTTATTCTCCCATCACTAATCGCAATATACATCATATGTAGTTATGTATCTAGGATAGAGAATGCAAACCATGGTTTTCCAATTTTAGTGCAAAACAAGTAAAGAATACCACTGTAGCATATCTAATGCTCATTTGGGCCTTTTTTTTCTGAAAATTGGGCAAATCTGCTCAGGTATAAAATTTCCCCGGTGGGTTTAAGTATTATACTAGGAACTTAAAATCTGTATAGGCAATAGGTACGTGTGTATATATACACATATATTATTTTTCAGACATACTTCTTAACTGACATATTATTATTGCCATTACAGGTCAGAATTGTGGAGGCTTAGTACAAGGTCCAAATGGGACAATAGAAAGTCCTGGATTTCCACATGGGTATCCAAATTATGCTAACTGCACTTGGATAATAATCACTGGAGAGCGGAACCGGATACAACTATCATTTCAAATTTTTGCTCTAGAAGAGGACTTGGATATTTTGTCAATTTATGATGGACAGCCACAGCAAGGCAATTTAAAAGTCAGGTAAGGTGACTTCAACTAATTACTATAAAAAGAATTATAAAAGGATGTAAATTAACCACTGGTTTCATGCTCTGCTAGTATGACCTCCAGTGAGTTTTATTTGTATTTAAGGATATAATGTAATTATATAATGTAATTAAGGTAGATACATTGCGCAGACAATGAAGGAATTTCATCGTAGGTTGCTTAATATTCAGTTATTCAATACATTTTCCCTTAAATCCAATTAGCATGTCCTGTGTATGTCCTATATATTATATATATATATATATATATATATATATATATATATATATATATATATATATATATATATATTGTAGAAAGGATCAGCACACACTGTATGTCAGGTGAAAAAATCTTGTCATTTATTGTGAAAATATCAACATAATCCGACGTTTCGGTCCCACCTGGGGACCTTTTTCAAGGTGGGACCGAAACGTCGGATTATGTTGATATTTTCACAATAAATGACAAGATTTTTTCACCTGACATACAGTGTGTGCTGATCCTTTCTACAATATATATACTTCAATTGATCTTGCACCACTGGAATTACCTTCGTCTGGAGTGCTGGTACTGAGGGAAAAAAAAAATATATATATATATATATATATATATATATATATATGTATATATATATATATCTTTTACACCTTCACAATCTCTCTCTTATTCTCTCTCTCTCTCTCTCTCTCTCTCTCTCTCTCTCTCTCTCTCTCTCTATGCGATATTTGTTCACATGTGTCATTGTCATATTTTGAAACCATATGTATGTATTTTTTATTGGATCTAATAAAATGGTCACTGAAAATTGTGCTGAACGGTGGCACTTTTAATTGCAATTTAATTTTACATTCACCATTAATTTAGAAACTTTTGTGGCACTTTTAATTGCAATTTAATTTTACATTCACCATTAATTTAGAAACTTTTTAATATGTGTAAGACTTTTGGCAGGGACTAAGTGATTGGTTCACTAACACTGAGATAAAGCTATGTGACTTCAGGAAATAAACATCTTAGTAATTGGTTAATTTTATTGTGATGGTATATGACAGCATCGTTGGTTAATCTCACCACCATTTTGCCATCTCAACACCACAGCAAAAATTCACTGCAAAAAATGTTGGCTGCAACAACCTGTGAGACAAAGTGCCTCTTTAATTCCATACATGGAGAGTGTTATGGATCTATGCTTAAATTAAAATATAATTTGCTTAATTTAAATCAATTTGCAGATTTGTACATTTTAAGTGACTAATTTGCATTGCTAATAAAACAATTTTGTGGAAAATTAATGTAAGGAGATAAAAGAAAAATGAAATAATAATGTTGAAGTGTTATTTATAATGACAAGGTAATAAATAAGGAGGATTTTTGAAGCACATTCCTACACAATTCAGCTTCAAAGATATGCAGATTCCTGAATGGAGGTTTCCTGCATTAAATCTTGTATTTACCCTATAAACAGTTCGGGGCATATTTATCAAGAGTCGAATTTAGAATTTGAAAAACTTTGAAATTTGAATTTAAAAAGACTGAACTCAAATTGAGTCAAATTTTTTTTCTGCCCAAATAGGTCCATTTTTGATCGAATAGGTCTGTATTCGGCCTAATTCGAATCGTACAAATAGAAGTAAAAGCATATTAGATTAAATTCGAATCAAAGTTTTTCCCCAAAAAAACCTTCATTTTTCAAAGTCCACCAATTGACTCCAAATAGGTTCTAGGAGGTCCACCATAGGCTAAAACAGCAATTCAGCAGGTTTTAGATGGTGAATGGTTGAAGTCGAATTTTAAAAAGACCGTACATGATAAATTTCGATATTCGAATTTTCGAATTGTTTTCAAATTCAAATCGAATTTGGACTATTTCCTAGTCCTAGTTGAAGTACACAAAAATTAGCTAGAAATACAAATTATTTAAATTCAAATTTTCCCTTTGATCTTTGATAAATCTGCCCCTTCTTGTTTGCAAGTTTAGCAGTTAGAGGGGTAATTCACCTTGCAATTACTTTTTTATTGTGGTGTACACATCAGAAAAAACAAATATCATTTATTTTTCAGTTTAGTAGTTGTGTATGTCCAAGAAGCCATCCAAGTCAAACGGGATTGCTTCTTTTCAATGTGAAACAATATCCCCTGCTATCTACCTGTAATGTCCTTCAATTTACTTATAAATATTAATCATGTCCCCCGTCTTATGTTGCTGCTAATTACCCTAGCAACCAGGGTGCTGATTTGAAAAATAATTTGAAAATGATTTTTAAATGAATAGTAGAGCCTGAACAATAATATACTGTACATATACTTACAGTCATTTTTTTGTTAGTGACCTTGTCAACCAAAAAAAGCATTTTCATTTGCAGTCTGGAGAGAGGTAGAATATACAGGCTTTTATAGGTTCAACTATAGGTCCAACTATAGCATACCAGTTCACTAAAACTGAAAATGAGGAACCCCAATGGAATCCCAACAGCACTTCAAATTTTAGCACATTCATGAACCACTTTCCTTGCTGTGAGGAATATTTTCATGTATAGTGGTAATAAGTGTATACATTTATCAATGTATGTACAATAGAACCCTCATTGTACATGGGACCAGAAAAAATGGTGTCAAATCTGGGAAAATGTATATTCAGAAAAATGCATTATGCATTTTATATTGATGTGACTACAATAAAGTAACAAATGAAGAAAAACTTGACACATCAGAAAGTGGTCAACTGTTTTAAGCAGTCATACATCATTTTGCTTTATGGAGTGTCAGACATCAGCAGCAACATTGAACTTAAACAAAGTGCTACTTAATTCTACCATATGTTTTTCTTTCAAAACTGCAAGAACATGTTATGTTATTGTGTAAACCCACGTATGATAATGATTATATAGATTAACACATATAAAAAGAATTTATTTGCTGAATAACTGCTGATAACCTATTCTGTGTATTCAATAAAGCACATACAATGTGTGTACATTAGATCATCTAAAGGGTTTTCTTTCTGTAGTTTGTTTTGCTTCATAAAGCAATTTACCATGTCATGCATGTTAATCCATTCCTGATCACGGTTGCTATAGGCTTTGTTTTCATAACCATTTTTCTTTATTGACAAGGCTGTAAGCTTTACTTCTGAGTTATATTTACTGAATGAGCGAAGTTCCTCTACTCTTATTGGTGTGTATTTTGTCAAACTGAACACAATGTCACTGAAAATGTAGGATTGCGTTGTTTCTGACACTCAGCCTCAAAATAATTTTTTTATTTATGCCTACTGACACTTGAAGGTGGCAGTCTTTTCAGATTTCCCCATCATCAATAGGCACCCGTTTTGGCCAATGGCTGTGTCTAGTGATGGGCGAATTTGCGCCGTTTCGCTTAATCGAAAAATTTGTGAATTTTGCACGAAATTCGCGAAACGGCACCGGCGTCTTCTTTTTGACGCCGACGCCTGTTTTTTTTTTGCCGCAAATTTTCGCGGGCATTTTGACTTGAAAACTCATTCTGCTTTCTCCATTAATAACCGTAACATACAGAATTATAGAATTCTCTTTATTCTTTAATGCCTTAAATATATACTTTAACTTTGAGCTAATAGATACTTGCATGAATTTCCTGATACGCAATAAATCATATTTTCTGTGCTGTAGCTCATGCTTGGTATTAATTTGAATTGACCTGTAAGGATTTATCTCAAATAAATGTCATCTTTCCACTTGCATGGTTAATTATTAGCATATAAACTGAAACTGCATACATATGTTGGTAATTCAGGGTAAATGCAGAATGAAATAAGCAAGCATATGATATAATGCAAATAGAACAATACATTATTACATTTCATTATTTAGTAATTATGTGTGTTGATTCCCAATCCCCCTTTGGAAATTGCGTTAATGCTTTATAGCTACTATATAAAACTTCTCCTTTATTCTCCTAATTAATTTATCCCTGCTCCATCTCAAATGAAACCTCGATCTATAAATTACCCTTCCCTCTACTCCATTCCTAACCCCCTCTTTAGTTCTACCCAACCAAGTTACTTTGTTGTTATGTATCCCTCTTTTTTTCCCTCCTTTTTTTACAGGTATGGGGTCTGTTATCCAGAATGCTTTGGACCTAAGATTTTCCAGATAACGTATCTTTCTGTAATGTGGATCCTCATACCTTTTAAATATTAAATAAACCCAGTAGGCTGATTTTGTTTCCAGTAAGGCATTAATTATATCTTAGTTTGTATCAAGTACAAGATACTATTAGTGATGGGCGAATTTATTGGCCAGGCGCGAATTCGCTGCGATTTTCTGAGTTTTACTGCTGGCAAATAAATTTGCAATATCAATGTTTTTTTTGACTCCAGCGACAATTCAGATGCCAGCAACAATTAAACATACACCCACTGACTTTAATGCACATCAAAATTAGGTTTTGTAAATTTTGTGGGAAATGTTTTGGCGAAGCAAAACGGGACATATTTGCCCATCTCTAAATACCATTTTATTATAACAGAGAGAAAGGAGATCCTTGGGGATGCCATCCCACTACTTCTTTATGTTTGGTTAAAAGTATCCAGTCAGACGAGCTGCAAGATTTTTTAACCAACTCATTCACTGGTTGTAATAAAACATCTATGCAAATGCCTTTATTGCATAATGCAAAGCCATAAAACAATAATATTAAAAAAGTGTTAATTTTAAGTGTTAACTTTTTAAAACCGCAACTTACTACCAAGGTCTGATTTTGTAACTTTTTATTGTCTGATTCCACAAGTTGAATTAGAACCTAAGTCATGCCTTTATTTAATAATGGATTTGCTATATATGTACTGGTTTTAGAGGCCCACATAACTAAAAACCCAGAGGTTATTAATTTCAATAACTTTTTTTTTTTTTGAGAAAAAAACGTCGTATAAGTTGTTTTAATTAACTTAAGAAAATCACTGACATTAGTTTCCCCTCATAAGCAAAATGAATGCTCATTATAACTTAGCATTTACAGCATATAATCAAGCACTGGGTCAGACTCAATTCAATGAAAAAAGGGTTTATCACGCAAAAAGTCATGGACGAGATTCAATTTGAGATGCAATTCAATTTGTGAAAACTCTATTGAAGTCTATGGGAAAAAAAACTGAAACTGAATTTGGAGAAAAGTTTTTTCTCCTCGTATTAAATATCTTCAATGACTTTTCACATTATAAATCGTTACAACTTTTTCTCACTGAATTGAATCTAGCCCATTGTGTTGCAGCACTTTTACGAAAGGTGCACATTTTAAGAAAGAGTTCAAACATAAGTAGAGCTCATCAGTAAGGGTGTGGGATCTGGGTGAACATGCCATAAACCTACAGCTTAAAGAGTAAAACAAACAATAATTTTGTCAGAAACTCAAAGACAAAAAGATGTTGTTAAAGAAATGTAAGCTTTCATTAAAAGAAAAGTAAGACACTTGCCAGCCTTGCACATTTTGTGTCCAAGTACTTTCTTCTGTTTGACTTAGTCTTTAAAAGGGGTTGGGAGATCTTAGCCACTATCTTGTGGTATCACTTGGGCTTCCCTTCCAAGGTCTGGACACGCAAACTCTCCCATTCTATAAGAGTGTAGTTTCTTAGGTTTTTTTAATTTCTTTTTCTGTTCCATCAAATATTTTTAGTATAAGCACATGCTTCTGGTAAATGTCCCCAGAATGACTATGGGAGAATAAGGATGCTTTGCTGTTGTGTTTTTACAGTTGGTCATAAGATAAATATATGTTTTCTACTAGTAGTACAGTACATCTAGCAGCCTTCTGAAAAAAAATATTTAAATTTTCCAGCATACTGTAGATTGTTGTTTAAGGGACTTTAAAGAAGTTAAGATGACTGTAAGGTCAACCCACCCCTATACACTTCCTTTTAACTCTGTTTGGGACTTTAACTTCTGTGTTTGCGATGTGTCCCAAATTAACCCTTTGATTTATGGGCCTCGGTGTAGACCATGGCTTTACATTTGAAGGACAATTCTAGTTTATGTTTCTAGTATTCTGTATACATAAATTAAAGTATACAGTATGCTATTTCTAACTGCTATAAGGCAGCTATACTATCATCCTTCTGCTTCTTGCCTTATTTCTTGAATTTTCAAATCAATACATCTGAATATTTCAACATATATTACAAGTGAACCTTACTTTATTGTTTTATTAACATGCAGGGATTCAGCAGTGTCAGAAGTATTGCCTGTGTAATGGAACAGAATAGTGCTAGATGTATAGTATATGTTTTTGAATTAAGTGTCAAGAAATGGGGCAACATTTGCTAAATATAAGTTGTGGGCAGCTGATGTTAGCAGTTACACTGTATATTTTTAGTTACAAATGACTATAGAGACTTACAGAAGAGTAATTATGCAACAGCGAAGGTCAGGGTACAGCCAAAAGGCAAAAATGCATTAGCATTTGAAAAGTAAGCAGTAAATAGTAAAGAGTGGTATACTAAATACATATACAAATTAAGAAGGGTTTCACAAGAGCCTATTAATAAAATAAATAATATATTCCCGTAATTGATCATAACAATCAAAACATAAAACACTTAAGTTGTTACAGATTTCTAATTCATTTGTCTGTTTTTTGGACAAAATTTTATTTTTTATTGATTTTTACATATTAACATAATTACATATACCCTTTGGAACATAAATGAGATATTGATTTATTAGTAATATTACTTGTAGGACTCCACTTCTTTGGCTTTGTATATATAGACTGAAGGTGTTAAGGGATTATTAAGATATAATAGATATTCCACTTTTTAGGAGCAATATATGGAGGATTTTTTGAGAGCTATTTACTGTAGTATTGTAGGATTTGGAAATAATAACACAGGATAGTAAGTCACTCCAGCATTCATAGCTCTGACGTGACTTACTATCTGGTAAGATAAAAGTTGATATTGCTATTTAGGAGCCCTCTTTTGAGTAAGTATAATGCAGGAATGGGATCCCTTATTCTAAAACCTTACCCAGAAAGCTCTTAATTAAGAGATGGCCATCTCCAATAAAGGCAATTGCAAGCAAATAATTCTAATATAAAAAATGTTTTTCTGTATATCTGTAATAATAAAATAGTACATTGTACTATGTGGAGGAACCCATATCATTTCAAAACAATTCTGTTTAGTTTACTTATTGTTTAAATGATGTTTAGCAGACTTGCTACTGCTGCTACTGACGTATTTACTAGATTTTTATTGTTACAATTGTAATTTAGATATTACAACTAAAGAAATAATGTGAATAACTGAATAAAGATGTGAATATCTGGTGCTATGTTCAGTTTTTTGTATAGAAAGGCTATGTAGCAGTTCTGTTACTTCATCAGTGTAAAAGAAATTTATGGATTTAGCTTTTGCTAAATTATAATTAAGAGGCTCCTACACCCAGGGCTTTATTTATTCTAGCCACTTCTTGGAAAGGTGCACTGCATCTGCTTACTGTCATACAAAATATATTATAATTCTTTATCATATGATAATACTGAATGTTTTCTAATTTTTTTTGAATAATTAAGATTTCAAGTAAAGAGTATTTTATCATTAGCACGCCATCATTCTCTCTTGGAAAGGAAAAAGAAGGTTAAGTCTCCATCATAGGGTGACAAAAACACCACTAACAAAAATTAGTACTCCCTAATCTTGTGTCATGTCTCTTGCAATGTATAATCATAATGGATCTTCAAAGCAGACAAGTGAACTTTTATCATGTCTATTTTGCCTCAAGAGCCTAGAAATTTTATGATATTTAATGATCCAAATTTTTCAACCTTGTACTGTACTGAACATAAAAATCAATTAGTCCCAGTTTGCGTCAGCACAATATCATTCAGTATTTAGATTTCAATTTTACTTAACTAACACTAAGATCAAGAAAACTGCATATTTAGGATTCTGTAGATTAAGTAGAGTTTATGTATTGGAATGAATCGCAATGCAGTTTTTTTTACTTACAAATTTTTTTCTAGTTCTTAGTTCTTAGAGTTAAAGATTGCCATACATTGGCAGATTAAAGATGCTGTTATCAGTTCTTTAGAACGATTCGGCATCTTATCTGCCAGTGTATGGGGGCTTCTGACGGGTCTCTCTGATCGATATCTGGACCACATCGGCTAGTTGACACGGTCCTCATCCCGTCAGAGCCCAGTCTCTTCATTGTAATCTGATTGTTCGGATTAACGGATAATATCGACCTGCCGTTGGTGGGCATATCAGGGAAAGATCTGCTAGTTTGGGGAGCCTCTTAATTATAATTTATCAAAAGCTAGAGCTTTTCTTAATCCATAAATCTAGTTTACACTTATCATGTATGGCCACCTTAACTCTAAATTTAATTTTGTAACATATTGTAGATAAGATGTCAGGAACAAATTAATTTCATATTGTAAGTACTTTATATTGTGCCCTTTAATGTCTTTAATACCTTTGCTGACTGCCACTTGTCTTTTCTCCTGCATGAAAAATATTTCAGAGCAGTTAATCAATATACACTGACTAATATGAACTCTTATTTAAAGTTCTTGTATGAAACTGTAGGCATCCTAATGGGTGATATGATCATTTTGTAATTAGTTTCCTGTTATCTCACTAGCAAAAAGAACTTATGTGGCTAAATACTGTATGGAATGGTGGGATCAATGGCCAGAATATATGCATACACTATATATTCTCTCTCTCTCTCTCTCTCTCTCTCTCTCTCTCTCTCTCTCTCTCTCTCTCTCTCTCTCTCTCTCTCTCTCTCTATAAATATAATTTACAGGTATGGGACATAAGGGCACATTTACTATTGGTCGAATATTGAGGGTTAATTAACCCTCGATATTCGACTATCGAAGTTAAATCCTTCGCATATCGAAGTTGAAGGATTTACAACTACTCGTTTGATCGAACGATTGAAGGAATAATTGTTCGTTCGATCGAATGATTAAATCCTTCGAATCGAGCAATTCGAAGGATTTTAATCCTTCGTTTAGAAATTTGCTAGAAAGCCGATGGGGACCTTCCCCATAGGCTAAAATTGATGCTCGGTAGGTTTTAGGTACTTTTAGGCAAAGTAGGAGCTCAAAGTTTTTTAAAGAGACAGTACTTCGACTATTGAATGGTCAAATAGTCGAACGATTCTTAGTTTGAATCGTTCGATTCAAAGTCGTAGTCGAAGGTCGAAGTAGCCAATTCGATGGTCGAAGTAGCCAAAAAAATACTTCGAAATTCAAAGTATTTTTTATTCTATTCCTTCACTCGAGTGAAGTAAATGTGCCCCTTATTGTATAATATAGTTTTGCTCCGGAATATTGATTTTTGAGTTATCTTTCAGGCACTTTACTATATGCACAGGTTTTTCTGTATTACTATCAGGCATTCTTTAAATCTGCTTAGCTGTGTTGTACAGCTCTTTTGCCAAAAAATAAAAATCTTACACTTTCTTTGTTAGGCTGATGAGGATATATAACATTGCTAAATGAAATATGCTACTGAAGGGTATTTATCTTTTTGACAGACGCAGAAAACAAATGGCAATTATGTTTAAGAATCCTTTGTTAAGAGTAATTTTCATCTATTGTGATTACAAATTTTCTGTAACACAGTAAATTAATTTTATTTCACTTCTAAGCCTCATTGTTCACTAATCAAAGCTCCCTGCTCAATTAGATACATTTATCATCTAACATTGATTGACTATTGAATCAGTCCAGCATGTAGTAGAGAGTATCTTTATAACATTATACAGGAAACTTTCTGTGCAGGGGGGTGATCAACACTTTCAGGGTTATACTATTATAATGATGCAGACTTTAGCATTAATAAATCACTAATATAATTAATATAAGAAAAAAATGTTGCCGAAAATGTACTTCATAGATGTCTTTCAAGGGTTCTATTAACAATGCATCATTTGACTTTTAAAGACTTTTTCTAGAAAGCCATTTATTATAGATCAATCACAGAATACTCTTTCCCAACCATAACCAACCTAACCATTGTATTGTTCTAAACGTCTCTTTCACAACTCATGTGCAGCATTCGCAAAGGAAGTTCACTGTTGATAAGCTTATTTATTTAAATAATAGTAGCATTTCTGAAGCAAACACAGCAGTTTTACCAGTGCAGGGCAAATTGTATTACTTATTTTACTTATTGGTATTACTTGAAATTTGTATTACAATTACATTTTTTTGATGTTACTGTTCCTTTAACTGGTAAAAGGGATGGAAGAGTTAAATTATGAGGAAAGACTGTGAAGGTTGGGGTTGTTTATTCTGGAGAAAAGATGTTTGCAAGGGGACATGATTACTCTTTACAATTATGTTAGAGGACATTATAGACCGATTTTTTTTTACATAGAAATGATCAAAGAATGAGAGGCCACCCCTTAAGACTATAGGGTCAGAACGTTCATTTGAAGATTAGGGTAGGTTGTTCTACATAGTGAGGGCAGTGAGGTTGTGGGATGTCCTGCTGGGTGATATTGTGATGGCAGATTCTTTTAATGTATTTAAAATATACTCGGATGACTTCTTGACCAAGAATAATATGCAAGGCTATTGTGATCTTAAGATCTACAGTACATTAGTCTGGGGGGCACAATTACTAACAATCAAATTGGGATTTTTTCAAGTATTTTGAGCAATTTGTGGTTTACCTATATTTATAAAAAAACAAAAAAACATTTCACATTTAGTAAGGGGCTGCACTCCACTAGAAATTGTCCAAAAAAACCCAAATTTTAGGAACAATTTGTATTTTTTACTGCATCGTTCAGAGCTTTTTTCCATTTCTATTATTTTTAATTGGAACTTTTATTGAATTCAATGACAGTCGTGGTTTTCGAGTTTAGTAGTGGTTTCAAAAACCTTTTAAAATCACAAAAATCTGACCTTTGATAAATAAGCCTCCACGTATTAGTATGTAGGTAGTTGTTTGAAGGTGTTGAAATTGATAGACTTTGGTCTTTTTTTCAACCCATATTAACTATGTTATTACAGTATGTGGTCATTCTAATGCTGTTTACAATATCTCAGTTAAAAACAGGCCTTTTATTTAAAGCAAAGCTGACTTCTGGGGGGGAATGTAATAAGAATAGCAAAGAGGAAAAAAGTTACACAAATAAAAGTTTGCATTTCGCACACTAAAATACTTCATTGGACGTTATTGCATTGTGAATGTTAATTGCAAATTGTGCACTTTTAAGGCATGCTTTAATCTTTGGAGCAAACTTAACCTTTTCAGTAAGAAGTTTCATTACATACACTGTGCACTGGAGCAAGCTTTTACATTTTGAAATATTTTCTTCCACTGTTGAAAGTGATCTCCAGGTTCACAAAACTTTATTACATTTGAGCAAAGGAAAAAGTGCTTGCATAGGAGCACCCATTTTGGCATTGCAAATATTTTTTCGTTACTGAATTTTATTACATTCCCCATTAGTGATGGGCAAATTTATTCGCCAGGCTCGAATTCGCGGCGAGAAAATTCGCGTCAAAAACGAGACGCCAGCGCCGTTTCGCGAATTTTTCGTCGCAAATTCGCCCATCACTATTCCCCATAAAAGCATTACTGCAATATTTCCATAATTTTCTTATTTAGTATACAAGGGTCAGCATTGCTAATAATTGTATTTGTTAGCCTCCTGTTTGCATATGTAAACTACACACCATTGATTTCCCTTTTTTCTCCCTCTCTGGTTCCCTGGTATTTGGGTATTCCTAGTTTAGAAAATCCTGATACTCATTGAACACAGGTAGGATTCTACAAAGTCAAGAGATATCCTGATGTGGGGATGATATTATTTTAAACAGTTGTAGTGTAAGAAGTGTTAATCACATGTCATTAATACAACTGTCAAGATAGATACAGGTATGGGATCCATTTTCCGGAAACCCGTTATCCAGAAAGTTCAGAATTACAGGAAGTCTGTCTCCCATAGACTTCATTATAGTCAAATAATTAAAATGTTTCTTTTTCTCTGTAATAATAAAACAGTAACCTGTACTTAATACAAACTACAATATAATTAATCCATATTAAAGGCAAAACCAGCCTATTGGGTTTATTTAATGTTTAAATGATTTTTTAGTAGAAATAAGGTACATAGATTTAAATCACGGATCCGGAAAACCCCAGGTCCCGAGCATTCTGGATAATGGGTTCCATACCCGTATATGCAAGTGATACATTACAATAAGAATATTTTCATTTCAGTTACACCAGCAAAACCAGCCTATTGGGTTTATTTAATGTTTAAATAATTTTTTAGTAGATCTAAGGTACAGAGATTTAAATCACGGATCCGGAAAACCCCAGGTCCCGAGCATTCTGGATAAGGGGTTCCATACCCGTATATGCAAGTGATACATTACAATAAGAATATTTTCATTTTTTCATGATCCGGAAAACCCAAGGTCCCGAGCATTCTGGATAATGGTTTCCATACCTGTATATGCAAGTGATACGTTACAATAAGAATATTTTAATTTCAGTTACACCAGCAAAACCAGCCTATTGGGTTTATTTAATGTTTAAATGATTTTTTAGTAGATCTAAAGTACAGAGATTTAAATCACGGATCCAGAAAACCCCAGGTCCTGAGCATTCTGGATAATGGGTTCCATACCTGTATATGCAAGTGATACGTTACAATAAGAATATTTTAATTTCAGTTACACCAGCAAAACCAGCCTATTGGGTTTATTTAATGTTTAAATGATTTTTTAGTAGATCTAAGGTACAGAGATTTAAATCACGGATCCAGAAAACCCCAGGTCCTGAGCATTCTGGATAATGGGTTCCATACCTGTATATGCAAGTGATACGTTACAATAAGAATATTTTAATTTCAGTTACACCAGCAAAACAGCCTATTGGGTTTATTTAATGTTTAAATTATTTTTTTAGTAGATCTAAGGTACAGAGATTTAAATCACGGATCCGGAAAACCCCAGGTCCCGAGCATTCTGGATAATGGGTTCCATACCCGTATATGCAAGTGATACATTACAATAAGAATATATTAATTTCAGTTACACTGTGGCTAATTTTCAAATTCCAGTACTAACTGAAATACTTTTAAATACCTTTTTATTATAGATTATCTCAAATCCCCAAAAAAATGTTGCCTTCAAACATGGTGCTTCACTTTCCTAGAAAGCCCCTTATTCTGAAACCCAAATAACCTCAGGTCCCAAGCATTATGGCTGATATATCCATACCTGTAACTAATATAAATAAGAAAATGCAAGAAAACTGAAACAGGCTTAGGGGATGATCCAGTATTGTATAAAAATAAGATCAGTAATTCAAAAGAGCATGACATGCAAATATGAAAACAAGTTTTCTCACAAGCTAAATAGCCCTTGCCAGCTGTTATAATTCAGAAGAAAGCTTGAAGTAAGCAATTTGTAAAAGACTTACAGTATTGAATAATATTATGGGTTGTCGTTGAACATTGTCATTTTGTGGCAAGTTATCAAGTCAACTTACATATCTTTAAAAAAGCTTTTAGATTGCTGGCAGAATGATGTTTAGAGTATGACAAATAAATATATGATGTAAAGGTCTCTCTATTTGTGTACCATTTAAATATGCACACAAATTGCAGTGGTCGCCAGATAAATGGAGCATTGATATACAAGATTGACATTGTACTGCTGCACTGTTCGACTTTCTGACTCTCTGATAATAGTTTAGACATTAGTTACTACATATGCCAATTCCCAAACTGACTTCACAGTCAAATTCATTCATCGTAAATAGTGATGAATGAATTTGAAGAGTTTAGCTTCAAGTAAAAATTTGAGAAACCACACATTTCACAAAACAGCCTAATTTTGCACAACCGTATTAGAGTGAATAGAAAGGCAAAATTACATTGTAGTTAAGGCGTGTTTAGCTCTGTAATAGCATATACATTGCCCTATATTGCTGCTATGCTTTATACAAAGAAAGACTCCCATGTTGCCAATTTCTTACAAACATGGGTCCAAATTGGAGATAATAATCAGATTTTTTTTAAACACCCTCAGGTACTGAAAAGTTAAATTAAAAATAATTAAAAAGATTTTGAACCTCAACATAGACACCATGGAGCAGATTTATCAAGGGTCGAATTAAGAGTTCATGGGAGTTTGAAAAAATTTCGACCCTTAATAAATTTGCCATCATGTGTCCCAAATGAAAAGTGGTCATAACGTGACCTCAAGAGATATTTAAAAAATTATCTTAGTTGTTACTCATCTAGAGTGGAGATGTCAGCCATGGTTTTTAACACTTAGGGGCCGATTCACTAACTTTGAGTGAAGGATTCGAAGTAAAAAAACTTCGAATTACGAAGTTTTTTTTGGGCTACTTCGACCATCGAATGGGCTACTTCGACCTTCGACTACGACTTCGAATCGAAGGATTCAAACTAAAAATCGTTTGACTATTCGAACATTCGATAGTCTAAGTACTGTCTCTTTAAAAAAAACTTCGACCCCCTAGTTCGGCATCTAAAAGCTACCGAAGTCAATGTTAGCCTATGGGGAAGGTCCCCATAGGCTTGGCTAACTTTTTTTGATCGAAGGATATTCCTTCGATCGTTGGATTTAAATCCTTCGAATCGTTCGATTCGAAGGATTTTATCGTTCGAATGAAGGAATAATCCTTTGATCGTTCGATCGCACTATCTGCGCTAAATCCTTCGACTTCGATATTCGAAGTCGAAGGATTCAATTCCTAGTCGAATATCGAGGGTTAATTAACCCTCGATATTCGACCCTTAGTGAATCAGCCCCTTAACTTCTAGGCTGGGCATCATCTGTTTAGACCAATGGCAATGTTTAGACCAATGGTGATGTTTGCAATGTTCAATTGCTGTGTTGTTGTTGTATTTACTTTTATAAACATTCTGTTATACTATTTCACACATCTTCTATTGCTTAACATAGGTGTAACATTCTGGCCTTTTTTAAATGCTGACTACATATATGAGAGCTTTAAATACATTAAGGGGCCGATTCACTAAGGGTCGAATTTCGAAGTAAAAAATACTTCGAAATTCGACCCTCGAATTGAAATCCTTCGACTTCGAATATCGAAGTCGAAGGATTTAGCGCTAAACGTTCGTTCGATCGATCGAAGGATTTTTCGTTCAATAGAACGATTAAATCCTTCGAATCGAACGATTCGAAGGATTTTAATCCAACGATCGAAGGAAAATCCTTGACTTCGGTAGGTTTTATCTGCCGAAGTAGGGGGTCGAAGTTTTTTTTAAAGGGAAAGTACTTCGACTATTGAATGGTCGAATAGTCGAACGATTTTTCGTTCGAATCGTTCGAATCGAAGTCGAAGGTCGTAGTCGAAGGTCGAAGTAGCCCATTCGATGGTCGAAGTACCCAAAAAATACTTCGAAATTCTAAGTATTTTTCATTCGAATCCTTCACTCGAGCTTAGTGAATCGGCCCCTAAGTATGTATAAACATGTTGTAATAATGTATTGACTGTAGCATTCCATTTTTAAATTACATTAGAGATCATGTGCATGAAGGACAGTGAAGGACAGTGCTGAATATCTATGTATAGAGAATATTCATGGAGCACCAGGGAACTTTACCTCCTTATTAAAATCTCATCTTTATTGTTTCCATCTAAAGACAAATTTGTATAAAGACACGCAGTACATTCTCATACAATACTCTTATTATATTAGATATTAAGCACTGTCTTCTGAGACTGTAGAATGCCAGTTTTTAGAATAAGCACTGACTCTTGATACTTTGACTGATATGATTGCAGGTGTCTCTGTAGTTTTTCTCAAGCCCTTGAGAGACAGACCACCACAAAAAAAATAATTGTGCTGTACAGTTTGCCAGGCAGCTTTTACAGATGGCTGCCAGACAGTCAAAAGGGAGACAGTATGAGCCTTGGGTTGCAGGCCAATGCAAGAAAAACATTTTCAAAGGTGCAGCAGCAGCAGCACACATAGCCAAAACTAGTGCAAAGTAGTCAATAAGAGATTATAGAGGAGGAGAACAAGGCAGTGTTGTGCAGAGGAGGATAGATCTTTAAAGATAGGAAGCTGCTCTCTGCTGTCAGCAATGGGTGTTTGAAAATCCCTACATTTTCCACAATGTTAGTAGATAACAACCCCCCATTTTCCTCTCTGTAGCCCTGAACACACATTGGTAGGGGGGCAAGCCAGCACCTCCAGAGGATACAGTGCCAATTCACTAGTCATGCCTTGACCCCTAGAAATCCATGTGGTTGTCTATAAAGATAGTATTGTTCACACTCTGGTCTGCTGCTGCCTTTAGAGGCAAAAAGAAATTGCTCCAAACATCCATCAGATCACCACCTCTACCTGCGCCGCTGCTGCTTGGCCCATGTCTCTGGTATATGTGGAGTTGTAGAGGAGGCCTCTGAAATAGTTGGTAGGTGGCAAAACTTCACCAGTTTTGAATAAAGAACCTTCTTATTTAGCACAGAACCCTCTCTGGCTGTGTACAAGGAATTCCCCCAGTTTTTCCTTGTGCCATGGGTCACGCAGGATGACCATACAGTAATCATTAGGGATCTCTGCATATCGGCAGCCCTGTAGAAGAGGTTCCCCTGATCAACCTCTTTCTGTCTGCCTTCTGTATCCATTACACCCTCATCATCCTGTTCTATGCTGTCTCATCCATGGACCATAGGTGGGGTGTGTGGGTGGCGTGTGCTTTGTCTCTGATCTCCCTGTTCTGCAAGTACATAGTCCTCCTCTCCTTTATCCTCTTTATTGGGCAGCCTTTTCTGATACTCCCTTCCTCTATCCTCTGCCTGCAGATGGGTATGCCTTCCCTCTCATTCTCCTTCTTCTGAGGTATCTTGCAATTCTACAGCAGGTCATCTAACTTTTGGATGATGTCACTCAAATACATTGTCCCTGCTAACAAAGCATGTGGCTGCTCAAAAGGGGCAGAACTGTTTCATCTGTTTACAACTGAAGTAAACTATCTGTGCCCCTTGTGCACCCTTGGAAACATGCTTGAGAAGATAATTTCTGAATATCCATTGCTGCTCTGCAAAACACGCCTTACTTCTTCTTTCAAGTCTGCAGCTGATGTTGGTCCAAGCATGGTCAGCTGAATTTTTTATTGTTATTCATAATATAGAATGTAGGAAAGTTAAAAAAAAAATAACTGCTAATGTATAATACGGTCAATAGGAATTAATTTCTAATGAAATACACAAGCATAAATATACTGTTATTATGGGGGCGTGGCTTGCCGAGGTGCTGCATGGCCGCTTGATTCTGCAGCTCCACAGCTAACTACCCGATCCAGGCGAAATACTTAGCGGAGAGATGGGGAAATCACACAAAACCAGACCGGATAAAGAAAGGGCTTCAACTAGAAAGTCCCTTGCCAGTACAAAAGATATTGCACCGCTTTTCCTGAAGAAAAATACCGAACGCGCATTATCCAAGATGGCGCCCGCAGCTGAAGCGCATGATGAGGATGCAGACTCTAACAGAGAGCCCTCGGATCTGGACAGCGATATGGAAGGTGAGCCAGATTTACATGCCTACATAGCTCAGCTCCCTACTAAATCAGACATCAAGGAGATGTTACTGGAGGTGACCTCTACTATCAAAGAGGAACTTAGAGATATTAAGAGGGACCTAACAGCATTAGCTTCTCGCACAGATGATATTGAAACTAATGTAAATAAGCACTCCTCCAACCAGAAAGCCATGTATACTCATATACAAAATCAGGATGTCATTATTACTGAATTACAACGGCAATTGGAAGACCAGGAGAATAGGAGCAGGAGGAGTAATATTAGAATAAGAGGGGTTCCAGAAGAGGTACAGAGAGAGGATATTCACTCAGCACTGCTCCAAATCTTCAATAGCATTTTGGATAGAGACATTGCTCTTGATGTAAAAATTGAGAGAGCGCACAGAGTGCAAAAACCGAAAGCTGCACCTCTAAATGCGCCCGAGATATCCTCTGCTGCCTTCATAGCTTTTCTACCAAAGAAGAAATCCTGGGAAAAGCGAAAGAGATGGACAATCTGAAATATGAGCATACTCATATCAAGCTGTTTCAGGATTTATCCAGGACAACGCTATATAAGCGGAAAATGCTTAAACCTCTTACTGATATCTTACGAGAAAGGAATATTCTCTACAGGTGGGGATACCCCTTCTCCCTGACGGCAACTAAGGATGGCACTACAGCAGTTATTCGATACCCGGCTGACACCGAACATTTTATTAAAAGGCTTCATCTCCCGAATATGGAACTTCCAGGATGGCTTCCAGATGGAACTAAAATCCCGGAGTTAAACTTTGACTTGCAAGGAGACTGGTCACAGGTCAACACCCCCAAGAGAACACCCCAGCCCCAGAGGACCCCTAGGAAATGATGAGGATCTTCGCAGGATTTGAAATATTCTCTCCAACACTAACGAGGAACAGCATTTTTTTCTTCTTTTTTTTTCTTTTTCCTTTTCAGGGTTTCCTTTACAGGAACTTGAAGTATTGAGCATATATTCATTCGGAGGTGGACAGACTATGATCTAGACTGGAGCACTTTGGGATGGGCAATACTGTTGAGACGGCTGACATGAGTTCAATGTTAGTACAGCTCTGTATTACGTTTTTTTTTCTTTCTTTTCTTATTCCTTTTCTTACAACCCTGCAGTGACCTTCTTGTGTTCTTGGACTGATATTAGATCATTTTGGACTAATATAATCGCTACCATTGTCTTGCCTCCCAATCCTCCAAATTATATTACGTAGGCGGTGAATCCTGTAATTTATAGATGATTGGGAGGGGATGGGAAAGGGAACAAGGGGAGCGAAACAGGCGAAACAAAGGAGGAGATTAAAAAAAAAAAAAAAATTTTAAAAAAAAAGGGGTAAAAGGACGAGTACTTTATATTTCTTTTTTCTATTTGTTTTCTCTGTCCTGAGATTTTGGATGTATCTAGACTTATTTGTTTTTAGTCAGGTGATTTGATGTCTATTTGTTTTATTGTTTACCGCATACACGGTTACCCAGGGTATTCCCCCCATCTCCCTACGTACATACTTGGTCTATTCCAGATTTATTTTTCTATTTCCCCTCCATCAACATTTGTACATTAGTACTAAATCTAGTAAAAAAAAAAAAAAAAATCAATATTAAAAATAAATAAAAAAGAAAAGAAAAAAGGAAACAAAAAAAAAAGAAAACAAAAAAACAAACAAAAATAGTTTACTGCTGTTCCTCTTGAGGTTTGTATATTATGCTGGATCGGGGTATTGGGTTGTTTGGATTAGTGGTCAGGCACTATGGGAACTTTTTTCTCCTCGCAACCACGTACCCCCACTTTAGAGGTGCCAAGCACCCTCGCCGCTGAAATTGATCACCAGCCATGGGGACTTTTCCCCAATAAGTCTACTTTTTTTCCCACCTTAATCCCCCCGTACTATATCCTTTACACTTTCCTAAACCCACCCCCCAGTTCCCCTTCCTCCTTTTTGCAAGCCAACAACAAGTGTCAGCATCTTATTGGGATTGTCTTGTATATACTGTGATTTTACATTATAATGGCTAATCTCTCGACCATGGACTATACAGTATTTTCCTTTAATGTTAATGGTATGAATGAGCCGGTGAAGAGAGCCCAGATATTTGGAGAATGTAGAAGAAGCACTGCTAAAATTATTATGCTCCAAGAGACCCATTTTAAGGCAAATTGCCTGCCAAAAATGAACCTTAAAACTTTCCCACACCTTTATATGAGCAATAACCCTTTGAGAAAATCCCTCGGGGTAATTACTTTAGTACACAAAGATTTACCTTTCCACTGTATGGAGACTTTAGCGGATAAAGAAGGGAGATATTTGCTTATTAAATGCAAGTTAGCCAGTCAAACTTGCACTATAGCAAATGTTTATGCCCCTAACTCAGGCCAAATCTCATTTTTTAAAACTTTCCTGATGGTGTTAGAAAAATTTAGTGATGGTCTGATACTGCTGGGAGGTGATTTTAACCTCACTACTAACCCCAAGACGGATTCCTCCTCAGGCAAGAGTAATATTTCCCTTAAAGGTCTCAAGGAGGTGAAACAACTTCTGAGAGATCAGCATCTTATAGATATTTGGAAATTAATGAATCTCACGAAAAGGGATTTTACTCACTACTCCAAGACACACAACGTTTACTCCAGAATTGATTTTATTTATGTATCGCAACATTGGCTTCATTTATTCCAACAGAATGAGATTAAATCCTCGTTTATATCAGATCACTCTCCAGTAATAACCAAGTTCCAAATCCCTCAAACTGCAAAATCAGAGTATAATTGGCGCCTTAATGATTTTCTTCTCCATTCCGATGATAGGAGGGGTAAGATCAAAGGTTGGATTGATCTCATAATTAGCACAAATAGCTCATCTGACATCTCCCCAGCCACGCTATGGGAAACTTTGAAATGCGTCCTGAGGGGGAGCCTCATGGCAATGGGCAGTACTCTGAAAAAAGAAAGGAAAAAAGACATTTTACTTAAAGATATTGCACACTTAGAGAAAGATCATAAATTCTCCCTTTCAGAGACCACTTTGAATGTATTAGAGGGTAAGAGAATACAACTAAAATCTTTATTAGACGTTAAAATACAGAAAGCTTATCTTAGCAGTAAACAAAGGTTTTACGAATTCAATGACAAATGCTCTAAGCATTTCGCAGGTATACTCAAAAAGTTACAGCCGGCGACACACATTTTGTCGATCAAAGATAAATCTAATACACTCATACACAGCACTAGTGATGGGCGAATTTATTTGCCAGGTGCGAATTCGCGGTGAATTTGCCCGTTTCGCCACCAGCGAATAAATTCGCGGCAAAAATTCACCGGAGCCAAAAAAATTTTTTCCAAAAAACGGACGCCGGCGCCAAAAACAGGCGCCGGCATAAAAAACGGGCACCGGCGTCAAAAACGAGACGCCGGCGCTGTTTCGCGAATTTTTCGCATTCGGCGAAGCGAAACGGCACAAATTAGCCCATCACTACACAGCACTAAAGGTATAGCTGAAACTTTCCATGATTATTATCAGTCACTGTATAAATTGGATTCTTCCCCCCCACTGGCTGACCTTGTAGATAAAATAGATAAATTTGTAATAGAAGCAGGTCTCCCGAAGGTATCCGTGGAACAAGCTCAACTGTTAGATGCCCCCCTTTACTTCCCGGGAAATAGAAGAGTGTATCGACTCTTTGATAAGTGGGAAAAGCCCAGGACCAGATGGGTGCACAGCCTCTTTTTACAAGATGTTTAAAGGGGGGTTAACGCCACTTCTTTTAGATTATTTTAATTTTATTTCAGATCAAGATAACTTTCACCCGCAAGCTCAAGAAGCCCATATCTCTATTATACCCAAACCAAACAAAGATCCTCAGCTTTGTTCCAGTTATAGGCCTATCTCCCTAATTAACATTGATTTAAAAATTTATGCGAAAATTCTGGGCAATAGGATTAAAAGATACTTACCATTCCTGATCCATCCCGACCAGGCCGGCTTTGTCCCTGGAAGGGAAGGGAAAGATAATACGGCTAAGGTTATCTCCCTTCTTAAAAATGCACAAAATAAAGGCACACCTACCTTGATTCTTACAACTGATGTCGAAAAGGCTTTCGACAGGGTTTCCTGGACATTCTTAGAGAGGACCCTACATGGTTTTGGCCTAGGACAGAAAATCAGACAACGAATATTAGCATTATATAATAAACCTTCAGCCAGAATCAAAATAAACAGTACGTTATCCCCGAGTGTTCATATTTTCAATGGGACTAGACAAGGTTGCCCTCTTTCCCCGATTCTCTTTGTTTTGGTTATGGAAACCCTTCTAGCTCATATAAGAACTAATCCCAATATTTCCGGATCAACGGTAGCAGGGAAAGAGTATAAGTGCACTGCCTTTGCAGATGATTTATTAATATGTATTACTAAACCCACTATTTCCTTCCCTAATATACTAAATCTAATGCAGACTTTTGGCAATTTATCTAATTTTAAAGTAAACCTTTCGGAAATTTTAAACATCAACATAGCAGAAGCTCCGACCACTGTATTAAAACAGAGCTTCTCGTTTAAATGGGCAAATCCTCATATTAAATATCTGGGGGTTAAATTGCAGGCTCGGCTTGACAAAGCATATGAGGACAACTATCTCCCACTTCTGAGCTCTCTCCAAAAACTTTTAGAGAAATGGGGAAAGTTGCAGCTGTCGTGGCTGGGTAGGGTCCAAGCCATCAAAATGATTTTTCTCCCGAAAATGTTGTATTTATTCCAAGTACTACCGATCCATATCCCTATATTTTTTTCTACTATTAAATCTATGGTGATTAGATTTGTTTGGAAGGGGAAAAGTCCGAGACTAAAATTTAACCAACTCATTCTCCCAAAAGAAAGAGGCGGACTAAATTTGCCGGACCCCCATCTTTATTATATATCTGCTCACTTAGCCCGCATTTATACCTGGTCCAAAGGGAAATACAACAAGGACTGGAGCGTCTTAGAACAGACCTTTTTGCCTCTCCCGTTAGAAAATATTAGCTGGACGAAAGTCAATAATCTGCCTACTGAAGCATTAACCCACCCTTTGATAAAAGCAACTCTGAAGGTGTGGCATAAAAATAAAGAAACTTACAGACTTACAAGATCCCCATATATTTTCTCAACTTTGCTGAACAACCCGGATTTTGCCCCAGGGATGGAAAAGGGTACCTTTGATAGATGGGGCACTTGGAAGGGGAGGGATACGAGGATGGTTGATTTTATAAAAAACAATAAGACAATCCCACTAGCAACTATACAACAACGTTGGGCCCCCCACCCTAGAGATATCTGGAACTACAACAAATTACATGGATATTTACGGTCTATAAAATCTTGTGATTGGCATAGACCTCCAACTCCATGGGAACATCTTCTGGCTACGTCTACGAACTACATTAAACTATTATCTAGACTCTATAAGATGTTGTTAAACGGTTTACCTAGAGATAAGCCTGCTTTTTGCCTAGCATGGGGAAGAGAGTTAGGGATCACTCTTACTGAGCAGATATGGAACAAAATTTTTAAAATAACACACACAGCCTCTAGAGCCTCCAGATCCGCAGAGGCCATGTACAAATTGACTACAAGGTGGCACTACACACCATCGAGACTAAGTAAGATGTATCCTTCTTCCTCAAATAAATGCTGGAGATGTAATACCGAAGAGGGCACCCATCTACATGTATGGTTGACCTGCTCTAAACTAAAAACTTTTTGGAAAGATATACTGTTAGCAATACACACAATCATAGGGAAGAAAATACTGATGGAAAACCATACTCTAATATTATTAAATGTACCCGGTGATACTTCCTTATTTGTTTTGGATTCACTTACCTCTCACTTACTCCAAGCAGCAAAAGCCTTGATACCGGGAAAATGGAAGGATTCTCATCCCCCCACGTTAAGAGACTGGATAGCTAGGGTGGAGGAGATAAGAAAGTTAGAAGAGCTTACTTATATTTTGCATTTTGAAAGCCCCAAATATTGGAGAATATGGTCCCCTTGGTTAGCCTACACAAAGAAGTTAGGCACAGGGTAAAGTTCAGTAGCATACCCGGATTACTTTAGAAGTTTGTACTATAATATGGTTCCATAGCGAACAAATTAGAGCAAGAACTTGTTGTTTGTGTTTGCCTAATTCAATTCTATGTTTGTACTATGATTGCTTGCATGACAATGTACCCCCCCCTCTTTCCTTCTGTACCGCCCCATACTTAAAACTATAAATAAAGATTATAAAAAAATATATATATATCATGTCATTATAACTCTTAAGTACATTTCTTCATCTTTAGCCATACATTAAGTTACTACAGGTTCTTGAATTGTTAAAATAACATATACCTAATTGTATTTTCTTCATTTATATGATAAAATATATTTTCCAAATCATTTCAACAAATGCTATAAAGCTATAACACAGTACTGTATGAGACTTGCCTGGTGGTCTAGTGGGGGTGCGACGGGAACACCCCCCACTTCTACTTCCTCCTTCCACACCGTCTTCTGTGCTCCTTCCAGGTTTGCTCAGCTCGGCTATTCTCTGCTATATTCAGCACACCGAAAGTGACGTCATCTTTTTGGCACAAAATTTGAAAATTTAAAGGGCTCCTTGCCTAATGTTTGTTGTCCAACGTAAGATCTAATTCGTTAGTTTCTGGGTACGATTCTGTGTGTTACTAATTTGTTCTTGACCCTGCCTGTCCCTAACCTTGTCTAGTCTGCTGCTAGTTCTGACCTTTGTATCGACTACCCTCTTGGATCCTGCTTTGTACTGCAAAATTGGTGTATTTGAACTGACCTTGACTATTCTATCATTTCCTGATTCTGTACTGCTGCTCCTGATTGGTATTGACCTGGCTTGTTTCCCAACCTTCTTGTTCTCTGTTCCAGTTATACTGTTCGATTCCCTTACCTGCCTAGAACTTTCTGACTGGTTCGCTGGCACCCTAGTAGTGGAGGGCACCTCCCGAAGCCAAAGGTGGTTGTTATAGGCGAAGGGTGAGCCGTGACAGGGACCTTGGAGCTAGATCTGGGTATTGGGACTCCATTCGTAACAAATATTAACAGTAGATTCCGTTTATAAAGTTTATTTTTGTGTCCATTTGTCAAATGCCTCAATAGTTGAAAAAATAATTTTGAAATGGATTAACAGCGGCCACATTTACCAGGAGGAATTTTTGGAGGGATTCCCCAGGGGTTCTGCTGAGCATAGAATGCCTTAGGCAGGTTACATGATATATCACAGCAGCCCTTTCTCCATACAAGGTAATGAAAATATTTGTTATGGTTCACTGTAAATGAAGCCTAAGCTGTTATACCTTTAGGGGTAACAACTGAACAAAAAAATATTTTTGCTCAGCATATATATTCTTATATTCTGCAATAAAGTATTTCATAAAATAAATGAGTGATTTTGTTGTTTGATGTTTTCAGTGGATTTGTGAACAAATACATACTGTACAGTACAAAGCAATTATACATTATTTACATCCCAGTCCTGCCAGTTGAATATGGAGGATTCAGTCATGCAAATATGACCATATTAGCTGCTTATTTGCTTGAGTGTGGTAGAAATTAAAACTCCAGCTTGCTTTTAATTATAGCCAATGTGATTTTAGATATAATGCACTCCTAAATCATAATATATAATTAAGACATGCAATAAAAAATATATTCTATGTTGTACTCAGTATATTATTTTACACACACATCTCAACACAAATATGCAAATTCTCATTGCAAATTATGATGGCATAGATAAACATAATGGTAGCGTAACTAACCGTGGCCTGGCATTTGTGCTGGATGTGCAACGTCTACAGACAAAGTAGGCATTCTGCATTGCCCTGCATAATGAAAGTGTGGCTATTAAAGATACTTTCATCCAAATGCATTTGTGCACTTCTGTGTAGGGGTTTTACTAGGAAATAAATATTTGCGGTAAATTTATTCTGGTAAATTAGTCTATATTCTGGCCTTGAGGCAAATATATTATGAAAGAGCAAATTGTCCACACACACACACACCAACACAAATTAAATAACACGCCTCATGTTCTTAACACATCAATAGGCCCTACCTCTAATCCCAATAGAATTGTTGAGGCGTTTTGTTAGTACTAACAAAATTTAGACAAAACATCCTCATCTTCACAGGCACCTAAGATTCAAGCCTATTTACAATCTCTGAAATTGCCAAGGATCTAAAATCCAGATCTAGAATTTTTAAATTGAGAAATACAAGTTGAAGAATTGCAAGAGGTGTTAAAAGAGATGCCCACATCTAAGGCCTTCCCTACAGTTATTATAAGATGTTTTCAAATCTTAGCTCTGCATATGTTACGTGTGTTTAATGGCTGCTGCTTAAATTGATTAACTTGGATCAAGTAGGCTTTATATTGGGAAGAAAGGCAAGAGATAATGTGAGGAGGATTATTGATTTGATAGCTATAGCAAACAAAGGTAATGCCCCTTTTTAATCCTAAATAGTGATGGGCGAATTAATTCGCCAGGCACGAATTCGCACGATTCACCGTCAGCGAATAAATTCGCAAAATGCCCACGAAAATTCACCCGAAAAAAATCGCCAGCGTCAAAAAAATTTCCGCCGTGTCGAAAAAAAAACGGTTTCGCAAATTTTTCGCCGTTTCGCGAATTTCGCGCAAAATTCGCAAATTTTCCGGTGAAGCAAAACGGTGCTAATTCGCCCATCAGTAATTCTAAGCCTAGATGTGGAAACGGCTTTTGATTGCAGTAAATGGCATTTTATGTTAACCTCTTTATGTAAAATGGGCCTTTCAGGAGAATTTAAAACAATTTTGCACTTCTTATACAAGCACCTAAAGACCAGACTTAGCATTGCATCAAATTTATCAAAGTCCATCATGATCAATGGTTACACTTGTTACTTACCAATATGCTGTTTGACTGCAGTTACACCTGACTGATTTGGATTCAGGTTAAGTTTTGAGTTTTCTAAAAAGGAACAAACTACATAAGGATTTTACTTAAAAATCATAAAGGTTAAATTTTATCACCTTCCTGCATAGAGAAAATATTATTACAGATCTTTGCATAAATTATTATGATAGTCTTTAGAATATATGACATCTAATACTTCCTTCAGTGTGCTTTATAGCTATTACCAGGAGAGAAGATTGCAAGGTCACAAAGTCTTCCAGTTGCAATTTTTAGTTTTTACCAACAAAGGAGACAAGGCTAGCAAACATAATATAGTCTGATTTAAGGTGTGTGAGAAATTCCCCAGTTGCAAACTCATTTGTCTATCCTGTTGATGATTGTATATTTCATTTGATTTAGATGCTGAAAGAGGATTGTAATAGCTCAAAAGACAAGCAATTTGAAGGTCTTTAAGAGGAAATCAATTTCTCTTTTATTTCTGTGGGGATTTTGCCAATTTTATGATTCTGTGTTCTTGGGGCACTTCCTACAGTAGAAGTTATTAAAACAATAACAACAAGAACACAATCATACTAAAGAACAGACATTGTGTCCCATTATATATGTACTATTGCCTTTATATTACACATGAGACTGATTTACAAACATATGTGTTAAATTGCAGTTGCTAATAGCAACCACTACCTGTTAGATGTAAACACTAACCCCTATAAAAATAAAAGGTACTAAATCTGCAAAACTGCAGTAACTCATAACCAATACAATGTTTTCTTTTACAGGTGGCCCATAATTGTTTGCTATGGGTTACCTGATCAAAGTTGGTGCCATTACATAAAGGGGTTAGTGTTTAAATCTAACAGGTAGTGATGTTTTTTTTATTTTATAAACCCATATACATTTGTAAATAAGGCAAAAAATACTGATTGTTTGCTACTGGAAACTGCACATGATCAGTTTAGCACCTATGTTAATAAATTAGCCTTTGACTGTTATTCCACACAATGCTTTCACAGCTTGGAAACCTTTTGTGATTTGGGAATTTACATATAGGTTGCAGACTTGTGTTTGAAATAAGAAATATCACTATTATCATGTAGTCTGGCATTTGCTTTAAAAAAAAAACACATTGTAAAAAAAACATTAAGGGGTCTATTTATTAAGGGGCAGATTTATCATAGGTCGAGGTGAATTTTTGAATTAAAAAAATTTGAATTTTGAGCTATTTTTTGTGTACTTCCACTAGGGAATAGCCCAAATTCAATTTAAATTTGAAAAAGATTCGAAAATTCAAATATCGAAATTTATCATGTACTGTCTCTTTAAAAATATGACTTCAACCATTCGCCATCTAAAGCCTGCCAAATTGCTGTTTTAGCCTATGGGGGGACCTCCTAAAACCTATAAGGAGTCAATCGGTGGACTTTGAAAAGTTTTTTTGGGGAAAAACTTTGAATCAAATTCGATCAAATGCACATTCCTTTGATTCGTATGATTCGATTTCGGCTGAATACAGACTTATTTGATTGAAAACGGACTTATTCGAAATTTGACCCTTGATAAATATGCCCCTAAGCTTCACATTTTTCTGGTCAAGTTTTTAAGGGGAAAAATAACTCGGGCGACAATTTGCAAACATCACACAATTCAAATTGTCTCACGATTTTGTTGAAACTTTTCATGCACATGCTTTTTTCATTCTGATTTTTTAGTAAATTGGTTAGGAGTTAGGTTGAGTTAGGTTTTTTATTTTAATAATATAATATAATGAGAAAATTGTGAGTTTTTAAAAATACCCCTCTAAATATCAAACTCTACAGAGTTTGCAAAATACTAGTTTTATTAAACTATGGAAGTATGGTCTTGCTTTAACATGGTATTTCACTTTTCCTACCTTCTTAAAATTTTATGTAGACCACATATCCTACATTAAAATTTTGAACTGGAAAGGAGTATAAAAATGTTTTTTCCAAAGAAAATGTATTGAAAAAAATGAAATAAAAAAAAGTTTATGGCACATATTTTTATGTTGTGCGGTTATTAAAAACAAGTTCATCAGGATTAAATGCAATCTTCACACACTGTACCCCATAAATAAGCTTTTATGTTTTTATGCTACCTATTGATATAGCTCAGTAGACCAGTTGCAGTTGTTTATATAATTTGTTTATGTTTAACACTGGTGCCAAATCCTTGACCTGTTTCACTCTTTTTTACTGGGGGTGGGAGTGGGGGTGGGGGAGGGAGATTATTTTCTTCCTGGGAAGTAAATCTGATATTGTACTGCATATATATTAACATAGCTCAATGGCTGCATTTGTCCCAGTTTTCCCCACTTAAAAAAGAATGTTGGAAATTATGATGTACTTGTCCATCTTTAATAAATCTATTTCACAAATCTTTATTATTTGAGTTTCAGCTTGAACCATCATCATCCCCTTGTTTGCACCCTGAATGGGTTGAAGTGAATAATATAATCTTTCATTTTGTTAAAAAACCAATAGAAATTTTAAAATAAAAATATATACATACATGGTTTCATGATTTTAGTACATTTTAAACTAAAGAGAAGGAATCCATGACCTCTACTAATTTAAGCTGTTTCAAAATTAAATATAAATAAATTAAATATAAATAAATATAAATAAATGTTGCTTAGTATTTAATTTTAACAGCATGTATTTTGAGAGAAGCTTAGAGTTCTGCCTTAAGCTACAATATTTTACATATGCAAACATTAAATTGACATTCACAATGAAGCAGTGTATAAAATAATCCTTCAAAGAAACAGGCAAAGCAAATCTGGTTTATGATTAAAGTATCTCACATTTTATGGAAGCCAAAAGTCGCCCGAAGTTGCCTCATTTTAGCCGGCGGAGGGCAGGGGGAAAGCAGTTCAGGGAGATGGAGAAGAGGAGCTTTGTCAATGGGGGCGACTAATTTCCCAGAATCTGCTCATATGGCCGGCCCTTAAGGGCAACTTCCTGCTGAAGTGTGATCTATACACATGAACACCTATGCTGGTATAGGTTATTTATGAATGGTGGTTCTCCTGTCAGATGGGGGCTTTTTTACCATGCCTGTGCAATTAGCCTTATTATATATACAGACAAAACAATAGATCATCTGCACTCACCCATATCAATATTTATATGACAATAAGAGACAGATCCATCAAAATAAATATGTGTGAATATACTCAGAATGTTTTTTGAAATCTTGAATAGTTACTACTGTAATAAAGGAAAAAATAGCAAAAAGGAAGCAAAAGCTGCCAAGTTTCTGTGTAGGTCAATGAAACTTGTTTTCTAATCCATGGGGTACATGTGCAAGAGTACTAAGGGGGTACAAGATTCACTTACCAAGCACAAGTGACTTAGCAACTGCTGCTCTCTGCACCAAGTACAGCAATCATTACAGAGAGCAGATTTGAGGGTGCAGCACAGCCTATCTATTTTCATCTACCTTTGACAGTAACAAGATGTTTTACAGTGATACAGGAGTAAATATTTCATCACCAGCAATGGAAAGGTCCCTTATTTAGTCTCCAGGAAGTGAAGAAGTAATGAAGGCTGCAACGTTTTTGGGATTTATTATACAAAGAAAAAACCGAATCCTAAAATACTCCAGCTAAAACCTGTGGAAGTCACATAGAAGTCAATGGCAGATGTCCGTTTTACAACTGGAAGATGTTCCTTGCCATCATGATCTTTAAGGTTATGGGACATTGTGACGCTGCTTTTGTGCGACAATCTGAAAAAGTTGTAGCTTTCAAGTGACAAATTTTTTTTAAAAAATAAATCCTGTGTGCCATTGGATTTTTTTCTATGGAACTGTTCTTGTGAGGCGGCTGAACCTCTACCTTTTGAGCACCAGGTATCTTTACCATTTATTTTGTTAGGGTGTGCAAGAGCCGGTGCCTTGGGGTTATCCTAGATTCTGCCGTCATTCACTCCTAATATCCAGTCACTAAGTCATGTCACTTCCACCTAAGGAACATATCCAAAATACGATCACTGTGATGTATGTAACTCCATATGTTCTATGTATATAATTTCATGTGATTTAGTTGTATAATCACATTTACAACAACGGACCAAGTACAGAGCCTTGCTGCACCCCCTACATAAGGTGGAACTGGTGACCTTATGGGTGTTTCTAACTTTTGCCTCTACCACTAAGAATTTTCCTGTTTCATCAGGCAGTGCAATAACACCTGTTACACAGTCACCACAAAAAAAAACCCAAAAAGGCCCATTGACTGAACCTGGAGCGCTAGAGCACCTATTGTTGGCCAGAGTATTAGTAGCCTTTCCATGACAACGAAAATATTTTTTGTTCTTGAAATGAATAATGTGCGATATATGATAGATGCAACTGATGCTCCAATGGTTTGCTCTTTCTGATTCATACCTCTACATTTTGTTCATCTATAGCTGTCTTACTCACCTCATAATGTTATTTTCTGATTGAAGTGAAATCTGAAGAATGTAAATCTTTACATGAACTTGTACTCTGGAGATCAAATCACATCCTTTGTTTACCATTAGAAAAACTCCTGCACTTTTGTGAAAACATGCAAAGTATATCCTTTCAGACAATCACAATCACTAGTGTTCTTTTTAGACAGTGGTTTTGTTGTGAGTGTTTAAATTGATTTGGCACAACACATTTTTGGAATATTATAGACTTTGTTGTTATTTTTAGAGCTCTCCCCTATTGTGTATTTTTTGGAAAACTATGCTTTCTATTTCCTACCAGTATCTTTTGTCAAATCGAAGGCAGTAACTCATATCGCTACAAGTGAACAAGTGAATCAACCTAGTAAAAGTGTGATCATTCTATCCCATGCTACATAATATATGCATTTCTACTTGTGTTTTTTTCTAAGATCTAGTTTAATCATAACATGACCTATTTATTGAGCAGAAGAATATTTAATACACACACAACTATAATAGTAAAATGGGATTATTTGGTCTAGATATATCTGAGTCAGATGGGAACACTCAACATGCCAAAATGATGTATTGAGCCCAATGTAGGTAGACCTAAATTCACAGATATTTATATATATATAAGTTAAATGCATGCACAAAGACCAAATATTTACAATCAATAAAAAAACAAACATGCATTTAAAGTGACCACAATCCCTAAAATAGGTATGCACCATTATGCAATGTTTATCCTTTTCCTCCTTGTTATGTATACAATATGAGACATTCTTAGAAAGCACATTTATAAAACGGTAAAGAGATTATTCCACATAATTCACCAAATAATCCATGATTTTATACAAAGTACTTAGGTTTTTGATAATATTGCAAACTTTTTCTCCCCAACCTTTGCAATGATAACATTTTACTGACAGTATTAACTAATGCATTAGTTAATTGGGCATTTTTTCTTATGGTGACTTTTTTTCTCTAAATGGGTTAAAGTCAATGGGTGTTTTTTCTTATGGCGACTTTTTTCTCCTAATGCATTAAAGTAAATGAGCGTTCGCACATGGGGAAATTCCAAATTCTGCTGCGATTCCATGGACTTCAAATTTGGCACAGGGGGTCACCATGTTGGAAAGTGTCTGTGACACTCACATGCGCAGTGAACTCTGAGCAGCTGTTGAGACTTTAAGTTTAGGGGTTGTCTCAGAAAATGAGATTTGTCTGTAATATAAGCTGATGCTACAAGGCTAATTATTAAATGATGATGCTAGTTGCACTGGTTTCTGTGTTGCCATGTACTAATTATTATTATTAATTACTAATCAGCCTTATACTGTGACATTTATGTGTACTGTATATTTTGAGTCGGTCCCTAAGCTCAGTAACTGACAGCAGCACAGAGCATGTGCAGTGAATCAGCAGTTGGGGATATTTGGAGGAATATATCTTTCCTGCTTAAGGGCTCTGGCTGCCTTGGGCTGGTGCAGAAGCCCAAAACATAATATACAACATTTCTAACCAACTAAAAAGAGCGGGTCATTAAAGTGAATCTCAAAAATAAGAGAGCCATTATATTTGTAATGCCATTATTTTGGGATACAATGTTTTCTCTATATTTAAACACAACTAACATTTCAGAAGACAACTTCACAAAGAAACATTGAAATCAGCAACCAGTAACATTCCTAAAAAGAGAGCATGATTTACATGGATGTCAATGAATGTATCCCAATATATGATTAACTATGTTAGGATGCTATTTTTTACTTGTGTTTAACTTGTTTAATCACAAGTAAAAGATAATTTAAAGGTTAGAATATTTTGCTTTATGTTACCAATATCAGACTTCTCACAGTTAGTAACACCACTCTGTCATGTAAAGAATCCTTTAAGCATTGGGAAAAAATAGCAAATCCTAGAAACAAGAGGGTCAGAGAATAATTTACCAAATGAAGAGTATCGTTACATACACCATTGTAAAAACATCAATTTGTTCCGGCACAGTTATGCACATATTAAGTTGCAAATACAAGTATTGTTTTGTAAAGTTTAGCTAATATTTATTTTAAGAGGTGTACAAGTCTGCCATATCAATTACCATTAATCTAATTTTCTTGGTACCTTATGGACCATTAGGCAAGAGGCCTTGTCACATGAGTAAAACTAAAGGCAGTATTTCAGCCATTTTATTTGATGGTAAACTTTTATGCAGTTTTTTCTCCCTCTCTGCAACTAAAATGTGCCATTATTAAAATATGTATAGAACTTGATTTCACTTAAAAGTGTGGCTACTTTAAATAAAGGAAATAGAAATGGCTGAAAACTATATCAAACAAAAAAAAATGTGTTTTCTCATAGCAACAAGAACAGAGAATTAGTGATTTGAGCTCTTTAATTAATTTGTTTTGTGCCTCCTGCCAAAAGAATATTAAAGCATATTAATTCTGTAATAATAGTCAAAATCGTGTGAGCAATGAGACACCCACTGAGATTGTATTAACCTTGACTTAATGCACTTAAAGTATATTGCATGTTTTACTAATCACTGTTCTGAAAAGGTTCTAAGCAAAGCTCACTTTGCATTAAAAATGTTGGAGAGATTTTTAATCTTTCAGTTTGATGCAAATAGTACATGAGATAGTAATAAACTATGTTTGGGGGAACCTATAGTCTTCCAAACTTTGCAGAACTCCTGTTTGTAAAATTCCCTATCATCCAGCATTTTGCAAATGCACAAACATGGCCAACATTTGCTGTAACTTCCGAGTTACTGCAGCAAATACTGAATTTGAAAGGAGTCTAAAAAAATCTAAAAACCACAAAGTAATTTACAAGCAAAACTTCTCAAATTGAAAGGAGGCTTATATCTGTTTATGTGTCATTTTTGGAGGGGGTCTGATTACACATACATGGCTTATTTAGTTTGTCTAGTAGCCTAGTAATATGTTTATATTCTGTACATAAAAACAATATTCTTATTTAGCTACAGTCTACACCAAAGATAATGAACAGAACACAATGACTGCAATGCATGAAACTCTGAACAAATAAAAAGAACATAAAGCAAGTATTCATTTTGACAACATAAGCTGTCAGTGCAGATGTGGGTTTAACTATTATCAGTGATCTCTGAAAGAGACACAGAGACAGTAGAATGTTTGTCTAATGTTTTATCCTATTATATAAACTAATAAGATAACTGCTGACCTGTGCTCCTATCTTTGGTACGGTCCTTGTGCTACATATACTGTAGCTTTATATATTAATTGAGCAATGAATGCCTTGGAGCAAAAAAAAAACTACGATGGTCTACAAACTCCGAATCCGAAACCCGGCACCTTAAAGCTCTCATGGTCCTGTATAAGTCAATGGGGAAGGTCCCAGTGTCTGCGCTTATGTCTGTACTGATATCCTATGATTTTGGGGTTTTAGGCGCAAAAAACTCTGAAAACTCAGAAAGAAACTTACTTTTTGTGGAAAACTCTGAACAATTCTGAGTTTTCAGGGAAAGCTCCAAAGTTTTTCAGGCTCTTTTCTTCATAAATAAGGTCCATTCGGGAATTCGGGAGTTGCTAGGAGTTTCATATAAGAAATACTGAGATAAATTCGGACCTTGATAAATAACCCCCAGCGTATTAGAAGGTATAACTTTTGTTCTATAGAAAGCAACCCCAAAATTATCAGCTAAACCATATGTAGCTATTATAATAGCAATTATATTTGCCTCTTCTTACACAGTCCTTGGGTACCCCTTAACATCAGTTGTGAAGTTGAGAATTTGACAGTGCACAGTAAGTCAGCACTGAGTGAGAGACTATGGCAGTGATAAGTGTAAGCTAGAATCCAATTTAGAAATGTGTAGTGATTTACTGCCAGAGAAAGAATTTGTGGATATTGGTCAACGGGGAGAAAATCATTGAAGGGATAGGATAAAACAAATGAGAACAAATGGAGCATGGGCACAAAGGATGAAATATAGGGACACTAGTTGAATGGTAACTCTGCATTGATTTCAGCCACAGAAGCAGCAATGTGTGGCTGAAAAGATGTAACGAATACAGTCTAAAACATTTTTAATCTTTATGCTTAAGCATCATCTACTAAAATATAAGAGAGACTACCACTTTGTTTCAAAATAAGGCTGATTTCTTAACCTTCATTTATTCATTTTGTGATTACTTATTGTAAAAAAAGAGAAAGTGGCTCATATTTACAGATCATATTTCAGGCTAATACAGACTTGTAATAAAGTGGAAAATTATTTTTACCAATTAACAAAGTGTTCATAGAAGATCATTACATTTAATTTAATACAATACTTGTTCCTTTTAAGGGTACTTTCCAAATGAATTCTAACTCCCATAGGAAAAAACAGTATTTGACTTCTAAAAGCAAGACATTTCTAATAAATTTATAAACAGAAGCACAATAGGCATTTTAATGGTTTGTCTATGACACAGTTTAATTGAAGAGCTTCATAAGGGGGTTTCTCATCTCTAATCTAATCTGGGATTATTTTTTATTGAGCTTGTTGGAATCTTATTTCATCCTAAATGGCATGCCTCTAGAGATCTTCATTGACCCCAAGGTGCCCTAGCACCTACTCAAAAAGGAATTAAAATGCAATTAAATTAACTTTTCATAAAATGCAGATGGAGATATTCTGAAGACAATTTGCATATGGTCTTTGTTTTTCATCTGTCATGATTTTCCGAAGCTCCTCAATAGTGATTGGCGAATCACTCCGCCACAGATTTTTCACCCATTGGAGTCTTTGGGCGTCTTTTTCATGTCGAAACCTGGTAAAAATTTCATCATCACTACTCCCCAATTTGGAAATTTGGCAGATATCTGGTTGTGAGGGTACAATTTACCCTAGCAGCCAGGCAGTGATTAGAAAGAGGGACTGTGAGATGAATAAGGGCCTGAATAAAGATAAAATAAACCCAATTAATTGCAGCCTCCCAAAACAACAGTGACCCCCCCCCATTTAAAAGTTTGAAAGAGGCAGAAGAGAAAAACAATACAATTCTTCACATAGCACAGATTTATGCTAGTTGCTACTAATACATGATCATCTTCTGAATAAAGTTACACTTCTTCCATTCCAGAGAATAAACTTGGTGAAGTTTTGGCTTAGAGGTTTTTGTGTTTTTTACACGTATTAAATATCAAATTTGAGAGCTTTTTAGAAATGCAACCTTACTGCCCTCACTGTGAAGAACCATCTACGCTGCTTGAATTGAAAGTTATTTTCCTTTAGTCTGAAGGGGTGGCCTCTGGTACGGTGATTCTCTATGGGTAAAAAGGTCCCCAGCTATTTGTCTATAATATCCTCTAAAATACTTGTAAAGTGTAATCATGTCCCCTCTCAAGCATCTTTTTTCCAGAGAAAACCCAAACTTGACAGTCTACCCTCATAATTGAAGTCTTCCATCCCTCTAACCATGTTGCATGTCTCTGCACTCTCTCCAGCTCATTTATATCCCTCTTAAGAACTGGAGCCCAAAACCGCACCTCATTCTCCAGATGAGGCCTTACCAGGGACTTATAAAAGAGGCAAATTTTGTTTTTATCCCTTGAGATAATGCCCTTTTTTTATGCAAGACAGAACTTTATTTGCTTTAGTGGCCACAGAATGACACTGCCCAGAATTACTTGTTATCCACAAAAACCCCTAGATTCTTCTCAGTTAAGGAAACTCCCAACACACTGCCATTAAGTGTATAACTTATATTTATATTATTTTTGCCTAAGTGCATAACCTTGCATTTATCTGCACTGAACCTGATTTTCCAGTTTCCTGCCTAGTTTTCCAATTTAGTCAAATCTCTGCAAAGTGGCAGCATCCTGCATGGAACCTATAGTTCTGCACAATGTTGTATCATCAGCAAAAATAGAAACAGTACTTTCAATGCCTACCTGTCATTAATAAACAAGTTAAAAAGCAAGGACCTAGTACAGAGCCCCACGGTACTCCACTAATAACAGTGGTCCAATTAGAAAATGTTCCATATACCACTACTCTTTGTAATCTATCTATCTATAATCATATACACCTTTGGATAAAATGACTAGTTGATTAAATACAGAATTGTAGGAACTAGCTGAGCAGACAGGACTATATTCAGGACTTCCTGTTCACCTTAAATGTGATCTACCCTACTATTGTTATATTCTGAATTAATCAGGGGAAAAAACTGTAATACACTAGGCCTCATTTACTAATCCATTGACCTTAAAAGAAGAGCCTAATGTCACATGCAGTGTTATCTCTACACATTTTAAAGCAAAGTTTGTCCTATGTGTTAAGAGAGGCAGAACAAAGAAAAATCTGTTTACATCACAAATAAAATTAAACCGATTTTAACTACACAACCCCAGAGCTTCATTCGATGTTTATTGGGATACAGGTCAATAAATATAAGTACTGTGTATTTTAGTTTATGTTTGCTTTGTAATCAAATCATTTTCTGTAGTAAGGAATACATATGGGGCCTGTTCACTTTCCCATGGTGTATAAGGAAACATCATTTGTTCTATTTCCCCTCCTATTTATTTAGAAAAAATGTCAGTATGGTCATGAAAGCAGATCTGGCAATTAGTCTGATACATTTGGGAGCCAACCAAGCAGTGACTGGGGAATATATAATTAAAGCTTGCAGCTGCATCTAACCATGAAGAAAGAACCCTAGACAGGAAGTTTTAGTATTCTCTTTAAGTACTGCATAGGGAACATGTCAGGTTTTTGGATTCTCAGTGAACTATTTGATGGGCTTTCTGTTGCAGCCTGCTTTTTTGTATTGACTAGGGATGGGCGAATTTTTTCGGCTTGTTTCACCGCGGAAATGACGCGTTGTGCTTAAAAAAAAGAGACGCGCGTCTGCTTTAATGGGCGTCCACGACATTTCGCGGGCGGTGAATTTTTGGTGAAACTAAACGGGTCAAATTTGCCCATCCCTATTGACATCATGCATTTGTCCGAATCCCTGTTTTTGCCAGAATTTTATATTTTTGACCATGTCTGCAGCTAGCCAGCAATAAAATTTATATCAGATTCACATGCCAATGGGGAATCCCAAAAGCACTGGGCTTCTGAATCGCAGTACTATATGTCCCATTCGTCTGTGACATTCAGGGCTAATACAGAGGAATAAGAAAAAAAAAGAAAAAAAAGAAAAAAAAAAGATCCAGAAAGTTTTTATCTAAAAGCTGAAATTTAGAGGAGGATAATCTCCTTAAATTTTAAGCAAATTATTCTAATTTTGATAGATGATTTTCCTTTACTCTGTAAAAAAAAAACAGCAGCTTGTACTGGAATCCAACTAAGCTGTATGAATCCATATTGGTGACTAATCCTATTGTATTTATTTAACTTTTAAAAGATTATTAGCAGACTGCAGTTAGAGATGGGCGAATTTGACCCGTTTAGTTTCACCAAAAATTTGGCGCTGGCGAAATGACGCCTACTCCCATTAAAGTCTATGGGCTTCAAAATTTTTTTGATGCGCGTCTTTATTTTTTGACGCACAATGCCATACAAGTCTATGGGCGTCATTTCCATGGCGAAACAAGGCGAAAAAATTCACCCATCCCAGGACTGCACATGTCTCCTTGGCCCAGCTTGCATTCTCTTTTTTTTGGCATAATCTTCTGTTTTCTGCAAATGGATGTTTCACTGCTCCTGCTTTTGGGCATAACACCTTCCTCCGCGTTGCTCCACCACCAATCTCCTCTGCCTTCAGCAATGCATATTTGCCTTCACAGTTGTTCTGGATGACAGGCCCCCTATACCAAGCAGTTCTACTATATTATATTTCAGCATTGTCCAGATATGAAAAAAAAGAAAAAGGAAAAAGAGTGAAAGAGACTGGTAAATTATAACTAAAAAGGAAAAGTTTTCACAACTATAATGCAACATGCTGCCAAGTGCCATCTTAGTTATCAGCATATCATAACTCCCATTTTGAGCGGGACAGTCCCGCTTTTGACAGCTCAACCCGCAGTCCCTGATTTGTACTGATATATCCCAAGTTTCTCTTTCATCTCCTGCACTATGCCAGAAAAAGATACAAAGTTTCTAACTTATTTGGCTCTTGGCAGAGAGCCCAGATTAGATACTTAAGATACTTCTGTAACAGTTTTATATAATATAAGAACTAATACTCACAGCTGACAGGGCAATTCACTTTCATTAGCAAAACTGTAATAACACATAAAAACCACAGAAATGTGTTCAAGTTTTCATAACTTGCCAAATTTTGTTAAATGGACATGGTAATTGGTGGTGTGGCCACAAAATGGGCATGGTCAAAAATGTTGATGCGCTATTCCAAAATGTTGGAAGGTATGGCATATTACTGTTAATACATACAAGAGGGACAGCAATGCTTGCCTCAGAGAGGAACCTCTTCCAATGTGTTTGCTTAAAAAAAATGTTTAACAAAAGACTGATCACAGGAGATGGTAAATTCCGTAATTTCTAAAAAGCATTTATTTAGCACACTGAAGATTCTTTATGTAACTATACCAAAAATTAATAAATAATATAAAACTATACCTTTTCAGATCAGTTAAAGAATATGACTAATTATAACATTTCCAGAGAAATGTTCTTCTAAATAATGCATTATTTTGAGTTATACAAGTTATACATACATCTATTAGAGGCATAATGCTTGGAAAATTGTATCTTTCCTAAAACGATGTTGGAACTGTGTTCAATGCCTTATCCAATTATGTCTGCTGAGCTCCTTCTCTTCGCTTCACAACACCATACTATCATATAGGGAAACGTGTTTAGGCTACTTGTAAGTTACAAAATAGATGTTTATTAATAATTTTACATTTTTTTTTAAAACCTACTAGTAACTGACAGAACTTATGATGTACTTATTGTGCACCAACCCTATTAAAAGTGACACTGAATTACATCAGACAAAAAATATCTCTTGTTATCGCAAAATAGCAGTAGATTTGTCCATTTCCACGCAGGAAAACCTACCAAACCACTGGTTAGTGGTATCCTCAGTGAACATAACATGAGAATTACCTTATGAATTTTACTTAATAATATTTCAGATATTAAGGCAAGATGAAAGACATAGAAGAGTTGTTAGCTGGCAACACCCCGTCCGACTTAGATAGATTTAAATATCGGCAAATTCAACACTTCATACGGGCGACATTCCCACTCCATAAAGATAGGCCCACTCTCACGAACATGGAACATATTTGGTCCCAGAAAAAACCCCCAAAAGGAAAATTCTCAAAGATATACAAATAACTGATAATCAATGGGCCAAAATCAATCAATTAGTTCACCAATCCTCTAAATGCGCTAAACTTCAAGAACTTAAAGGAAAACTATACCCCCAAAATGAATACTTAAGCAACAGATAGTTTATATCAAATTGAATGACATATTAAAGAATCTTACCAAACTGGAATATATATTTACATAAATATTGCCCTTTTACATCTCTTGCCTTGAACACCATTTCGTGACTCTATCTGTGCTGCCTCAGAGATCACGTGACCAGAAATACTACAACACTAACTGTAACAGGAAGAAGTGAGGAAGCAAAAGGCAGAACTCTGTCTGTTAATTGGCTCATGTGACCTTACATGTGGTTTGTATGTGTGCACAGTGAATCTTACGATCTCTCTTATTTTTTAAAATGGCAATTTTCTATTTATGATTACCCAATGGCACATACTACTAAAAAAGTATATTATTATGATAATGGTTCATTTACATGAAGCAGGGTTTTACACATGAGCTGTTTTACTCAGTATCTTTTAATAGAGACCTACATTGTTTGGGGGGTATAGTTTTCCTTTAACTATAAACTACTCACAAAATGGTATAGATACCCAACCAAACTGAATAAGATCTATAAGGCAGTGTCACCCATTTGTTGGAGACGTAAGGAACACTCGGGCACCTTAAGACACATATTCTGGGATTTCCCCATACTTAACACATTCTGGACCTCAGTACGCAACACTATCAAAACAGTCACAGACATAGAAATCTAAGACAACCCTCTAGCCATTCTTCTACATGACACCCCACTTGCTACAAAGGCATACAAGAAATTGCTTGCTCCCATAATGCTTGACTCCGCCAAAGCGCTAATTCCCCTGAAATGGAGACAAACACATTTACATTTTTCAGTGAAACGGGACATATTAACTCCTATTTATCAATTGTAACACCTGCCTTGTAGTCTCATAACATGTGGCAAATGTGGTATGAAATATGTAGGCCAGACCAGTAGGACTTTAAAAGAACATGCACGAGAGCATATGAGTAACATAAAAAATAAGTCTGAGACCATGGTGTCCAGACATTTTCAAAATTGTGTTTCAGGAAGCTTAGATTTTTTCAGAATACAAGGTATACAAAGGTTAATGTTAGACCAAAAGGAGGGGATACGTTAAAAATGCTGCTACACTTAGAGACCAAATGGATATTCATATTAGCTACTAAATTCCCTAAGGGATTAAACAATGAATATGATGTCTCTTGTTATTTTTAGGAATGTCTCTTATACATATATTCTTACATTCAATAGGGTTATGTTGGTGCACTTATTCTGGTTTGTTTCTTGTGACTTGTAAATAAAGTTTCCTTAGTTTTGAATATTTTGTAAGATAAAGGCGTACAAAGCGGTCATCCACTACCTCATATGGGGTGTGGTTATAGCCCTAATAGATATGTATGTTCTTCACTGTGATTTGTTAATGGATTAATTGGAAGTGTTATCTGATTGGTGTATTTGTGTTTAAAGATCTTGCCGAGAACAATTTGTAGTTAGCCTATGACTAAGTGTGCGTGAGGCTACGCTGATTTAACATAATAAATATTTTACTTTGTTTTGCTTTATAAAAATATATCATAACCCAACCCACACTATCACACAGAATAGCTCAATGTTAATTTAATAATTATATGCAAAACGTTTCATCAAAATCAATAAGAGTGGTTTATTAAATTAATTAGTACACATAGTATTAAGGCATTACAACTGTTTAAATATATTATAATAAAAGAGTTAACATCAATACATCACCGGATATTCTAGCATCACTCCACGGCTGGGGATTCTGCACAGGAGGAGAATTCTGGGAATCTCACAACGAGACGTTGATCAGGCGTCTACCAACAAATTATCCCGTTCTCCTCCTGGAAATCCCCTTCTTTCATTGTCTTAGTTTCAATACACGTGATTATTCATGCGCAGTTGTTACAACATATTACATCGGCTCGTGCATCATGCACGAGCTTCATTATATTCATGCGCAGTGACCAATCATAATATTATAGTATTTCAGGGTCAGTGAATCATCCATCCCTCTGCTCAACAACAAGTTTGTACTCTAATAACCTTTATTCTTTATTAACAGTAACTGCAGCACAGGCCATTTCTATCTATACTATCTGATGTTATGTTATCTTTCTGTTACTTATCACTCATTCATCATCAAGTACATCAGACTCGTATCACATACTTATTGTACTAATAATTATTGCAATGATTATACAAATACACAAATTAACAGCTTCCGAGCATATATATAATACATATGTCCTGAAGTTGCTAAAAATTAGAATCCAAAAATACTCAAATCATGTAGAAGTCAAAGGCAGATAGTCCCTTTAACAATTGGAACATGTTTTTTTACCTTCAGGATTCTCTATAGTTTTGGACTGTTTAACCTGGTTTTCTTTCGATAATTTGATAAATTTGAGTTGTTGAGGCAATGACTTTTTCTCTGATTTTTAATCTTTTTTATTAAATAGTAAGAAAAAGTTGAGTTTTATAAATATGCCTCCTAATCTGGTAAAAATCAGATACACATTGAATAAATCCAGGAGGATTGTTTTGCCACCAATGAGGATTCATTACATCTTAGTTGGGCTCAAATACAAGATACTGTTTAATTATTACAGAGGAAAAATAAATCATTTTTATAAATTGTTTTATTTGAGGAGTCTATGGGCGATGGCCTTCCTGTAATTTGGAGCTTTATGGATAATGGGTTTCCATATAAGGTATCCCAGACCTGTACTATTTACAGTAAGTGAATTGATAACACTGATTTTAGTAATATATGTTGCATGTTATTTTAGTTTTTTATAATATAATTGTCACATCAAAATTTTTAGTTTTTTCCTTCTAAAAATTCGATTTTTTTCACCTTTAAAGATTAGAGGTTAAATAAATCGCAGCTTTGGTTGTTGTACTGTTCACACAGTTGTGTAATTCCCACTGGGCCAAAATATTCCTTGAGAAGAGTTTTGCTTAGGGCCCCCTTTGGCAGTATAAACTATGATTGGCCTTTATACACTGTGCATCTCAACTGGACCAATGTAATGTACTTTTTGAACTGTAGCCTGATTTCCACCTTCCAGAAGATACCTTTGTAGTTTGCAGAAAGAGTCAATCCCTATTCTGATTGTGGAGTATGCTGGAGCTAACTCCTCTCTGGCCTCCAAAGGGGCCTTCCAGGATTTCAGGATTAATTGCTATCTTAATTATAGAAGATCAGAGGCTACCAGTGTGAGTTGGGCCTTGCCAAAAGGCAGATCACAGACTATCCAGCTGTAAAGAAACATATATACACACACACACACACACACTCTCTCTCTCTTTCAAATGTGTGTATGTTTATATTCAGTATTTAGATGCACATCTTCTGAATAAGGGCTGTTATATACGTCTTTTCCTGCGTTTGATGCGTTAAAACACGTTTGAGCACAAAAAAACATATTCACTAATTGATCCCATTATATTCTGCCAGGCTCCTCATGAGCATTCTGAGTTGCACTTTACTCCATTTGCATTTGAGTGTGTTTGTTTAGATGCAACATGCTGCATTTTCTTGTGCTTGACACACGTTCAGCTATCAATTGATAGAGGGTTGCGTTTGAAACAGAAAAAAATGTTGTTGCATTAATGTGACCAAGAAAACATATTTGTGCCGTTTGAAACATTACAAATGTGCTTGAATTAAATTTGGTTTTAAATCCCTTTTTAGTATCTATATATAACAGTTTGGGCTATGTCTTAAAATTACTTTGCCGACACAAAATACATCTAAAGCTAAAAAGCATTAAAATGCAGCTATTCCACACTGTTGCAGCTTATATTATATACAATGCTCTACAACTGTAGGAGTGAGAAATTAAATTGCCAGATTTATGACAAAATGATGCATTGAATCAACCCACATGAATATCATTAGTGTCAAATTCTATCTTTTTGTGTGGCAAGTTATATTTTCAGCAAAACACAATACTTTTATTCTGAATTTTCTTTGACGGGAATATAGTGAATTTCCTTTCTAGGTTCTTCCATGAGGAAATGTGTGTAGCAGTTTACTTATACAGAATGCTATTAAGTGCCTACCTTACTGTTAAATACTGGTGTAAACTTTGGTCACTAGAATAAGCATTGTCTTTTTACTATAGGGTGGGCTAAAATTTTTAATTAAACATTAAATGAGTCTAGAAAATTTTAAATTAAATGCTTCAAATAAGCATTAGCATAGATATGTACATGGGGCTGTATTTACTGTTTTGATATACATAGGACTTTTATTTTTCAATAATTCCACAAAAGACTTGTAGTTTATGTATTTGTTTTAGATGACTATTGCCATCATAAATAAGTATCTTGGGGATATTTTGTGGTTGGATTCTGATAACTTGTTGCTAGGGTAATAAGGAGGATGCTACCTTATAATAAAGAAAATAGTTAAAGGGTTAGTTCAGTAGACAGTGATATTCAATGATTTTTGCAGTTTGTTTTGATTATATTTTTTTTGTGGTTTTTGAATTTGAAGTTTAGTTTATTTTTTGCAGCTAATTGGTTGTTGAAGTTCAAATTACTCAAGCAACTAGACACAGGTTTGAATGTGAGACTGATACATGAATAGGATGGGATGGGAATGCAAAGATAAGTAATAAAAAGTAATACTAATACTAAGAGCCACAAATACTTATTAAAGCAGAAAATCTGTGTCCTGCGCCATAAGACTTTTGGAACAATTGATACTTTAAAAAATATACAAAGAATGCTAAGGACAGGGCCGGATTTCAGCGGCCACCTGCAATGCTCTATCTGCGTGTCCCCAGTGCTCCTCAGTAGTGATGGGCGAATGTGTGCCGTTTCGCCGGAAAATTCGTGAATTTCTCAAAACGGCAAAAAATTTGCGAAATTGCGGCTGTTTTTTTCACGCCGGCGAATTTTTTTTAGGCAAATTTTCGCCGCAAATTCGTGCCTGGCGAATAAATTCACCCATCACTACTCCTCAGCAAGTTGCTGGCCAGCATGCCGTCCCTACCAACTTGTCGTCCTAGGCCTGGGCCTTTGTGGTGTTGCCACAAATCCGGGCCTGGCTTAGGAAAACTGTTTTGCAGACACATTTAAACATTAAACACAGCTAGCACAAATATGTGCGTGTGTGTGTTTGTATATACTTTCATTATAGCAAATAAAAGACCAGATTTATGAATGAGGTTGAATTTGAGATGCAATTCAATTCAGAGAAACATATCTCACTGTTTATCATGAGAAAAAAAATGTTTGTTTAGATGCAATGCGCTATTACTTCAATTCATACGATTCAAATTTGATCGAAAACGGATCTATTCGATCGAAAACGGACCGATTCAGCCAAAAAAACCCTTTGATTTCATTTCGGTTGGTCTTTTTGAATTCGAATTTCTAAGTTTTATAGATTCGAAAATCAACCCTTGATAAACCTACCCCTTAGTGTAAAAACCACAAAAAACTCTAATACATAAATTCGCTAAGTAAAAGTTGTTGAGTGCAAAAGTTATGCACTCAAATAAGAGTTTTATAAATAAGAGTTATACACTAACTTGTAGTGTGTTAAAAAGGAAGGCTCTGGGGATTTTTGTACAGTAGATAACAAGTTGTCTAACGCTGGCAGGCAGTGTCATTCCAAGGTTACTACTGTTGATAAAGTTCTGTCTTGCATATAAAAGGACATAATTCAAGGAATTAAAACATAATTTTGCCTGTTTATATGTCCCTGGTTACGCCTCACCTTGAGTATGTAGTGCAGTTTTGGGCTCCAGTTGTTTTCTATGGGAAAAAGATGCTTGCAAAGGGGACATGATTATTATAGTAATTTACAATTGCATTGGTTTGAATTATAGACAGATAGTGGGAAATCTTTTTTCTATAAAAACAGTTAATGCACCAAAGGCCAACCCTTTAGATTAGAGAAACAAAACTTTAATTTGAAGCAGTGTAGGAGGTTCTTAACAGTGAGGAAAGTGAGATTGTGGAATGCACTGCTGGGTGATGTTGACTTCCGCTGGACTCCATTGCTTATTACAGTATTATAGTTACATAAAAGTTTCATTTATAGTATAGTATCCAGTTTTGCATTTAAGATTTACTCCACACCTGCTGCTGATGATGATGATGAAAAGGTGCTAGCATCCCTTCCTTATAAGAAATTTTATAGTAACTCCACTGCCTAATAAAAACGTTTAATTTTAACAAGTTTATATTATAAAGCTTAATGAGTACTGCAAGTAATTTTCCTGCAATAGCATACATGGGTTACATAGTAAATTTCCTTTACATTGGTGTTGTTCCTTTTGTTCAAACACTCTACCATCTAAATATGTTGTCCATCCTCAAAAGAATATTATATAATCTATTTAACATTAATAGCATCGCTTATAAGGCTTATTATGTAGATGCTCAAGTTCAGCTGCAATTAACTTGATTAGATCAAGATAATACCCTTGCAGTCCATTAAGTCTGTTGTTATGCAAACCTGAATCTGTATCACTGAACCCTTGTCTAGACTACATCCTATGATTATTTTCAATATCATCTTATTTGACTAATGTACTGTAGGCAGACTCCATGTTAAATGTCCAAGAACATTTAACTGATCCTGGACCCCGGATAGTAGTAAAGATAATTATGATGTTTCAAGTGGTGTAGTTTGTATCCCGCAATTAGCTGATTTGCTAACAAGAATTATTCTTGACAAGTTCACTAACACAGGCATTCTGCATCATTTCATTTTCATGTCTATGCTTTTTAAACATGGAAAGTAAATATATAAAGTACCTAACCTCTGCACTTCTTCTGTAATTATATATCTGTCTTACCCACCACATTCTTACTTAAAATATTATTTTACTTTAGTGCTTAGAAAGTGTATCAGCTTTAATCAAACTATTTTTATATAAAGGGCAACAAGAGTCTAACTATAGTATTCTGCTGTGTTTGATACAATGCAATACCTATGCTGGTATAGATGTATGTTACCCCTCTGTGCAGATTATGAGAAAATCAAGAGAGCTGTTCTTGCTATAAAGATGTCACTATATGTTTTTTTTCTGGTGAAAACTTTGAATCGAATTTGATCGATTGCGCTGTTCCTTTGATTTGTACAATTGGCTACTTCAACCTTCGACTTCGAATCGAATGATTCAAACAAAAAATCGTTCAACTATACGACCATTCGATAGTCAAAGTACTGTCTCTTTAAAAAAAACTTCAACCACCTACTTCGCCAACTAAAACCTACCGAGCATCGATGTTAGCCTATGGGGAAGGTCCCCATAGGCTTTCCTAGCTTTTTTTGATCAAAGTAAAATCGTCCGATCAATGGATTAAAATCCATTGTTTTTTTTTTTTTTCCTTCGATCATTCGATCGTACTAAATGCGGTAAATCCTTCGACCTCGATATTCGAAGTCGAAGGATTTTACTTTGACGGTCGAATATTGAGGGTTAGTTAACCCTCGATATTCGACCCTAAGTAAATGTGTCCCTAAGTGTAAAAACCACCAAAAACCCTAATACAAAATTGTGCCAAGTAAAAGCTTGCATATAAATCAATGAGAGCTGCACTGCTATTGGACCATTCTTAATCAATTCTAACTTTTAGAGACTTTATGATTATTATTTTGTTAGTAATTATTTGAAGAACTGTAATTTTAGAGGTGTTCGAGTTTTTCTTGCTTTTATTCGCATTGTTCAACTTTTTTTTCCTTTTGTATTTTTTTCAGTATCTTATGGTGGTCTTTTGATAACTTTCATGGGATTTATGATTTTAGAGAAATAGAGTTTAAATGTGGTTTCAAAAAAACTCTAAAACCACTTAAATTGGACCTTTAATAAATAGACCTCTACAAATTCTTAATTATTTTATACTAACTTATATACAACCTATGAGCTGTCTATTTGGTAATATTTAGACATTTTCATTAGTGTACTACAATAGTATGAGCAGAAGTATGCATTGGTAAGGTAAGAATTATTGCCCTTTCGTGTACTTTATAAGATAGGTTGATATATTTTTTGCATAATGTTAGATGTTATTCTAACTTTCCTGTATACATTCAACTTCAATGGTATTAAAGTAATTTGTAAATGTAATTGTAGTTGAAATCAATGTTTGTTTACCCCTTTCTGTTCTAGCACTGTTTCAGAAGTCAGATCTTGTCCAGGTCTTTTAAAGGACCAGTAACATCAATTTTTTTTTTAAATCGTTAGTATACAACAAAAAACCCCACAAAGACAAATTAAACTTTTAAATCGATAAGTCTTTATTAACTAACTTACTGAAACTACCCAGGAGCTGTTTAGGAATATAACAGCCTATAAATGATAATTCAAACATATACAGATAATAAAAATTGCTTTTTTTTGTTTATTTTATGGTGAATGAAGGAAAAGAGTTTCAGTACATGTAAGCTCATGCATTCAAAAAGGATTTCCTAAGTCAGATAGTTTTATTACTGCCTGGTCTCTGGTGGCCACTACTGAGGAAACAAAGGAACCCACATACCTAATATGCTACCTTACTACCTTTTGTTGAAATGTAGAAAATGTATGTATGTATATATATATCCACTGTAAAGGACTAAGTGGTGCCCTAAATGATCTGTAATTTCAGGATATGTTTGTAAACATACAAACATATCGGAGTTTGGTAAGGTGAGGCACTACAATACTTTTGCTCCACTCCAGTGGGCCTCATTTATCAACACTGGGCAAATTTGCCGATGGGCAGTTACCCATAGCAACCAATCACTGATTAGCTTTTTAAAGTCAGCTGCAAGTAGAACAACAAATGTAACAGTTTGATTGGTTGCCATGGGTTACTGCCCACTGGCAAATTTGCCCGGTGTTAAATGATCCCCAGTAACTTTTACTTTCTCTTTTGTCATAGTGTTGGTACTTTGAAAGTTACGAACGGAGTCCCAAGTCCAGGACTAACTCCAAGGTCCTGGTCATGACTTACTCTTCTGCCTTAGTGTGAAAGAACCAGGGAGAGAGTTCTGGGCAAGCAAGGGAACTGAACATTGTACTGGAACGGAGAACAAGAAGCGTGATTGGGGAACAGGCTTGGTCAATACCTATCAGGAGAGGTTATACCGATTCAGGAGACAGGCAGCAGATAGTACAGTAACAGGGACAGGCAAGATCAAACAATGCTATAATTGCACCCAGGAACAAGTAAAATAGACCTACGTTGGGCAATGGTACAATAGATGCCGGCTCTTTAAATATTTGCACTTCGCACCTATGTTATTCGGTGCCTGCGTCAGACCCGGAAGCACCGGTGCACCTGTGTTATTCTTTCCAGCACGCTAGGAAGAAATGCGCGGCGGGCGTCCCCACTGCACTACCGCTAGACCACCAGGGTGAGACTTCACAGTAAATTTTCTGAAGGATACCATCTTTCCTGCATTGTATGTGGCATGCATTGCAAAATAAAGGAATCAGGGATGACTTATGTTCTACATGGATATCCAAGCCTTTGCATTTTCATTACATTTAATTCTCAAGGCATAATCTATCTTTTAGGAGCAGCTTGTTTTTGTAATGTTATTGCTGGAATAAAGAAAACAACATTGCCAGCTTGGTTAACTTGGATAAAGAAACACAGTGTGGCACCAGTAGTTATTTACTCATGTGCTAGAGAACACCACAGCTTCAAATAGCAAAATGCTGCAACAGGACTATGTGAAATCAATATTCATCCCATGAATGACATTTTAATGCAAGTATGACATAAATGCTCCTGAATAGGGGCTGAACAAGGCCATTAAAATAGCTCCACCATGCAGTGAAAACATCAGGCGGCCTTCATTTTTTGTGGAGTTTTATGTCTACTACATTTTTGGCTTTCTATTCTCTCACCATGTAAAAAGAATCTACTTTTCAGTATCTACTGTTCCGCATATATAAGTCATGACATTAGACTGATCCAAAACCCTATATTTGCATAATTTTATCCAAGCGCAGGATACAAGAAACATGTATAATTAAGTTAAAGTGTGATTATAGATGTGTAAGTGTGGTAATTTGCATTCTGTCAAGCAAAATAAAATAATGAAAATAGTGACTGGCTTAAAAGTGGAAGCAAACTCAGCAGATGTATAAAGGAATATGCTCGGTGTGACTATTTTTATAAAGCTATTATTTCCTATTAGTGTCAGACGGGCTTCATATTACTGCTTCAGGACAACTCCTTTTTTCTGACAATAAGCTTGCTTGAAGGAATATTATTTCTGAAAGTGCAGCCTTTTATGCCCATTATGTTTCCTATTACTTCTGGTTTCTGAAAATGCTTTTCCATTTTGGGCAAATTGAAAGTGTAAACATGAAAGGTATGTATGGTTAAGCAAATTTATTATTGCTTCTGGGAGTAATAAAAATGAAACACACACCAAACATTTACCTTGCTTCATAAATACAGAATTAAAATACTGTTATTGAAGGTACAAATCAGATATTTGCCTGGCAACTACTTTCCATTGTTCTAACAACATTAGACCAGTCGACCATAGATGCTCTTCAGTTGCTATGGGTTTCCTGACAACATTTGTTACTACACAAATAGTTTTATTACTCTATAGGGATATTTAAGACATGGAAGGCAAGTGTAGAAAAATGGGTGCAATCTGCCATTTGTATGTACTTTGTAACCTGTTAGCATAAATGAATGAAAACAGGTCTTTGCTCTGTTTTTTAGAGTGCAGAGACCGGCAGACCATGAATACATTGCTGCTTGGATTTGGCAGTGTGTATGTCAGGGGGCCTATCAGCTCCCAGTGGGAGTAGTCAGGACCAAGGAGGAAGCTTATAGGGGTTCAAGTCCAAGTTTGCGGTACAAATAGGATCAGGCGTAATCATAATCAAAGTCCAGGCAAAATTCCAAAAGGCAGGCAGGATAATTTCAAAGTCGAGGTTCAGGCAGGGTCAAATGTCCAGGAATCAATATAACAGGAATAATTAAGCACCCACTAATCTTCCAAACAAAACCTACAATCGGGCATCGAACCGGCGTCCTTGGCGTCCTTTTATTTTGAATTTCACGCCGGGCACGAGGTGTGATCATGCCGGCGTTGCCCATGTGGTTTAAGGGTGCCGCCATCTTGGATACGGCGCCGTCGGAGATGGGAGCGCCATCGGGCACTCCTGACAGTGTATTCATAAGGGGTGGGATGGGGAAGGCACATAGGAAGCACTATACAGTAGTCAGCAGGGAAGAAAGGGCATGGTGCAGAGGGCTACAACTAGCATCTTGTGGGCAGTAAGCATGGTGGATGATATGACTTGAAAGAGGTAGGGGGATTATGGGGGATTATGTATATAGTGGGGATTTCGCTCTGATGATACTGGTTAAGGATTTACAGTAAATTAAGGATAAGGAGTTTTTAGCTCTGCAGTAGCATATACAATACATTGCCCTACCTCTTTTTAGAAACTCTTTTTCACTATGCTACAACTGTTTTTCATAGAAAAATGGTCAACGTTTTAAAGCTATGTTTTTTGCATTTTATTCAGTGTAAAAACCTGCACATGATTAAATTCTAGCATGGATTTGCAAAAAAAAATTCACCTCTGTCAAAAACACAGATTTCACCACCAAATTGTACCTTGGAAAGTTTTCTCATCAAATTGTAAAGTTCAGGGTGAATGGGATTGCGCATGTTTTATGACGACAACACAGCAGTAGAGTAAATGTCCTTTTATTTCTTACGAAACAAGCTGTATCTTTAGCAGGTAAAAATTACAACTTACACATAGGGGCACATTTACTTAGCTCAAGTGAAGGATTAGAAGGGAAAAAACTTCGAATTTCGAAGGTTTTTTTGGCTACTTCGACTACGACTTTGACTTCGAATCTAACGATTCGAACAAAAAATCGTTTGACTATTTGACCATTCGATAGTCGAAGTACTGTCTCTTTAAAAAAAACTTCGACCACCTACTTCGCCAGCTAAAACCTACCGAGCACCAATGTTAGCCTATGGGGAAGGTCCCCATAAGCTTTCTACGTTTTTTTTTTATCGAAGGAAAATCGTTTGATCGATGAATTAAAATCCTCCGAATCGTTCGAACGAACGAAATGCGGTAAATCCTTTGACTTCGACATCGAAGGATTTTACTTTGACGGTCGAATATCGAGGATTAATTAACCAATAGTATTTGACCAATAGTAAATGTGCCCCATAGTCTTCAGCATAAAGTAATATCGGCTTTCATGCACAGCAAAACTGACAAAACAATTAACTTTCACACTCAGGGTTCAGGCTCACCTAGGCTTGCAAGCTGTTTGATCCTCAGCAAGGAGATTTTTTCTTGTGCAAACCTCACGTGTGTGTACCAACCCCCTCCATAAACTCCCAGGGCACTGCTGCAGTAATTAGCCCTTCTGTGCACCCTCAAGTTACCTTGATAAAGGGGAAATGTATCTCTTGTCCAGGACCCACCCTTGGAGTCCTGTACAAAATATAAAGTCACTTTTTTTAGGAGTCCCTATTTAAACAGAAGATGGGCCCTGTCTGTTAAAACTTTGCAAGTCTCTCAAAGATTGAACAGATTTACAAGATTTTAACAGACAGGAAACAAGACATTTTAACTGTAACAAATTGATTAAAAGCTTGATGAAATTACCTGTTGCCAAACTGAGAAATACTTTGATACATTTGCAAAGATGTTGCAACAAATTCCAGAAATATAGGAAAATATATTGAATGGATGTTAGAAAAAACAAATAGAAAAACTTCTTTGTAAATTCCATTAACATGTTTAGAATCCCATTTGACTTGGGTTGGGTTGACTGTGGTTGAGAATCTCATTGACTTATTTTCACCTGGCTTTTAAAATATGTCTTTTAGGTGTCTGTTTACCATACGCCTGAAGGTTAACTTAAATTTTGTTATTTTATTACCAACATTTCCATTAAAGGGGACCTGTCAACCAAGGAAATAATAACAACTCCTATTTAATGATGTTAGACAAGCAAAATAAACCTCTAATGCTATATAAATTATATAAATCTTGTTTTATTCATTATTTTGGAATCCAAAATTAGATCATACAGGCAGGTGCCATTTTGTGGAAAACTGTCATGGGAAAAAAATGTTTTTTCAAAATGAATCAGTTAATAGTGGTGCTCCAGCAGAATTCTGCACTGAAATCCATTTCTCAAAAGAGCAAACAGATTTTTTTATATTCACTTTTGAAATCTGACATGGGGCTAGACATATTGTCAATTTCCCAGCTGCCCCAAGTCATGTGACTTGTGCTCTGATAAACTTCAATCACTCTTTACTGCTGTATTGCAAGTTGGAGTGATATCACCCCCCTCCCTTTCCCCCCCCCCCAGCAGCCAAACAAAAGAACAATGGGAAGGTAACCAGATAGCAGCTCCCTAACACAAGATAACAGCTGCCTGGTAGATCTAAGAACAACACTCAATAGTAAAACCCATGTCTCACTGAGACACATTCAGTTACATTGAGAAGGAAAAACAGCAGCCTGCCAGAAAGCATTTCTCTCCTAAAGTGCAGGCACAAGTCACATGACCAGGGGCAGCTGGGAAATTGACAAAATGTCTAGCCCCATGTCAGATTTCAAAATTGAATATAAAAAAATATGTTTTCTCTTTTGAGAAATGGATTTCAGTGCAGAGTTCTGCTGGAGTAGCACTATTAACTGATGCGTTTTGAAAAAAAAACATGTTTTCCAAAGACAGGATCCCTTTAAGACAAGTTTTGCATCATTCCAGGCCCAATGCCCATGCACAAGCTACATTTATAGGCAGTGAGGAGGATAGCGGAATGTGAGCAGGGCAGTGATGTCAGTATCTGAAAAATCACTTTTATTATACAGCTTTTTATGTCTGGGGCAGGTCCCCTTTAAGACTTCTCTCTTTGTAAGGTACTAAGTTTAATGACACATTATCATGGTATTAAAACAATCAGTCAGGCCAGGAACTTTAGCAGGCAAGGCAAGTGCAGTCTGTATCCACCCCCTCACACATACACATACTGGGGTATCATTAACACAATTAAAACAACTGGCAGAGTTAATGGCAAATAATGTGTAATAATGTTGCATCTGCAGTGTTCATCACACAGACTGCAGTGCTTGCCTTGCCTGTTGTTGTTTTAATACCACGATAATGTGCCATCAACTAGCAGCTAGGCAGGTTATATATAAACTAAAAAGGTTGAACTTGATGGACGTGTTTCTTTTCTCAACCTAACTTACTATGTTACTATGTATAAAGGTGTGCACCTATGTTATTTATAGTTAATTCAATATCGATAATCAAACAGCAATAAACTGTAATAAGCATTTTATGGAATTGCAACCCCCCGGCCATTTCCTAAAAATGTTGTGCTCTTGGCAGGTGCCTCCACTTCTTGCCCCTAGTTCTAGTCTTGCAATGAGATATCACACTTTTCTTATGTATCCGTTAGAAACACTCACAGAAACATGAGCAGTATAGCAGCAAAGTGATCAGAGTTGTTAGTGTTAGTCACTGGGTTTTCAATTAGGACACTTGGTGGAGTTTGTTTTCTCAGCTCCTGATTGAATACATTTTCTCTAGGTTAATTGGACGCTGATGAGATTTAACTATGCATTGGATGACTGCACCACTAAAGTATTCAGGGTCAAATTAGTTCTCACCTCACACATAGTTAAAATGCAACACACCAGGGTAAACTGTGCTGCTGTATCTCACAGTCAAGACTTTCACTGAAATAGCTCTCAGATTATGATTTAATTGTGGTCTATTAACACCCTTACTAATATCTCAAGGTTGAACACCAACCATTACATTCCAAAGAATGACTAAATAAGAGTAGAAGGGACTGTTAAGTAAAATAAGCCTGTAGAATAACATAAAGTCCTTTGCAGACATCCTTTATAAAGAGCTCCAATGATTCATTGAAACTGAAGGTTGGTAGGGAGTACAACAATGCATGCATAGAGAGTGGGAGGTTGTTGGAATACCAGCTTACCCAATGTTTCACCCCAAACACACATTCCTTGTATTATAGAGAAATTGAAACCTAGGGGTTTTTTGAGATGACTTTCCATATTCCACAATACGCTGCAATCCTGCAGGAATTTATGCTATGACATGTTGCGTCTTGATGCAATGTGTTTGCCTTGTGAGCCATGTGATTTGTGTCATAAAGTTTGCTTTATATATATTCGACTAAATATTTTGTCATCAAATGCTTGAATAGCTGCACCAGCCTGTACAGCAGTGATAGCTAAGTTGTATGACTTTTATGCCAGAAAAAAAGAAATGATTATGTTTTAACAGTAAGCATAATAATAAAGTAAAAATATAAATAAAAATGTAATATAAATGTTGCTGTATGTGAAGGAATTACAGGTCTGTGCTTGTATTTCAGCATGATAGCACTAGATGGCATAATACATCCTTTTTAGCTATGTTTTAAGTGCATGGTATCATGTAATAACATTCCACAATATTTTGTCTTCAATAGCTTCAACATCTTCTATATGAGTTGATTTCCCTAATTATGCTTTAGTTGGTTGCAATTACCTAAAAGGGATACATAATGTAAAATTATGAATGCAAAATATGGGACAGTTCACAGTGTGACTGCAATACCAACCCAAGCTTTCTAGCTTTAGCATGAATATAACTTCTAACATCTTCCAGTAGCTAAATATCTTCATCCAGGCAATGATGTTGTGGGTTGTAATCCATACAGAATCCATAGAGCTACATTGTACATGTGTTAAACATGCAGTGTTAGCTGCTTCCTTCAGAAATATAGAGCAGCTGAATTGTCCTTCTGTATACTAGTAGAGCTACTGTACATTAGTTGCCTGATAATACCATAGAAATAGCAAATCCATTCTAACCATACTTAACTTTTAGGTTAATAAAATGACTCTGAATTAGAATACTGCTTTGTTTGAACATATGTATTAGGAGGGAGTTAATTAGATCACATGACAATGATTAAGTCAAAGTACAAGTATTTTGATATAATTTTTTTTTTAAAGTTAAAGTAGGAGGAGCTAGAGTCCTGTGTGGGTCCATTTTTTTGGAACCCGTACCTGACCCGTACCAGCAACCTGCAATCCGCAACCCGGACCCGCAACCCGCATTCTTACCCGATTGGACCCCCTACCCGATCCGACCCGCAAGTACCTTATCCGCAACCCGGACCCAGGACCCGCTGACCATCAAGAATCAGAAAGTGCTGTCATTGTAATCCGGAACTGACATCCTCAGAAGTAGGTGTGATCAGAAAAAAGGAGTAAAACAGGAAGTGCTGTCATTGTAAACCGGAAGTGACATCATCGGAAGTCGGCGTTATCAGAAAAAAGCATAACAACGCTATTGAGAAGACCAGCGGCCCAACCCGTAACCCTCAAACCCACAGAACTGCCGACCCGCGTCTATACCCGCACCCCAAACTTCTACCCACAACCTGCAAGCTACCACAGGTTTTTGCGGGTAACCTGCGGGTACCCGACCCGCTGCAGGACTCTAGGAGGAGCACAAATTTGCAGACTGAACAACCAGCATTCATTAGTATTTTGTTATGTGTGCTCATGGCTACTGAGGATTTAAACCTGCCATAAAACATCAACCCAACAGTCCCTAGCAATACTGCTGGAAAAAAATACATAAATAATAATTCCAGGTTGCAGGACTAATCTGGCTCCAAAACCAAAGCATTTATTCTCTGTGGAAACTATAAGGACTACCGTAACTTTATTTCAGCACAGTACTTATTAAAAACATATATATGATTTGCACTCACAATACATACTTAATCAAAAAGTTCTTGCGTAAATTAATAGGATAAGATTTGTGAACTACAGGTATGGGACCTGTTATCCAGCACGCTCTGGACCTGAGGTTTTCTGGATAATGGATCTTTCTGTAATTTCAATCTTCATACCTTCAATCTACTAGAAAAGTACTTAGACATTAATTAAACCCAATAGGCTGGTTCTGCTTCCAATAAGGATTCATTACATCTTATTTGGAATCAACTACAAGCTACTGTTTTATTATTACAGAGATTAATGGAGTATATGGGAGATGGCCATTCCATAATTCAGAGCTTTCTGGATAACGGGTTCCAGAAAACGATCCCATACTTGTTCCAATTCATAAATAATTATCCATATTGACTGACAATAATGCCTAAAGGATGAATTGATGAAAATTGCTGAAAATCAGAGAATACCAATTGAAACATGTCAGAACTATCCTCAAATAAAATGATATTAGACTAATTTAAAATCTTCATTTAAAATCTTCATATTATTATGAACACTTGCTCATAGATGTATTCAAAATAGTGGGATTACTTTACACTCAGGGGCAGATTAATCAAGGGTCGACGTGAATTCGAGGGAATTTTCGAAGCAAAAAAATTTGAAATTCAAAGTAATTTTTTGGATACTTCGACCATCGAATAGGATACTACGACTTTGAATTTACTTCGACTTCGACTATTCGACCATTCGATAATCAAAGTACTGTCTCTTTAAAAAAAATTCGACTTCAATACTTCGCCAACTTAAACCTGCCGAATTGCTGTTTAGCCTATGGGGGACATCCTGTGTGTTTTGATAAGTTTTTTTAAGTCTAAGGAAAATCGTACGATCATACGATAAAATCGTTCAAATCGTTAGATTCGAAGTACGATTGTACGATCGTACAATCGTACTACAATCGGAATACGATCGTACAATGTATAAAATTTCTATTTCGAAATTCGACCCTTGATAAATCTGCCACTCAGTATACATAAAAATCGATCTGTTCAAAAAGTCCATGTCCTCTACACCCATAGCTGATATTACACCCAACAATCTGTTCTTTGCATCTGATCAGTACTAACAGTCCTTCTTAGGTACAGTAAGTATCTAATATAAATATGTTGGTATTGTCCTTACCTACTGTAAGATGAGTTTTATTTTTGGTAAACATTTTTGGGTTTTTTAATGGATTTATAAAAGTTACATTTTAAGTGCCAGGATTTTATGATTGGCCAGTTGGAACACCCCTTACTTAAATGGTATGTGAGACTAGTTGGGAGCCTAAAATTGTGTATCTCTTTCCTTCAAATAATTGGTGCATTTTCAGATACAGTATATTTGTCTCCAATGGACAATGTCATATTTTCACTAAGACACAACCTTACCATGCAATCTTGTTACTTTATTCAACATTTTTACTAGCAAAGTGTGCTACTATAAACATGTAAGTAAAGCGTTTCATTTTTTTAGCTTCCAGTTTCATTGTAAAGTGCATCATATACGGTAGCTACAAATGCTGCTTGATATATAATGACAATGTGCCAAGGCATCTATCATTTCTGAATATATAGTGCCTCCCTCTGAATCTTTATTTATCTTTGTGACTATTGCTAACAAGAGCAGCTGCTCTAGAGTGAGCAGACTGGTTCTTACTTTTTACATAAAAGATAACGACTTTGATCAAAACAGACTGTGTCCTACTGTCCATATGTAACATCTCAGCTTTTTTTTCTCCTAGCTATGACAATAATACCTTACAAGATACAATGCTAATGAACCACCATTCATCCTTTTGCACCATAGTGATTCTTAGGAAATGCATAATAGACTTGTTCATTGGAAAGTATATCCATGAAAAGCCCAATTATTTTATACAGTAGATGGCAGCTCCGCACAAATAATATTGCTGTGTTTTGTTATACAACCCAATGCTGACACAAAACTTTAAAAGGCTAGACTTATTAATATCAGAAAACAGGGCTTTAGTAAAACCTTGTTATTGTAGCGAATGTACATTTTCAGAATGAATACTATTTAAAAATAGGAGACATTTTGTGCAGTGTACTAAGATATACTAATAAACTGGTGGTTATCTGTAGTCTCACATTTTTAAGGAATGTTTTTTCTACATTTATGAACCCTTACAGAAGACTATTTAGAAGCCCAGGGTTTTGTCAGTGCTTGCTGTTTGCCCCTATATCGTCATATGTCATAACAGCATCCAGGGTATTGGGGTAGGATATGTGGGTAGTAGGCAAGCAATGAGTGTGCTATGATACCCTTTGAACCCATAGGACATTGGGTGATTGTAAGATGTAATGCATGTGTTTATTGCATTTTGCAGAGCAGTGGAATTAAAAACATTTTCAGTTGATATTGGATTCTACCTCTTTGGTTCTTTAGGCATGGGGGACTTGTCATTCCCTATGAGTGGTATGCGTCTTCTTCAAGCTCAACCTCTACCAGAGGTTCTGCACAGTGGGGGTAATTTATAAAGTTTACACAGTGCATATTTATACAAATTGTTGTATTGCCCATGCTTTTTCCAAAATGCTAAAATATTGCACTGCTGTGCCAGTCTCTCCATTTTTTTCGAATTTGCATTGCGCAGAGATTTTGGCTCTTAAATGATTTGGGTGTTTGTATGTGTGCGCTCACTGTGCGAGGTTGTTGTGTGCGAAACAGTAACTTAAATTCGCAATCTGCAAGACTGTTTTTTGAATATTTTCTTCGCCACCATAGTCGTGGTGTAATTCAAATTCAGAATGTGCACATAAATATTCGCAATCTGTGATTTTTGCTGATGGACATTCACAATGCGAACAAAATTCTTATTCTGTTTGCACACTCTTATCCAGCTTTTAAATATAACCATGCACAAGGCAAATATATTTACTGTGTGAACCATTCTGCCCTGCGCAGAGTTTATAATTGAGCCCCAATATCTTGGCTGTTCCTAGCACTCTACTCTTCTGTGCAGAGTTCTCTTATGTTGTTCTTGGGATCTGTTGGATCTGTTCTCTCAGCTTATGAGTCACAGCCCTGAGTGCTCCTACTACCACATTACATTGGCTTCCACTTTCCACATCCTCTGTTCTGTAGTTCCTCTTTCAGGTCTCATTACTTCTCCAGCTTTTCATGGTCTTTCATTATGTTGCTTTTATTTGGCACTGCTACATCCATCACCACTGGTATCTTCTGGTCCTTGTCTACTATCACAATTTCTGGTTGATTAGGCAGTACCTGTCTGTCAGTCTGGAATAGGAAGTCCCAACGGATCTTTGCCCTATTATTTTACACAACTGTAAGGGATTCTAAAGATGAATGTATGAGTCCTTCAGTCAAAAAGGTGTTAACAGCAAACCGGTATTAAAAAGGGAGAGACTGAAGGTCAGGAACAGGAACCTACAGGAGCAGGGAACATAGCAGATGAACAAAACGAGGCAGGACAGACAGGAGCATGGTACAGAACCAGACAGGCAGGAGCAGGAAACAAGAAAGACAAGAGGACAGGACTAAGAGCTAGAAACTAGGCTACAGTGCTCCATCATTCTGTAGCATTTTTCATCTGGATTTGGAAGGGGTTAGACCATATGCTATGCAGATGTTCCTGTACACAATACCAGTTACTTACTTGGTTGGTGTATGCTGTTACTGTATGTATGTTACACCCTACCACTGTGTGTTGGCCTGATAATGATGCTTATCTGCATGTTAGTTCCTGTCTAGTGTGGTAGTAGACAAGTAAACTAGAACACATTTTCTATACAACACCTACTTGGCCTTCTTCTTAACATAGCCACGTATACTACTGCCATAAGTAGCAAGGCCAGAACTTCACCCTCTTCACTTCCCATGGAGGGAAGTTGTACTAGCTCTAGTGACTGGGTTGCTATTTACATAAGGGTATGGAAGAAAAATGGTTTGTTTGGATATGCTTTGGATTATGTAAAAAAAATGTACCTGCAAATAAAAAAAAAACAATTAGTTCCCTGGTAATGATTGTAACATGCTGCTAAAGTTTAAACGGAGCCATGCTATTTGGCACTATATATAGCCTAAACACATAAAGAAGTACATGTATAGGTTTCTTATTATATGCTGCAAACAATGAATATTCAACACTGAACACTAATATTTCAATGCATGTTGCATCTTTGAATACTAATTTTCAATAATGAATATCAAGCCCTAGAGAAATCAAAAGCAGTAATTGCATTAGTCATAAATAATTTCTGGCCCAATCTCATATTGATATGCTAATTAAGAAGTCAGCAATAAAGTGCTTTTCAATTGTTTTGTTCATATTACAGAGTAAATCCAGGTCTCACTTTCTGCTAATAATACATTTTCATAACTAGAAACATTACAATTTAACCTATTCCTATTGTGTTGTGTATTGGATATATTAAGAATTGTTGTTTTAAAAAAATATTGCAACTACGTTAATTTAGCAAAAAGAAGTCCTCAGCCAGAGATTTTTCACCCAGTCTTTCTTATTTGAAAAAAAGGTTGAAAAAAGACAAACATCCATCAAGTTTAAATGTTTAACTCTATTTTAACCTAACTGCTAGTTGATCCAGATGAAGGGAAAAAAAAATCCCATCTGAAGCTTCTCCAAATTGCCTCAGAGGGGAAAAAAATCCGTCCGGAAAATGTACTAGTCCCTGGATCAACTGGTAATGTGAGCTATCTTCCATAACCATGTATTCCCTCGCTTGCTAAAAAGCCAACCAACCCCTTCTTAAAGCTTTCTAATATATCAGCCTGTACAACCAATTCAGGGAGAGAATTCCACATCTTCACAGCTTTCACTGTAAAAAAACCCCTTCCGAATATTTAGTTGGAACCTCCTTTCTTATAATCAGAATGGGTGACCTCGTGTCAGCTGCAAAGATCTACTGGTAAATACTGTACATTAGAGAGATTATTATATATTTATACACATTTATCATATCACCCCTTCAGCACCTCTTCTGTAGTGTGAACAATCCCAATTTGGCCAGTCTTTCCTCATAGCTAAGATTTTCCATACCTTTTACAAGCTTAGTTGCCCTTCTCTGTTCCCTCTCTAACAAAATAATGTCCTGTTTGAGCATTGGAGACTGTACAACACATTCTAAATGGGGCCTTATGAGTGCTCAATACAGTGGAAGAATGACCCCCTTCTACCGTAAATCAATTCCCCTTTTAATACAGCTCAAAATCTTATTTGTCCTTGATGCTTCTGACTGGCATTGCTTGCTACAACCGAGTTTATTATCTACAAGGGCTCAAAGGTCCTTTTCCATTTTGGATTTGCCTAGTGAAGTCCCATTAAGGGTATAAGTGGCTTGGATATTTTTACATCCCAGATGCATGACTTTACATTTATCAACATGGAATCTGATTTGCCACTTAGCTGCCCAGTTTGTCAAGATCCTGTTGCAAGGATGCCAAATCCTGGATGGAATTAATTGGGCTGGATAGTTTTGTGTCATCTGCAAACACTGATACATTACTTACAATACCCTGCCATCCAGTCATTAATGAGCAAATTAAGTAAAAGTGGACCCGATACCAAGCCCTGAGGGACCCCAATGAGAACGTTACTCCAAGTAGAGACTGTCCCATTGACAACCACCTCTGTACCGGAATCCTGTAGCCAGTTTCCTATCCATGTGCAAATTACTTCATTAAGCCCAACAGACCTTAGTTTAGAAAACAGTCATTTGTTGATGATTTGGACTCCTCTACTTTATACATGGAAGAAATAAACTGATTTAGCCCATTTGGCTTTTCTATATCTGTTACAACCATACTGGTACCATTATATAAAGGAGCAACACTTTCAATCCGCATTACTATTTATATATTTAAAACATTTTTAGAGTTAGTCTTAGACTGCACTGCAATGCGCTCCTCATTACCTATGTTTGCCTTCCAGATTGCTTATTTACAACATTTATTATAGTGTTTATATTCATTAAATGCAGCTTCTGTCCCAACAGACTTGTTGTTTTTAAAAGCCTTTCTCTTTTTTCCTATTAACTTTTTTACTTATTAAGTTACTTACTTAACTTTTTTTCTATATTAAGCCACATAGGGTGATTCTTAGTGGTTTTACATTTACTCCTTAAGGGAATAAATTGAGAACAGTAACAGTTCAATATCATTTTAAATGACAACCATTTCTGTTCTGTGTTTTTAGATGAAAAAATAATGATATCACATTATGGTCACTATTACCCAAGGGTTCAATTATTTGCACATTTGCTATATCTTCTGGGTCATTAGAGATCACTAGTTTCAGTATAGCATTTTTCTATTTGGCTCCTCAACAACTTGTGCTATAAAATTGTCATGCAACATGTTTATAAACTTGTTCCCATTAACTGACCTGGCAGTACTGTTGCCCAGTCAATATCTGGGTAATAAAAAATACCCCATTTTCATTACTTTCCCCAAACTAGCAGCCTTTTCTATTTGCATCAAGAGCTTAGCCCCCTCCTCCTCACTTACAGTATGGGGTCTATAGCATACTCCTACAATGAATTTTCTGGACTCTTTACAATTGGTGAAGAGCTCCACCCATAAGACTTCTGCCCCCTTATTTTCTAACAGCACCTCCTCCTTTATATTAGCTTTTAAATGCTGCCTAACAAACAGACATATCCCTTCTCCTTTTCTATTGACTCTGTCCCTCTTAAACAATGTATAGCCACTGATATTAACTGCCCTGTCATGCGACTCATTTAGCCATGTTTCGGCCACACCAATCACATCATATTTTCCCTCCAGCACCGGCAACGCCAGCTCTCCCATTTTAGTCAGACTCCTTGCATTTGCAAACATACATTTAATACTGGTACCATATTGAACATATGACATGTGGTCCTCCCTGTCCTTAACAGTACCCCCACCCAAATCCCCTCCCCCATTTTCCCTTCCTTTGCCCACTACCTCATCTAACCTGTCTTCCATGAATTCCTTTACTGGACCTTCCTCCCCACAGACCTAGTTTAAAATCTCTTTCAACCCTCTAGCCATTCTTTCCCCCAAAACAGCTGCACCATCATCATTGAGTGCAACCCATCCCTGGCAAAGAGCCTGTAGCTGATTGAGAAATCAGCCCAGTTCTCCAAAAACACAAAACCTCCCTACACCAATCTCTCAGCCTCACATTAATCTCCCTAAGCTCCCGCTGTCTTCTTAGCGTTGCTCATGGCACTGGTAATAAAATTACCTTGGAAGTCCTTGCTCTCAACTTTTCATCTCGTTTTTCAAAATCATTATTGAGGACTTCACCATCTCCTCTAACTTTGTCATTAGTACCTATGTGTAAAAAGACCACCTGGTCTTCCGCAGCCCCTCCCAATAATCTGTCCACTCCTTCCACCACATGCTGAACTCTATTACCAGGCAAGCATCAGACTGTTGAGCATGATGGGTCCTTACGGCAGATTACCTTATCCACTTTTCTAGTAAATGAATCCCCTATAGCTAAAACCTTCCTATCCTTCCTTCTACTCCCCCCACCACCCATATTAGAGCCACTGCCTCCCAGGGAGCTCTGAGAGTCAGCCTTCTCCATACACACCAGTTTAGAGCTGTCCTCCCCAGCATCTCCAGCCATAATGGCAAATCTGTTACTTTGGACGAGCTGTGGACCAGCCCTTCTATACTTCTGTTCCCTACTTCCCCTCTTGATTGTCACAAACCTTCCTCCCTCATTAGCCTCCACTGCCCTTCTCCACCCCCCACAGCCAGTGGTGGCTCTGCAGCCTCATTTCCTCCCCCCATGTTTGCAGCTGCCCTTAGTGCTGCAAGTTCCTCCCTTAGAGACTGCAGTTCAGATTCCAAGTTGAAAACCCACCGACATCTCTCACATGTTAATACTGCATGGAATTGCTGCTCCAACACCACATATGTGACAAGACACACACTGAGTAATACCAGCAAACCCACTTGTACTCATATTTACACTGGGTACTTACAGTCTGCCAAGTGCAATTCCTCACAAATGCCTTTTTAGTTTTAAACACCTTAAGGTTTTTAGGCTTGGGCGAATTTGATCCATTTCGTTTTGGCAAAAATGTGCCTGCGAAATGCCAGCAACGCCCATTAAAGTCTATGGTCATCGAAAAATTTTTGATGCATGGCAAATTTTTTTTGGCGCGCGTCAATTTTTTTTTTGATGCACAACGACATAGAAGTCTATGGGCATCATTTCTGCAGCGAAACAAGGCGAAAAAATTCGCCCATCCCTTTAATACTGCTTAACACTCAGGGGCAAAATTACTTATGGTCGAATATCGAGGGTTAATTAACCCTCGATATTTGACTGCCGAATTGAAATCGTTCGACTTCGATATTCGAAGTCGAAGGATTTAGTGCTATTCCCACGATCGAATGATCGAAGGAATAATCGTTTGATTTTAATCCATCATTCGGATTTTAATCCATCGATCGAAGGATTTTCCTTCGATCAGAAAATTGTTAGGAAGCCTATGGGGACCTTCCCTATAGGCTAACATTGGCCTCGGTAGGTTTTAGGTGGCGAACTAGGGGGTCGAAGAACGTTTTTTTCCTCTATTCCTTCACTCGAGCTAAGTAAATGGGCCCCTAAATTCACATGCAACATTTACAGGGTTATTTATCAAAGTCTGAATTGATCTCAGTATTTTCTGTTACGAACTCCAATCAAATCCGCTCAGGTTTTTTTTAAAAAAAATTAGATTTTCACAATGTTTTCAGATTTTTCATCCGAATTTTAAGTTTTTTTCATTTTTTATTTTTCACCCATAAACTCCGAAAACTTTGGCGTATTTTATGAAAGCCAGCTCACATTAAAAAATCATTGGGACTTCTGCCATTTACTTATACAGTATGCAACTTTGACAGGTCTGAGATGCCGGATTTTCTGATTCGCACTGTTCCATCCTCGGGGTTTAATAAATTCCGAAAAATTCCTGATTTTTTAGAAGTCAGATTTTATTAGAAAAAATCAAAATTTTTTGTGATTTTTGCATTCAGAGTTTAGTAAGTAACCCCCTTAGATCACATGCAACACTCACTTAGCAGCCCCCACACTAGTTGTGAAATAGCAGACTTATTGAGGTTTCAAACCCAATGTTACTAATCAGTTCCTTGGGAATATCACACATTTATGGAGTGGTTTGGCTAGTTGTCTTTAGTTCATCTGACCAAATACCTTGATTGAAGCAGGTTTTTTATCTCACCTCGTTTCTTCTATCCCTTGGTGCAACCAGTAGAGCTCATAGAGTTAGTAACCACCAGCTAGTTACCAGCAATTTGCAATTAGATGGTTCAGCTGCAATACAGTAAGTAATATAGAAGCAAAAGTCTGATATATTTTATGGGAGCTCTTGTTTTAGGAATCAAGGGGTCCTTGTTGATAAAACTGTAATATGGTGATAGCTTATATTTTATTTGTTATTACAGTGGTTAGATAAGGGTATAAATTGGTAATACAGTATTCGTTAATATTTCTTTACAGATTTAGGAGTGGTATGCCTTGAAGTGTTAATAAAATTAGTTATATGGGGCTTTGAAAAGATGTCTAGAATACAGTTAAGCTATTTTGAACATAAAGGATAAGGTTACATTTTGATGAAGTCTATTCATCCTTCGGATAGGATGTGGACTAAAAGCTTATATAGGCCAACAGGTCACAATCTAGAGCCCAGATGTGATATTAAAAGAAACAACAAATGTGCTGGCTAGTTTAATCTGCTTTTTTATACAACTCTCTGATCCTAAACATACAAATACAAATATATATATATATATATATATATATATATATATATATATATATATATATATATATATATATATATATAATAGATAGGTGAACTACTTTACACCTGTTGTCACGATAATTTAGCAACCTTTTAATACTGATTAAAGAATTCAAAAGTACAGTCACATAATAAATCCGTAAAAAATCATGCTTTTTTTCTGCAACTTCTTTGGATTTCTCAGACCAGAATAATTCAACTTTTATTAAATGTGCCCACTAAGCTTCAAGCTTTAGTTAGTACAGTTTATTTATTTAAGCCAGTATATGTTAGTGGTGGTGGTAGTGGCCACTCTTTATTGTACCTTACCATTAATATGCCTTTAAACACATAACCCTCTACTTATTACAGCATATCTACTGGGACATAACTAGGTGGCTGCATAGGTAGGAAGAAGTCAGGCTGATAAACCCCTTCCAACTAAGTTAGGAATTGGAGTGTACAGAAAGAGTCATCATTCCCTAAACTGATCCCTGTGGGCCTAAACCTTGGAAAGGAAAGTAGTAGTTAGAACTTAGCCCCTATAAAATGCTTAAACAACACTACAAATCTTAATGAATCATCTAAAAGGACTGGCCACAGATGATGATGACTGGCCACAGACGATGCTGTCTTATTTAGCCAGATTGAATATATTGTACTTTATGGATAAACAATCCCTTTTTGTTTAAAGAGTCCAGCATTTTTAGTAGCATTTATTAAAAATGTCCCACATATAGTTATAGTAGTAAAAGTAGACTATCTATTTCTGTCTGTATGGATCATGTACAGTAGTCTCTTAATCTTAAGGGGAATTATTGCAAATAAATCAAGTTTTTTTTACAATAAGATCCAAATTTTCAGTGGAAAAAAAAAACTAGAACCTTTCATGATTTATTATTCTCCGAGGCTGCTAAAAGTCATAATCCGAAAAGAATCCATCTCCAAGTTGTCGGGGTCCTATAGAAGTCAATGGCAAAGGTCCCATTTCAATATTGAAGATATTATGGTCTGCACTGAATTTCAGACAAAAATCTGAAAAATTCCAGGGTTTGGAGGAATTTCACAAAAAATTTAGCTTTTCGGCCGTAAAACCCAAAAAATGTTTAGTTTTTTATGAGCTTTTTTCCCCAAACCAATTTAATTGAGTTTTTTTTCAGTGATAAATAAGATCAAATCATGGATTCTAGTTTGGGCTGACTTTTTTTACTTAAAAAATCAGAAAAAAAATCAGATTTTGATAAATAACCCCCTTAATATAAGCTTTACTATACTAATAAGAAATTTTCTAAAAATAATCAATTAGAAATTCATACCATTTCTGAAATTCATACCATTTCTGAAATAATCAAGTTACTCTTCACTCTCCCCATTTTTTTCATTCTCTCTTCATGCAGGAGTTGAAAATCTGATTTTGAATGATGGTTAGATCTAATATAGCCTATGGGGATGCTTCTTTTGCCTTGAAAATGTATTAGAGCACACTCTGTCACATGCAGAATCGGTGCCAAAGTCAATTATTTTGTTCGATTTTGTCTGTGCTAGAGTCAGTTATTTAAGTGAGCTCTGATTCATTTTCTAGAAAAAGGAGCCCCCTAAAATATATATTAGATCTGTCAATCAAACTCTGACACCCACTTCTTGCATGAAGAGAAAATGAAGAGAAACAGCTGCTGACAGGGGGAGGGTGAAGAGTAACTTGATAATTTCAGAAACAGTTAATGGATTATATTCATATTTTTTTTTATTTCAGTATGAAGGAGCTTACATTACATTTTCTGTTAGTTCTCCCTCTAAAAATGTTTACTGGTTGGTGAGCACTTCTTTCCCCTTTGCTGTACTGATAGAGAAATACTTAAACTCTCTTTTAAACAGCTCAGGATTCCAAAACTAATTTTTGTTGTTTTCCAACATTAATAATGTAATTGAATCCTTAGTTGTATATTACTTTATTTATAAATGTTATTTTCATTCAAATTCACTGTGTTATAAAGAAAACTTTATTCTTTGAATTCTATATTAAGATTATAGTAGCAGCATTTCAGGGGCTGCTGCTGCCTGAGGGGCTGCATCGCTAGTGCAGTAAGCACTATTGTGCTCGCTGCACTTGTAGAGCCGAATTTCAATGTAAAAAAATTTGGCTCTTAAAGCCTTAAAGTTACCAGAGGCGGCTTCTCACCTTGCCTCATGGCAGGACTGGCCCTGGATTATAGTGACAGTTTAAGTAAAAATTAATATTTTTACACACTCTGTTTTAAAGGAAGCTAGGATACGTACAAGTATAATGCAGAAAGGATAGATTCTGATATGCAACCATTTTACATTAATAAATCAAGTAATAAATGCAAGATTGATGCTTCCGTTTTTTTTACACTGATTTTGATTAGTTGAGTATGCAGCATGAAGATAATATTTTTAAGACTATTCTATTCATTAAGCATTCATATCAAACACACATTCAGACTGTAGAATTTCATGGTTAATCATCCTTCCCAATTTTCCCGTTCTGCTTTGTAACAATTTAATGTGTTATAATTAAAAAAACTAATGATTTACAATATACATAAAATATTTTAAAATCCTTCCCCACTCTGTTTTTAATTATGCATTTAGAATACTCTCGCACCCCCTACATCCCCGGTAGTTACGCCATTCGGCCCTATACACTTATACACTTAGGGGCAAATTTACTTATGGTCGAATATCGAGGGTTAATTAACCCTCGATATTCGACTGCCGAATTGAAATCCTTCGACTTCGAATATCGAAGTCAAAGGATTTACCGCAATCGAACCATCGATCGAACGATTTTTCTTCGACCCAAAAAAGTAGTCAAAAAAACATTGCAACCATCAGATGACTGCTTTGATTATACAATTACTGTATAGGTCCCAAAAAGCCAAGTTCGACAAAATAAGGCAAAGGAATATTAATTATTTACTACATTGATTTTCTTTCTTTATGTTTAGACACAGTAACAAAAATTGCATTGTCCTGCTGAGATATATTAACAAGGATAATTTTTTTTTCTCTACTGGAAGTTTAAGACTTCTTAAAAAGAAGTACTAACCAGTAACCACCCATGCAATCTTATATCTAATTTATAACACTGGGCTAAAAGAGCATAACATCCAGCTATTATTTGGAGATCCCCAAGGTTTTTTTTTTTTTTTAGAAAGGTTTATTTTCTGAACAAATAATAAGTTAGCAAAATCTGCCAAATTTATTTCTCACTGTGTTCCTGAAAACTTCATACACTATCAATTTATTTGTAAAATAATGCAAAATAGTAAGCTTCAGCATGACCTGCAGCTACATTATTCTCCACTAGGATACAGTCCCTGTCACGTAGTGTTCTAGTGCATGTCCAATTACAGTACTGGAAAAAGTAGCCTTTTGGCCCATTCACATGTTGGATACTGTGGCTTACGTTCCTTTTTACTTGAATGCTTTTGTACATTTTCATTGCATTTGATGTTTTACTTTCTTTTTCTTAATAGACATGGTTAAAAAAACGGATTACATTTGTATTATGTTTCAAATAAAGTTCATTTGTGTCACAAAAACAAGGTGATTTGTTTCAATGTGCTCATGTACAATAGATTGATGCTTTTAATATATCACACAGTGATATTGTGATGTCCCCACTAAGTGCATAGACCAGTGTAAATCATTAAGAACCTTACATTTGCTGTGGCTAGAAAACATCTGATGAAGTTAAATGCTTGTTTCATACCTCACATATACAATTGATCAACCCTGATTCTTTCTTTAATCACTGTCTAGCTCTGCACTTTACATTAGTGGTGTCCTATTCCAGCTGTATCAGTTATGGCTTTGTCACCTGATGACTCACTGCTTTTATACAAAGATTTGCCCATCGCTGTTATATCTTTAGCTATTTGATTAGCCGTCCATCTGAATGATTCATTCCAAAATGGTCCCTTCACTGGAAAATCAATTACAACTTCATGACCAAACAGTTCCATGCTATGATGCAAATTACAAATTTTGTATGAATTAAGACTTAATAATCTAGTAAATCCAAAGCTTTTATTAAAATGTTACAAGCACCTCTGCAGTAAATACTAATTTATCACACTCTAGGTGCTTTGTCTTCCTTCTACCTACATTACTCCATAAATAAACTTATTTTAATTGGCCCCTGATGAAAATGACCTTAGAGCATACAAATGCATAGTAGGGACATAATACTAAAAACTACACTGGAACCATATTTTATGTGACTGATGAACAAATTCTGTGTTTGCCCATTTTTTATTAAAAAAAAAATTGTAATAGCAGATATAATGCAGTTAACCTTTCACGTAACTAGTTAGTTCAGTTATTATTTACCAGATGGCGTATTCATTCATACCACAATGTTACTATCAGTGATATTGGTACCATTTATTCACCAATGCACTACTACAGTTTATACTAGTTTATTACCACAGTGGTTAAAAAATAATATGATCCCCTTTTTTTCTAAATATAAAGAACACTATTGTGTATATATACACTACACACCATTATGAGTCCAATAGGAGAGATATTGATTTCCGAGCCTCCCTTTACTTGTGAAAGATAGTTCTTCCTCTTTAAGGGGGTTTGAAATCTCCACGGGCTTCACAGCTCATTGTGACAGTTGCTTCCTAGTCATCCTTCTCCCAAGAATGCAGATGCACACACCCCTCTTGGAAAAAACTCCCTAACTTATCAAATGTCTTTCCACATTCCTCCGCTCAGAAAGAGGATGCTCTTTCATCCATTTGTCCAATAAGTTTTCTGAGCTGTGGGTGTGTTGAAGTCAAGGTTTGATCAGGTTGGTCCTCAACAACAGCATTCCTCTGTTCTAAGGTGCTACTCCTTGGGCTTAATCAGAGTCTGGTTTATTACAGTCCAATGCAGCCCAGCTGCAATATTGCTATTGGTGAAGGTGGAGGGTGGATGTTAACCCCAAGATGTTGCAGTCTGTATACCCTTATATATATATATATATATATATATATATACACACTGTATACACAAACTAAAAGACCAAAAGTGTAATGGAAAGTAAAGAACTTACCCCACGGGACATCCAAGATGGCGACCTCCTGCTCCACCATGCGGCTCTTCCTGGTCGTAATATGACTGCGTCAGAAACGTGTCGCCCCAGGATTGGTCGCCGGCGATGGAATGGACGCCGGCGTCAGAATGTGCGCCGGCGTCAGGACGCCAACGTGTGGACGCCGGCGTCGGCGTCATGACGTCAATGCGTCAAGTTTGGCGCCAACTTTTGGACTATTTAATCCCAAGTGCCCTTTCTGTCCTTGCCCAATTATAGGTCTATCTTGTATAGTTCCTGGGTGTGATTTCTTGATATTCTGCAAACCGTGTACCGACTTCTTGCCTGTTTCATCGATTCTGATCCTTGCCGCCTGTATTGACCATTTGCCTGATTACGACTATTCTTCTGATAAATCCTTTGGTACCGCGAACTTGGTGTTATTGTCTCCTCCTTGGTCCACATACAACAGAGCCTTCGGGCCCTGACAGTATAATTGGGCCATGGACCCCTCTGAGGAGCCCCAAGTTCCTACTGATGTCGGCAGAGCCGTTCGTGGATTGGCTTCCCGTATGCACACCTATGAAGCCCAGCAAACCCACTTCGGCCAGGCACTTGAAGCAATCCTGGAGAAATTATCTGCTTTATCTCCTGTGGCTCCAGTCCCTATGCCGGTTCCTGCAACTCCGCTCCAGGTTTCCGAGCCTCGCATCCCTGCACCTCCTCTGTATAGCGGTGATCCGGAATCATGCAGTGGTTTCATCAACCAGTGTGAGATCCAATTCACCCTGCTTCCAGGTCAGTTTGTCTCGGAGCGAGCTAAAGTGGGCTATATTATTACCCGCCTGCGAGGAAAAGCTCTGGAGTGGGCTTCTCCTCTTTGGGAGAAGGAAGATCCGGTAATCGATGATGCCAAGGCCTTCATCCAGGATCTTCGCACAGTCTTCGATGCTCCTGGTCGGGCTACTTCTGCCTCGGCTCGTTTATTCCAGCTGCAGCAAGGCACTCGTTCTGTTCCGGAATATGCCATCGAATTCCGAACCCTCGTGGCAGAAACTTCGTGGAATAATGACGGATACCATGCTGCCTTCTACAACGGCCTGGCGATGTGCATCAAGAACGATCTTGTTTCTCGTGAGATTCCTTCCCGATGGGAGGACCTTGTTGCGTTGGCTGTGAAGGTTGACACCCGACAGAGGGAGTTCCAGGTCGAACTTGACAGAGAGCGTGCTAGGAAGTTTTCCAGGTACCAACCCACCCTGGCGCCACGCTTCCAAAGACCCTTACTTCCCAGTCCGGCTTCCAACCTTTCTCCTCCTCCTCCTCCTGCGGCACCTGCTACCTCTTCTTTACCACCTGAAGAACCAATGCAGATCGGGCGGGCACGCCTTTCCGAACAGGAGAAGCTCCGGAGAAGGGCCGCTGGGTTATGCCTCTACTGTGGGGGAAAAGCCCACTTCGCCCTGGAATGCCCAGTGAAGCCGGGAAACTCCAAAACCTAGGTAAGCTTGGGGAGACTTACCTGGGTGGAATTTGTTCTCCTCCCCATTCCTCTGCTCAATGCTTTCTTCTTCCTGTCCAAATCCAGTTCGGCTCCAAGAAGATCTCCTCTCAGGCTTTCCTCGATTCTGGTGCTGCTGGCAACTTCATGGATCGTGCCTTTGCTGTTAATCATACCATTCCGCTCCAACCCTTGGCAACTCCTCTTCGAGTCCTGGCGATTGATGATCGTCCCCTTTCTTCTGCCATCATCTCACAGTCTACTCAAGAACTCTCCTTCAAAGTGGGCACTATGCATTTGGAAAGACTGTCTTTTCTTCTTATCGACTGCCCTTCAACTCCCGTTGTCCTGGGATTGCCTTGGCTGTGTGTTCATAATCCGGTCATTGACTGGTCTTTTTCTCAAATTTCCCGTTGGAGTCCATTTTGTATACACAACTGTTTACCTGCTGTTCCTGTTGTCAAAGTTTCTTCAGTATCTTCAAGTTCTTCTCTCCCTCCTGTGTACCAAGCCTTTTCCGATGTCTTTGATAAGAAGTCCGCCGAGACTCTCCCACCTCATCGTCCCTATGATTGTCCTATCGAACTTTTACCCGGCTCCATGCCTCCCCGAGGCCGCACTTATCCGCTTTCTCCCTCCGAAACTTCCGCTATGAAGTCCTATATCCAGGAGAATCTTCAGAGAGGATTTATTCGTCCTTCTACCTCCCCTGCCGGAGCAGGGTTCTTCTTTGTTGAAAAGAAAGACGGTAGTCTACGGCCCTGCATTGACTACAGGGGGTTAAATAAAATCACCGTAAAGAACAGATATCCTCTTCCTCTCATCTCTGAACTTTTTGATCAACTCAAGGGGGCTAGTTTCTTCACTAAGCTGGATCTTCGAGGGGCCTACAATCTTATTCGGATTCGTGAGGGAGACGAATGGAAGACCGCTTTTAATACTCGTGATGGCCATTACGAGTATCTCGTCATGCCTTTCGGTCTTTGCAATGCTCCTGCGGTCTTCCAAGAATTGGTCAATGACATTTTTCGTGATCTTTTGGGACAGTGTGTGGTCGTGTACTTAGACGACATTCTTATTTTTTCCAAAAACCTTTTTGATCATCGTTGCCAAGTACGTGAAGTTCTTTCCAGGTTGAGGAAAAACAATCTTTTTGCCAAATTGGAAAAATGCACCTTCGAAGTTTCTTCCATTCCTTTTCTTGGCTACATCATTTCTCCACAAGGTTTTTAAGTTTCTGCAATTTTGGATTGGCCCCTTCCTACCAGCGTCAAGGCAGTTCAGAGATTTATTGGCTTCGCCAACTATTATAGACAATTTATCAAAAACTTTTCTTCCAAGATCCATCCAATCCTTGCCCTGATCCGTAAAGGGAACAAACCTCAACACTGGCCTCCTCAAGCTCTCGAAGCCTTCAAGACCCTCAAGGAAGCCTTTTCTTCTGCTCCAATTCTCAGACACCCTGAACCCCTTCAACCTTTCTTCATTGAAGTCGATGCCTCTGATGTAGGAGCTGGAGCAGTTCTATCTCAAAGATCTTCTTCTGACGGTAAACTCCACCCTTGTGCCTTTTTCTCCAAAAAATTTTCTTCCCCTGAGCAGAACTATCATGTAGGCAATCGGGAGCTACTTGCCGTTAAGTTGGCCTTGAAAGAATGGAGACATTTGCTTGCGGGTTCTTCTATTCCGGTGACAATCTTTACCGACCACAAGAACCTTGAATTTATCCAATCCCTCAAGCGCCTCAATCCCCGACAAGCCAGGTGGGCACTTTTCTTTTCTCGTTTTAATTTTATTATCACCTTTCGTCCTGGCTCCAGAAACAGAAAGGCTGACGCTCTGTCTAGAAGCTTTGCTCCTGAGGATTCCTGCCCCGAAAATCCTGTACCCATTGTGCCCTCTACCAAGATTATTGCTGCCTTGTTTCCCTCATGTGCCTCTCAGTTACTTTCTGCTCAGTCTTCGGCTCCTGTAGAGACTCCTCTTGGTGTTGCCTTTGTCCCTCCGGAATTTCTTCATGACATTTTATCCCAAGCTCACAGTTCCAAACAGGCCGGTCATCCAGGGGTTAAGAAGACAACCGAGCTCCTGTCTCGTTTGGTCTGGTGGCCGACCCTAAGGAAAGATGTCAAAGACTTCGTTTTGTCCTGTTCCACTTGTGCTGTTTCCAAGTCCGGACATTCCCCCCCCAAGGGTTTACTCTTGCCACTTCCCATTCCATCTCGACCTTGGACTCACTTGGCGATGGATTTCATTGTCGATCTCCCTGTTTCGTCTGGTCACACTGTCATCTGGGTGGTGATCGACAGATTCAGCAAAATGGCTCACTTCACGCCCCTTCGGAAACTGCCTTCTGCTCCCGAACTCTCTGAACTTTTCATCAAACACATATTTCGTCTCCATGGGTTTCCTGCCGAGATTGTGTCTGATCGGGGTTCCCAGTTTATTTCCAAGTTCTGGAGATCTCTTTGCAAAGCTCTTAACATTTCCCTTCAATTTTCTTCTGCCTACCACCCACAGTCTAATGGAGCCGCAGAACGGGTCAATCAGGCTTTGGAACAGTTTCTTCGTTGTCATGTGTCCTTGTGCCAGGATGATTGGTCGGATCTTCTTCCCTGGGCTGAATTTGCCCACAACAACGCTCTGCATTCTTCTTCCCAAAAGTCTCCTTTCTTCTGTGTTTATGGTCTCAATCCTTTGGCTTTTTCCCAAGATTTTCTTCTTACCAATGTGCCTGCGGCCAATGACCAAGCTGCTCACATGTTGGCTATTTGGCATGCTACTGCTGCAAACTTAGAGAAGAGTTCCCTGGTGCAGAAAAAGTTTGCTGATAAAAGAAGGATTTCTTCCCCTCCATACAGTCCTGGTGATAAAGTTTTTCTTTCCACACGCAACATTCGTCTCAAGATCCCTACACCCAAGCTTGGTCCTAAATTCATCGGCCCCTTCCCTATCATCGAAACCATCAACCCTGTGGCTGTTCGTCTTCAACTTCCTCCTGAGCTGCGGATACCTAATTTTTTTCATGTTTCCCTGCTTAAACCTGCTATGTCTTGCCCCTCTTCTTCTTCCTCTCCAGCTCCTGTTTTGGTTGACGATCACAAGGAATTTGAAGTCAAAAGGATCTTGGACTCTCGTATTTCCCGAGGCTCTCTTCAATATCTTATCGAGTGGAAGGGGTTCGGTCCAGAGGAGTGTTCTTGGGTGAAAAGCTCGGACGTTCATGCACCTGTCCTGGTTCGTAAGTTCCACAAACTTTTTCCTTCTTCTCCTAGCCTCGGTGGTCCTGAGGCCCCCCCTAAGGAGGGGGGTACTGTAATGGAAAGTAAAGAACTTACCCCACGGGACATCCAAGATGGCGACCTCCTGCTCCACCATGCGGCTCTTCCTGGTCGTAATATGACTGCGTCAGAAACGTGTCGCCCCAGGATTGGTCGCCGGCGACGGAATGGACGCCGGCGTCAGAATGTGCGCCGGCATCAGGACGCCAATGTGTGGACGCCGGCGTCGGCGTCATGACGTCAATGCGTCAAGTTTGGCGCCAACTTTTGGACTATTTAATCCCAAGTGCACTTTCTGTCCTTGCCCAATTATAGGTCTATCTTGTATAGTTCCTGGGTGTGATTTCTTGATATTCTGCAAACCGTGTACCGACTTCTTGCCTGTTTCATCGATTCTGATCCTTGCCGCCTGTATTGACCATTTGCCTGATTACGACTATTCTTCTGATAAATCCTTTGGTACCGCAAACTTGGTGTTATTGTCTCCTCCTTGGTCCACACTACAACAGAGCCTTCGGGCCCTGACAAAAAGACACAATACTTTATGCAAATAGTTTCCTATCACTGGCTTATAAATGAATCCCACAATGACATATTGCTTTATACCATGCTACTTAGATCTCTGTTGTATATGTTACACTATCACCACTATTTCAGTTTCTATCCTTGAATTTTTCAGACATCAAAAACATGCCACCGTCATTATTGCATATGATACATGCAGTACAATACCTGACAATTTGTATGTCATTTACAGAAACAATGTACTGAAATGAACAATTTCAAATGTCAGAATATATAAATGTGCAAACCCTGATCCAGCCATATTGTTGAATGAATTCTTCTGGTTTTCATTCTGCTTTAGAAAATGTTTTCATATAAACCAGGGAATAATTTAAGTATCATCAATTTTTAGGCGAGATATTCTTTTTTTAGAGCATAGGTCAGTGTTTTTTTCATTCACACTTTTTATATTCAGATCTTTTGATAAATTACATGAAATTGATGGTTTTAGAGTTTGTGAGTTAAGTCGTGGTTTTAAAAACCTCTAGAACCACTAAAAGCCGACCTTTAATAAATAAGCCTCCACATTTACAGTTTACTTTAATTTGTAAGGCACCCTTTTGAGACTGGCAGACTTCCCTATCTCTCAGGTCTCACCTTGAGTAGCAAGGTGGTCATTCCAGATAAACAAGCAATCATTTTAAAAATTAAATGGCTTGTCCAATTCCTGACCTCCTTCTGTGGAGGGGGTGGAGGGGAAGAGTTTAGTTCTCCTTAAGTGGTTCTGCATGAACAAGTAGGTCAAAATACCACCACAGAAATCTTTTTTAATCAATTAGCAGTAAAAGTTAAGTTTTAATCTTGTTCCGTGGGTGTCTGGGCTCCTGGATGGGGTGGTGCAACCTCAAGGGTTAACTTTTCCTCTTCCGTTTCTCAATATTTATCTCCTTAACCCTGCACACCATCCGCTGGATTTCTCAATTGATGGGTGGTGCTCCCTTATCTTGTCTGTGATTACATGTCTTACACATATACTTAGCCTTTGACTTTTGTATGTACATTCAAAGTTGACAAAATATGTACAAATAAAAAGGCACCTTTAATCTAAAAAAGTGATTACAATAGTTATCTAAACACTGTGTTTTGAATTTCCAAAATATTGTCTAAATGTTTGTTGTAGACCTGTACAGAGGTTTGTGACTTCAAGTACAATCCTCAGTAATAATTACAATAATAATTATTCTTCATTTCAAGTCATCAGTTTTGTAATGAGTAATTAAACACATGAATGAACTTTCAAGTTTCATTTTTGTCATAACTGCTTTTTGTTTTCCCCATTTTCTATATTTCCATCTAATATATTTGTCTGTCCAGGAATTCAAACGGGCAGCACTCCGATTAAAATAAAAGCCTTTATTTTTCACATGCAGGGCAACAGCAGTGCTCTGCTTTTTATTTTAATCGGAGTGCTGCCCGTTTGAATTCCTAACAAATATTGTATCCGTGTGGAAGGACACGTGGGAAAAGTGCACCCGGGAACAAAGTTGCAGACAAGTGAGTGCGACCTAAATTGAATTCAATTTATTTGTCTGTCCAGCCAACAAAACCTTGTTGCATGATTTTTAACTGATTTTAAAAATGCAACAGAATATAAAATTGCTTTTTCCGGCAGGGAACAATTTGAAAGAAATCAAAATTATGCAATTTTCCATTTAAGATGTCATTTGCTTGTGGATGTATCGGTCAAGATATCAAATCAAGATACTGTTTTGCAATAAATGTGCCTAAACAAAAGATGTTCTAACACATGTGCTTATACTTATAACAGAAGGAAAAAAATATATATTCCAGATTTATATTTCATGTTCAAACATACTGTAAGTAAGTCAGACCCATTATCCTTTTAACTGCAATGATAGATTATTTTTTAATACAGTATTTTAAAATCTTTATACTATTATGCCGTAGACATAAAGATGTGTGTGTACAACGAAAACAGAACATTTTGTGTTGAGATATTTGAATTTAGTTAAAATAGCCCTTCATAAGCAGAATAATGATTTAACTTTTTTACTGTTTAAAAAAGGCCTTGTTTGTACATATATGCATATGCCATAGCCTTGCTCTTCTCTAGTTCCAATATAAAAAAATAAGCCTTCACCCCAGCTGGTTTTGCCACATCCCCCCCCCCCCACAAATTGGGCCTTTCGGCACTTGATGACTTAAATATGAAGTTTCACAGAATGGCAGACACTACAGACACTAAGAGGTATATCTATCATGTTGTATAAAATAATTATCACCAGAAAAATTAAAAAACTACATAAAGAGTAAAATTAAAGTGGAAAAAGATTAAGGGGTCTTTTTATCATGTGTAAAAAGTTGGAGAAAAATATCACCTGTGATGTTGCTTATTGCCAGCAATTAGATTTCAACAGTCACCTACAAGTTAGAAAACAAACACAAAAATCTGATTGGTTGCTATGGGCAACATCCCCAGTGATGTTCTCAGCCAATGTTTTACACAGCATGATAAATACAAGTAAAAAGCTGTGTAAAATAAATGATAAATTTATCAAGACCTGTGCTTTATCATACGCCTCCTAATTTCCTGATTTGATGCGGTTATTTTAAACCGCTACAGACCTTGCATAGCCCATTAAAGTCAAGTGAAAAATTCAAGTGGCGCTCAAATTCTAGAACAAAAAAAAAATAGCAACGGTTGAATACTATATTTTCACATAGCATTTTCAGCCAAATTTTCACACAAAGGTACACAATTGCTGATGTTTGGTGTATTTAGTCATTTTTTAAATAGCATGATAAATGGACCCCAAAGTAACTAGACAGAGCTTCAAAATTGCACACTGTCTATGCAGCAGGAGAGTTGCACAGTGATAATGAGTGACTGTAGTAAGGCAGCACATTGGCACTGTGGACCTATTTACTAAAAACTGTATTTATATTTGTTTCAAGAATTGTATTTTTCTCTAAAACTCGTGTTTTTTTTTATTTATCTAAAAAATCGAATTTAACAACGACAAAAAATTCTAATACAAACCTGTGCCAAGTAAAAGCTGTTGAGGTCCCATATATTTCAATGGGAACTGAACTGATCCTATTGGACCATTTCCAACCAATTTGAGCTTTTAGAGGTTCATGGTTTTCTTTTAGAGGTTATGGTTTTAAGAATTTTTTGTATTTTTTAAATGCATTGTTCAGCATTATTTTTTTCATTTGTACTTTTTATATCCAGATCTTTTAATAATTCTCATTGCATTAATGGTGTTAGAGAAACAGAGTTTAATTGTGGGTTCAAAAACTTCTAAAACCGCTAAAATTTTAACTTTAATAAATAGGCCTCCACATAAACTCACAAGAACACAAGGGCAGCAAGAATTATGGAGTATTTCAGTGTACATAAATTGACAGCTTTAAGTCTAGGAAAATATGAGGTTTGCAAGCTAGCACTTTGTAACTACAGCAGAGTTGAGGTATGGGGGATTGTCATACAGTGGTAGTGAGATGGTTGCAATAGGTGTGCCTAGTGGCAAAAGGTGCTTACATTTATGGGATTTATTGCAGACCATTTTAATTAGGGTTCGGATATTAGGTATTTTTTAGAAAGGCCACACATGCTTGAGCACTAAAACTTACAAAATCAAAATATTGTTCCATTCCAGAGCACAAATATCTATACCAGAGGGCAGGGTCCATACATGCAAAAAATGGGTGGTTTGAACCCATTTTCTACACCTTGCTCCTTGCACTTTCTAAACAAAGCCCTATAATATGTTTCCAGCTTTCCCCACAAGGATGTTAATGATATTTCATATTCGAATTTCCAGTATTGTATTTATAGTCTGTTGTTATCAACAATCAAATGTGAAATACATTGCAGCAGTTTGCACTTTGTTTTGGAAACTATGAGATTCCCTGCATAGTATGCCCTAACTGCCCATAGCTATATACAGTAATTCTGCTTTATGGAATAGTCAGAATGCTTGAGCTCACATGAAAACACTTACAGTGCAGTGCATTCTTGGAGCTACCTGTAGTTTACTGTCAAAAAGAATTTCTATGTGTAATGTAAACCATAGCCAGTCAATCATCTAAATAATAGCTCTGTCTGGTATGTTATAATGTAACTGATATGTCTAACCACTTTAGTTGTGGTGAATCAGCACAGGCCACTGTGCTGATATAGTGGGAGCATAGCACATTCCAAACTATTGCTCATAAAGATATGATATACACAGCATAATGTCTTACTCATCTGATAACAAAAGAGCAAGATCTGACAGTGCTGTATAGTAAGTACACTGTATATTATGTATATATATATATATAGGTATGGAACCCGTTACCCAGAAAACTGTTATGCAGAAAGCTCCTTATTATGGAAAGTCCATCACCCATAGACTCAATTTTATCCAGATAATCCTAATTTGAAAAATTATCTAATTTTTCTCTATAATAATAACAACAGTACCCTGTACTTGATCCAAACTAACATACAAATAATTCTTATTGGAAGCAGAACCAGCCTATTGGGTTTATTTAATAGTTAAATGATTTTCTGGTTGACTTAAGGTATGATGATCCAAATGAAGGAAAGATCCATTATCCCCAGGTCCCGAGCATTCTGGATAACGGGTCCCATACCTATATCTATATATCTGAATATATATATATATAAAAAACAAACCCTACCGGGGTGCTTTAGGTGTCCGAATTGTACCTCTTGCAGATCTATGACACCGGGTAACAGTTTTTTGCATCCACAAACAGGTAAACGATTTTTGATTAAACATCACATAACTTGTACAACCACTCATATAATATACCTAATAACATGCCCATGCGGACTGTCTTATGTCGGGAAAACCGATCAGACACTACGTCTACGCATGGATGGACATCGCTCAGCCATTAGAACCGCGTTTCGTGATGGCTATACAAATAAACCGGTGGCGAACCATTTTTTGGCGGTCGGACATAGGTTGCCCACGTTTCGTTATATAGCCATTGACCATATCCCCCCTCCTAGGAGAGGGGGTGACAGGTCAAAAATCCTACTACAGAGGGAAGTGTTCTGGATTAGAAAGTTGAACACCCTGGCACCAGCAGGGTTAAACGAGCACTGTTCCCTTCTATGTTTCTTGGAACAACGCTGAAGGGCTATTGGTAGGATGCTGTATGTGTTTTCTGCATTTATCTAAATTTTGTTTTTTGTATTTATCTAAATTATGTTCTAGTTTTGACATGTGAAACATTATTTGAGAATTGGCTACAATGTTTAATATAGGAACAGGTTACTTAATTGCTTCTGTAATAAGGACTGTGTATGTTTCAATTTTGTCCATTGATAGATTTCATGTGGTTATCTAACCCCCCCGAGGGAGGGGAGTGATTTTTTAATCACATGGGATTTTTTAATCACATGGGGTATGTGGCAGCACGTGGTTGGGTGAGTGCAAATGGTTTTAGCTATTTATTTATTGAACATTTTTATCGCTGCATGTATGGTCTTGAGAAAGGTCTTAGACACAGACTGAAACGTTGACCTTTTTTTAAATGCATTAAATAAAAACGTTCCTGGTGTGCACCTCACTTTTTTGTTTTTTGTATACTGCTAATGAGAGTAGCACCTGGGTCATTATTTCCGTCATGGTGTGCTGAACGTTCATGGACTATGTATATATATATATATATATATATATACAAAAATATCAAATGGAGTCCGCACTGTCAGGACTTAAAATAAACTTTTTTTATTTAATAAAAGCTACAAGCTGACGTTTGCTTTGAGAAAGGCCTCGGAGAGGCCGAAACGTCAGCTTGTAGCTTTTATTAAATAAAAGAAAATAATAAATACATTTTATTAAATAAAAAAATTTGATGTTTGTATAAATATTTACTGAATCTGCACCCAGGCAATTTATTGGACTTTTTCGAGATATATATATACACAGTATGATTTCATTTTTATAGCATCAACAAGTTACGCAGTGCTTTACATTAGTTTATAATGAACAGGGGACAAGGGTTTACAGAATAGAATAGGATTAGAGGGGCCTACTACAAGCATTTACAAACTAAGGATTAAGATACAATTTAGACATAAGGATTTCAGATACAAATGTGTGAGTTATAATACAGCTATGACTGATTATTTAAGATACATTGAATAAGCTTCCCTAAATGGTTGGGTCTTAAGGGAGCATTTGAATGTTTGGAGAGAAGGAGAAAGTCTGACAGCTTGAGGTAGAGAGTTCCAGAGAAAAGCAGAAGCCCAAAAGAAGTCTTGTAGACAGGAATGGGCTGAAGTGATGAGAGGAGAAGAGAGGCAAAGGTCAGAAGCATAGCGAATGTTGCATGAAGGAGTGTATTTTGAGATCAGAGATTACATATAAAGAGGGGCTTCATTGTTAAGGGCCTTTAATGTAAGTGCCAGTTGAGTATAAATGTTCAGGAAAAGTGGGTGGTCAACTGAATCAAAGGCTGCTGAAAAATCTAGGATATGGAGTATGGAATAGTGACCTTTAGACTTTGCCAGGAGAAGATCATTGGTTACTTTGGTGAGTGCAGTTTCAGTTGAGTGTGTTGGGTGAAACCCAGATTGCAGGGGATCGAAAAGGGAGTTTTAATTGCGATGTTGGACCAGGTTTTTGTAAACAAGCCTTTCCATGCAAACAAGCCTTTCCATGCAAATGGAAGAAAGGATAAAGAGAATGTTTTTGAGGATAGGAGTGATTAGTGCTTGTTTGTAAAAAAGATGGAAAAGTACCACTAAAGAGGTTAAATAGGTGAGTAAGTGCAGGAGAGAGATTGGATAAAGGAGGTGAGAGGGTATGGATACAGTCCCTATTGGACGGATATAGAACTTGTCTGGCAGTTTCACAATTAAAATTCACAGAAGAAAAATGGCACTCACAAGGTTTACAGCAGAAATTATTCGGAAAGTGTTTATTACTCCAACGCCCTTCTAACCATTAATTTTCTTTCATGCTTCCAGGAATGCAAGGCACATACCCTTCTGGCTTTTCGCTAAGGGATTGTTAAAAAATAGGACAACTTTAAAAGGAAGGTTTTGGCTAGCCAACCTGAAAGACAATGACAGGCTGCTTAAGGCTTATACATCAATATAAATTGGAATTTTATTAGAAAACTGCACAATTTATGAATATTGGCAATTTAAGTTTAAGGTTTCCACTAGAGGACACTGCATTGCTATGTTGCTTAGGGGATGAATAGCCTAGCTTTATTAAGTGTACTTATGTACTTTTTTTGTTTAAAAAGATCACTATTGTCATTTAGAAACCATTGCTTTCACAGCAGGCATCACATTTTCGGCTTGCCAAATTTCCCTTAAGTGGCATTTCACTATTCCCACTTGATAAAGCTGGCATAGAGATTTGTTGAAATGCCAAAAAAATGGAAATCTACAGCTGACATCCAAACAGACAGAACCATGCAGCTCTTGTTTTCTTAGAAGAAAATGAATTCTCACAATTCTCAATTCTTAAAAACAGTTTTGTCTAAAAAAAAAAAGTGTGTTTCAATATTACTTTTATTAAGGTAAAACAAACACCTACAGTACCTCTCTCTCCTATGAAGAAAAATATATGTAAGAGAAATCTAAAAAGAATCTACTGAAATAACCACTCGAATCTTAAAAACTCAGGCATCAAATCTGAAAAAACAAAGATTTTTTTCATATGTGATGGACAAAAACTGCAGATTATTTTATTATCAGATTATCGGATTATCGTCCGAAAACCACAAATTCTTTGATTATTGAATGAATCCCAGTGCAGATCAAAATGACTTCCAATTGTAACGGGACAGCTGCCATTGACTTCTACATAACCTCGGCAGGTTTGAAATGGAGTACAGGTATGGGATCCGTTATCCAGAAACCTATTATCCAGAAAGATCCAAATTACAGACAGGCCATCTCCCATAGACCCCATTTTATCCAAACATTACACATTTTTAAAAATGATTTCCTTTTTTTCTGTAATAATAAAACAGTACTTTGTACTTGATCCAATCTAAGATATAATTAATCCTTATTGGAAGTCAAACCAGCCTATTGGGTTTCATAATTTTCTAGTAAATTTAAGGTATGAAGATCCAAATTATGGAAAGATTCGTTATCCGGAAAAAACCCCGGTTCCGAGAATTCTGTATAACAGGTCCAATACCTGTACTTTTTTAACACCATCTGAGTTTACTAAATCACAAAAATTCAAGATTTTTTGTATGAAAAAATAGCGTTTTCCCTGTTAAAAGTCCGACCAGAAAAAAATCGGACTTTTAATTTTTTTTTTTGCTGCCCCTGCTAACTTCCTGGGCAATGCCACCTGAAGGAAGGTTTACACCTTGCCTCGTGGCAGGTGTACCTATGTGAATGCCATTCCTTGAACTTCCAAATTGTGCTTAGTGATGGGCGAATTTATCCGCCAGGCGCAAATTTGCGGCGAATTTGCGCCCAGCGAATAAATTTGCGAAACGCCCGCGAAAATTCGCGTCAAAAACGGACGCCGGCGTCAAAAACGAGACGCCTGCGCCGTTTCGCGAATTTTTCGCCGGCGCAAATTCGCCCATCACTAGTTGTGCTCAGCACGCTTTAGTCCATCCATTTCCTATTGTGAATTGTTTTGAAGTGCGCTTATTGATGCAGATGAACCCTGGAGCAACCAAAACCTTAAGGTAGAGGTAGTTTAGTCAATAGGCGCATCATGCTTTTACCTAAAGAATTACACACATACTACATTTTGTCATTTTATGCAAGAAATGACACAATCGAGACTCAGAACCGAGAATTCAGTGCAACTATGTTTGTGAGTCGAACCAAGTAGAACTGTATGCAGTGACACAATTGTAATGTACATCTCATACATTGGAACTGTGCAAAATGTGGCTGCATTCTGGAAAAAAATGGCAAATTACAACTGAAATTACATGCTACACTTGAAAATGTAAATAATGCTTACTGTTTGCATTAGTATTCAATGTCTTAACATTAATACCGTATTTTGAAAAGCAGCCGTTTGCAGAATTAATAGCTTTAGGTTTTTTGAATTATGTATTAGGATTTTTCTTTACTTCTCAAGTATAATTTTAACCCATTCATCCAGGCAGCAACAGTGGTGTGCTTAAAAGTACAAGGCATTATCCCATAATGGTCCAAAGAAAGCTTGAACTCAGTCCAACGGAGAGCCTGTAGCTCTATTTAAAAATTGAGGTGCACAAGCATCATCACATTAATTAAAACAATTTGGTGCAAATCTGAGAATTTTGACTAAAATCACTTTGAAACAGTTTGTAAAGTGGTAAAAAAGTAATTGCTGTCAATTTCATTCCTGCAACATATGTTATACAAAATATTAAAAAGTGAGGAATCAATTCTTCTGCATATAGCATATTTAAGATTTTTTTAAAAAATTCCAAAATTAAAAAAAATTCACATTAAGGGGCAGATCTACCAAAGGTCGAAGTGAAAATTTGAATAAAAAAAATTTGAATTTTGTGTACTTCGACTAGGGAATAGTCTAAATTCAAATATCGAAATTTATCATGTACTGTCTTTTTAAAAATTTGACTTCCACCGTTCACCATCTAAAACCTGTCCAATTATTGTTTTAGCCTTTGGGGGACCTCATAGAACCTATTTGGAGTCAATTGGTGGACTTTGAAAAAACTTTGGATCGAATTAGATCGAATGTGCTATTATTCGATTCTTACAATTCAATTTCAAACGGACCTATTGGGCCAAAAAAAACGTTTTTGATAAAAAAAAATTTTATTCGAACTTTGAATTTCGAAGTTATGGGAGTTCAAAAAAACTCCCATTACTTCAAAATTTGACCCTTGATAAATCTGCCCCTAAAAAATTCAATTTGAGTTTGTTCATTGTTTTGAAATAAAACAAAATGTATTTGTGGGATTGTTATATATTACAATGAGAGACCTGTTCAAGGGTCTGAATGATATGAAAGGTGTTGATTACTATTACTATTTTCCAAAACAAATGCAAATCTTTATGTACAAGTGTCGTTCACAAATGATCAATCATTTTCAACTTCCCTTCACTGCCTTGAATTTTAGAAAATAATAAATAATAATAAAATAATAATAATAAAACAAAAGTACATTGATTTTTCTGTAATAAAGGTAAAATTAACACAATTATGACTTCTCGTAATTTTAGTTAGTAAGATAAACATGCTATTTCTAAATAATGATCTGAATAATGATTTTCAGGGGTCATCAACTTTAATTGGTTCAAAAGCAGAATCCAAAAATATTGTAAACATAAAGGTTCAAAATATACTATTCATATCAAATATTAAAAAAGACAATATTCTCCTTAAATATGGTAAAAATGCTGCATTCTGAAAAAAACAAGCTAACCACACTTGTATATAACCTTTCCATTTCGCTATTCATCCCTACACATTAATGTACAAAACAATTTTATCTCCTTTGCTTGATTTTGACCTATTCTTCGATGCAGATGTGCTCCAGGTTGTGGAACTTGTGTACCTTACTAATTTCTTAGTTAAACTGAGACCAAGGATTTCTAGGTCATTGTAGGACATTTACCCTTTTCTTCCACATTATAACTTTGGTCTTGTCCTACTAAAACATATACTTTCATCCAACTTTCACATATTTATATAGGTATAGCATTTAGTAAAAAAAAACTGCTAATGAAAGACAGCTCTACCACATGATGCTATCACCACCCTGGCCAAAACCCAATTATTCTCTAAGGTATTCTATGTAAATGGTTATTTTTAAAATAATCCTGGTCCTTTTCCCCCAAATTCCTTCTGCTTTGCATATAAAAGAGAGTCCAGTGTTCTCCATCATAGCAGATTGCCTGCATTCAGAGAATCAGTTTGTAAACTCTAAAAAATGACAAAATAAATATAGTATCAGATTCCAATACGTTTCCTTCTGTGATAGGCAGATTTAAGAATTTTGATCTGATTAAATTAAAATTATAACTAATGAAATAATAATTAAGTATGTTTGACGTAGGTTGCCTGCTCATCTCAATAAGTGTTAAAACTATTAAAGAGAAGACACTCAACATTCTCATAAACATTCATTGTTTGCTTTGAATAATAACAGTAAATTCTAGAGCATTACATTAAAGTCTTTTTTTAGAGATAAGCTAAATTCTATGTTTATTTATTTATTTATTTTTTGCTTTGTAGCTTATCAGGATTCCAGATGCCTTCATCCATAGTAAGCACAGGATCCATTCTTACACTCTGGTTCACAACAGATTTTGCAGTAAGTGCTCAAGGCTTTAAAGCTGTCTATGAAGGTAAGTCAATATCTCTGCCAGTAGTTGTTTAAAATTGTTTAATGTTTAAGACGTTATATTTACCAAAGTGTTGGTAAATGTTTGTGCATTAGATTTGTGTGAAGCACAACTTTGATTGACTGGCAGCATAGGTCTCATATCGTATTCAAGCAAAACACTTGGGGAATGAAAACTGGTCTATTTCCTACCTTTACTGTACTATTTATTAAACTGACTTTGCACTTGTCAAAAGACTGTCTATTGTGGGATTTTTTTAAATTGTTTGTATTGGTATAAACTCACTTACATTTAACTAAAAACTCTATTGTGCTTATATTGTATGGGTTTAAAAAAATATATATGACAAATAGAAAGTAAAGGGCCTAAACTATCCAGCTAAATTACTTTTATCAACAAAGAGTCAACATTGTAAGAAAACCTCTTAACAGGTTAAAAGAAAATAATTATCTTTCTAAAATTAATCAATTTTTTTTTAATTCTCTCTACTAAATGACATGGTGGGAAATGTCACTATATAAACAGTCTGTGATGTGTAACAGGTAATTGGTCTTTTTGATAGGCTGTCACTGAGAAGCATACATAATGCATTTGCATAAAAGTCTGTTTTGCAATTGCTATCATATTATATTATCAGAGGCTGCTGTATTTGCCCTGTTCGGGGCTTGCAGTGAGAACTAAACAGTACAAATCAAAATCTATAAACTGCATAATTAATATATACAGTCTTAAGGTCTGGAGATAAATGTCAATTTAAAATATGTTTGCAGTTATCAATACATCAGTTACCAGTGAGGATTTTTTGCAAGGCTCTATCTATCTACATTGGCAAATGTATTGAAGCACTGGATATCCTATCTTCACCTTAAATACATTCAGTATTTTCAATCAAAATGTAATAAATAAAATACAAAAATGAAACACAACTAAAATTTAATAAAATCTAACTTACATTCATAGCACATCTTCTACAGTAGTAGATTATGAGGAGGTTTGTGAAAGTGGCCTCCAAGGGCCTAGAGATCCAAAAGTGCCCAGAGAGAAAGCCAACCAGTACAATATCTGGATTATTTGAAATTTTGCCTCATCATCATCATCATCATTTATTTATATAGCGCTGTCAAGATACGCAGTGCTCATGTAATCACATTTATCTGGTGCAATTCAGCATGGAAATCAAGTCTAGTTTTGCCAATCCATTTTTTCGATTTGGGGCGAACATCTTAGGAATTGTCTTTCTGTGAATAAAAACGAAACACACCTACAAACAGTTTAACATATATAGTTCCCTATTAGTGATGGGCGAATTTGCGCCGCTCGTCTGCGTCTCGTTTTTGACGCCGGCGCCCGTTTTTGACACCGGCGCCCGTTTTTCCGACGCCGGCGCCCGTTTTTGACGCCGGCGTCCGTTTTTCGAAAAAAAAAATTTTGACGCGGGCGAATTTTTTCCGCGAATTTTCGCGGGAGTTTCGCGAATTTATTCGCTGGCGGCGAATCGCGCAAATTCGCCGCGAATTCGCGCCTGGCGAATAAATTCGCCCATCACTATTCCCTATAAGTAGAAGAACCACTTTTTGCCTTCAGTTCAAATTCACTTCTCTCTGAAAGGGCTTACTCCCAACAGCTTACTGCAAACATTGGGATATGAATGACAGCCTTGTTGGGACATTTTTCCAAAGAAAATCATTTAGTTCATTGAGGCATGTTGGAGATGGGAATCTACTTCACAAATCATAAATATTTAGTGATGTTTTAATCTGGTGCTTAGGTATATGATATGGCCATGGAAGGCATTTGGCTTCATTCTTGTGTTCATAAAACCTCTCCTCAATGTGTTTATCAGTGATTATTGTAGAGATATCTTTTGAGATCAAAATGTAAAAATAATAAATATTGTTTCTTCTAGTATCATATGCATTTTTTCATGCTTCTCCAGAAATAATAGATATAATAAACATCTGTAAGTAAGAAAATGTAAATTTATTTTGTGTTTGTACATAATAAAAGTAATAAAGGTCATGTTCAAAGATGTCACAGCACTGTGCATTTTGCTGCCAAATTCAATATTTAGCTCATTAAACTAGATGTGTCTTTCCTACATATTGTAGGTCATTGATGGTTAATTTGTGCAGTGCTGCAGCATGTTCAGAAGCCATCACGATAGCAAGGTTTATACCCATCTTTGCCTTCAGAACAGCTTCTTCCTTCACACCATACCATACAAATCCCAAAATACTGTATGTGTACTAGGCTATTGGACAGTTCTAGAAGGAAAAAGTCTTAATTTTTAGTGGCAATGTTGACATAAACGTCTTCTTTATTCAGCTCATACATTTTTATAATGTTTACAGAGGTGATAATTCAATTCTCTAGTGAATTTTAAGGTCATAGTCATGTTTAGTAGAATATCCCATACTGTTTCCTTGACAGATTAAATAGTCCTGAAATGTTTGTGACTTATGACCTGCAGTGTAGACACAGACTATTTGGCCTCTTTGAAACTGTTAGATGCCTCAGGCTTTTTTTATTGCTGACATACTGTAAACTGCTTACTAGAAATCAGCTTTAAATGAATTACCAGTGTAGATGCCTTTGTAATTGTGGTTTAATTACTGCAAACTTTAAGGATAAGTAAACCTTTAAAGTAAGTGAACTTTTGCAATTTACATTCATTATTTACTTGTTTTAATTCCAATATATTAAGGGATAGATGCAATTTTAATATGAATTAATTTTGTAAAATACATTCATATTAACAGAACCTTTATCCATTAATATCTTACATTTTTTTAAAAATTAATGAAACTTAGAATAACACTCTCGTCAAATTTACATTCACTTATTTTAAAGGTTTACTTAACCTTTAACATCCTATCTCTGTTCACTCTACTTTTTGGCTGTGTGTGCAAAAATGTTCCTTTATATGGAGTTTTTAAACTCAGAGAAATGAGTGGCTCACCCAATTTTTTTTTAACATATTCTTTTTAGTTATTATACCCCATACAATTTTAACTATATTTGGGATATGTAATAAAATTTGGTATCAAAAAAATATTTGCAATGTTAAAAATATATGTCTCTGTGAAAACAAATGTTACTTTGTGTGAGTTTCATATGGGGCAGAAGGTTGAGGTGAATTTTTGAATGAAAATAATTCGAATTTTTTAGCTATTTTTTGTGTACTTCTACTAGGGAATAGTCCAAATTAGTTTCAAATTTGAAAATAATTCAAGAATTAGAATATCGAAATTTATCATGTACTGTCTCTTTAAATATTCAACTTTAACCATCCGCCATCTAAAACCTGCCAAAATGGTGTTTTAGCCTATGGGGGACCTCCTAGAACCCATTTGGAGTCAATTGATGGACTCTGAAAAATCGAAGTTTTTTTGGGAAAAACTTTGAATCGAATTGCGATATTCCTTCAGTTCATACGATTTGAATTCAGCTGAATACAGACCTATTCAATCGAAAATGGACCTCTTCGACCAAAAAAAACTTTGACTTCATTTCGGTTGGTCTTTTTGAATTTCTACGTTTTTTTAATTAGAAATTTGACCCTTGATAAATATGCCCCATAGTGTTTGCTAACCCTGAAACTGTTTAGTGACCACTTCTGACAGTAGAATTTTATAGTTTGTATCAGTGCACAGTGTACAGTATGCAACAAAATGTCTTACTGAAAAAGTTATGTTTGCTCCAAAAGATTACTCCACCTTCAAGCATGTCTAAAAAGTGTGCACTGCACAATTACAATTTGCAATGCAATAAAAGACTTATGAAGAATATTATGTTGTAAAATTAAAAATGTTATCCAGTGTAGCTTCCTTTCTAACTGTAACTTACATACTGCAATCTAAATATATTCTATCTTCTGTTAAATTAAATTGGTAAAATTGATGATTTACTGTATTATACTTTGCTATTCGGCAATAATAAAACAATTAATGATAGACATTTTAATGTGGCGCCTACTCCAATAAATATACATTTCTGAAAGCTTTTGCTCTACCTTATGTTCTATTTATTTTTCCCCACATATTGCAGCTTTATTTTATACATGCTACATTTGAAACTCAGCTGGAATTAACTTTAATAGATTCCTCTGGACTCAGCTGTTAAAATAAAACAACAGTTATAATAACGGACTGCTATAAGTACACCGAAAAGGTCACCCAGGTACATTAATGATAATAACAGAAAAATTCAACGGCTTCCAACTGTTCTTATTATCTAACCTCCTGTTGATAAAGTCCCTGATTCAGTAATAAAAGATGGCTATTGCTTCTGAACCTTCTGTTGCACCAAAGGAGCTTTTTCTGAAACAATGATTTCACAAACCCCAAATTTCTTTTTATAAGCAAACTTTTTTAAACCTCAGACCTGCATTAAAATTAAATTGCCTTCATTGGGTGCTCAATGGACAGAACATACGCTTTGCTATATACTGTACATGTATTGGATTTACCAAGGATTTCATTAGTTGTGTATAAAAAACACAAAAATTAAATAGCTGTGCTAGAGAATCTTTCACCTTTTCATTAACAAAATAAACATATTAAGACCACTTGTAGTGATGGGCGAATAAATTCTACAGGTACGAATTTGCAGCAAAACATGTGTTTGGCCTCCGGAAAATACATTTGCGAAACTGGCAAGAAAATTCAAAAGATTTTGGAAGCACATTGGAAAAGTCACTCACATCAAAAGTGTTGCGCGTCAACACTATACAGAAAGCCTTTGACTTTAACGCTGGTGTCAAAATTGCTGTGAATTGACACGGGTATCAAAATGCACGTTTTGAAAATTTTTGCCGTTTTGTGAACTTCCCTTCTCTAATTTTTCTGTGAAGCAAAACGGGAGAAATTCGCCCATCACTAGCGATATGCGTTAAAGTCAATGAGCATCAAAATAATTTTGACACCCGCAACAATTTCTATACGCGCAACAATTTTGTCCAAATGCATTAATGTCATTGGGCGTCTGAAAAATGTAGCTGCAGTCTGCCTATTTTATTCACCCATCACTACTCTCTTGCAGCCTTGTGAGAAAAAAAACAATAGATTATGGAATGTGGTAATAAAAAAGTGTCACTGCAATTACTAATAATGTAACATTTTTAATATATTTTATCTGCAATAAGTGTCTTATTTTAATTGACTGAAAAAAACAATAGTGATTGTTTTTTAAAAACAATGATGTCACACTTTATTACTGTGCTATGTAAGAATATTTAAAACTTTTATTGTTTTATTAAAAGAATCAAATGGTCTGCCCACAACACATGCACTATATGGGGTATATCTGGGGGCACATTCACTTAGAAGGAGTAGAATAAAAAAAAAACTTCGAATTTCAAATGTTTTTTTTGGCTACTTCGACCATCGAATTGACTGCTTAGACTTTCGACTACGACTTCGACTTCGAATCCAACGATTCGAACTAAAAATCGTTCAAATATTCGACCATTTGATAGTCAAAGTACTGTCTCTTTAAAAAAACTTTGACCCCCTACTTGGCCACCTAAAACCTACCGAGGTGCAATGTTAGCCTATGGGGAAGGTCCCCATAGGCTTTCTAACAATTTTTAGGTTGAAGAAAAATCGTTCGATGGAAAAAAAAGATTTGAACGAACGATTTTTCGTTCGATCAAACTATTTGCTGTAAATTAACCCTCGATATTCGACCATATGTAAATCTGCCCCAGGTGTGCAGTAGGTAAGAAGACTTTAGACACTACCAAAAGCATACCAAGCAATGACAATAACATTAGAAAATGTAAAACAAGGGATCAATTTTTAAGAGAAATTCAGAATAATCAGGACAAATAATCAAGGTTTTTTTCAATTTTGTACTTTAGAATGTGTGGTCACTTAGGAGCTAATTTAAAGACTGATCTAGTGAATCCCAAATGATTTCCAAGCTATAAGATTTATTTAATTATTAATTAATTTATTCTAAGATTTATTTTGTAATACTTGCAAATACTCTATGAGAAAGAAGTGCAAGAAGTACATTATCAGACCCATGATATAATCAATCATTGTGCCTTAATCAAACATCTAGCACTGAGTAAAATGTCTGGTTTATGGAAATGCCCCTAAAAGCCCAAAATGTTAAGATTTAGGTCAAAGGACTAGGCAATAGAACCTACATTCACAGATAGCATTGTCTATAAATACATATGGTACTTGTTCACTTTTATCCATGTTGTTTTTGAAGGTAGCTTATTATGGCATACAGGTAATAATGTCTATTTATGGCAGGTTTTTTTTTTTTAAAACAAATTAAGATCTTTGGTATTACAAATTCGTCTTAAGTAAGACTTTTCTGTCAAATAATTTAGAAATGATTTTGTAATAATTTGGTTCAGAAATGATTTATCAGATTTTTGGTTGATTTGAGAATTTAATTTTGATTTTATTTGTTCTCTAGGCAAGCATCAAAGATGGAGTGGTATATTTGTTATCTGTTGGTTTTCTTTTTTACTCTTCCAACAATCCTATATCACATGGTATTATAGCTATTTAACCAGCTTATTTAAAAGTGTTGAACATTATCTACATTATGGGGCAGATTTATCAAGGGTCAAAGTAAAAATTTGAAGTAAAAAAATTCGAATTTCGAGCTATTTTTGTGTACTTCGACTATCGAATAGACCTAAATTCGATTCAAATTTGAAAACATTTGACTATTCAAATATCGAAATTTACGATCTTTGGTATTACAAATTCGTCTTGAGCAAGACTTTTCTGTCAAATAATTTAGAAATAATTTTGTAAAAATTTGGTTCAGAAATGGTATATCAGATTGTGGGGTTGATTTGAGAATTCAATTTTGATTTTATTTGTTCTCTAGGCAAGCATCAAGGATGGAGTGGTACATTTGTTATCTTTTTGGTTTTCTTTTTTACTCTTCAAACAATCCTATATCACATGGGGGCCGATTCACTAAGCTCGAGTGAAGGATTCGAATGAAAAATACTTTGAATTTCGAAGTATTTTTTGGGTACTTCGACCATCGAATGGGCTACTTCGACCTTCGACTACGACCTTCGACTTCGATTCGAACGATTCGAACGAAAAATCGTTCGACTATTCGACCATTCGATAGTCGAAGTACTTTCCCTTTAAAAAAAACTTCGACCCCCTACTTCGGCAGATAAAACCTACCGAAGTCAATGTTAGCCTATGGGGAAGGTCCCCATAGGCTTGCTAAACTTTTTTTGATCGAAGGATTTTCCTTCGATCGTTGGATTAAAATCCTTCGAATCGTTCGATTCGAAGGATTTAATCGTTCGATCGAACAAAAAATCCTTCGATCGATCGAACAAACGTTTAGCGCTAAATCCTTCGACTTCGATATTCGAAGTCGAAGGATTTCAATTCGAGGGTCGAATTTCGAAGTATTTTTTACTTCGAAATTCGACCCTTAGTGAATCTGCCCCATGGTGTTATAGCTATTTTACTAGCTTATTTAAAAGCGTTGAACATGATCTACATTATGGGGCAGATTTATCAAGGGTGGAAGTAAAAATTTTAAGTAAAAAAATTCTAATTTTGAGCTATTGTTGTGTACTTCGACTATTGAATAGGCCTAAATTCGATTCAAACTTGAAAACATTTGACTATTTGAATATCGAAAATGTATCATGTACTGTCTCTTTAAAACTTAGACTTGGACCATTTATCATCTAAAACCTTCTAAATTGCTGTTTTAGCCTATGGGGGACCTTCTAGAACCTATTTGGAGTAATTTGGTGGACTTTGAAAAATCAACGTTATTTTTTTTTTTTTAAACTATGAATCTGAGTAGAATACTTACGATCTTACTTCAATTCAAATAATTTGAATACAACCTATTCACCTGCAGAAAAAAACGTAGATTTTTTAAATAAATTTCGGTTGGTCTTTTTTCTTCGAATTTCGACGTTATGGGAGTTCAAAAAACTCCCATTACTTCGAAACTCGACCCTTGATAAATCTGCCCATATGTATTGTTAGAACCGTTTTCTCAGACAGTCTAACATCATATGTGGTGTTAGTTAAATAACTATTATCCCCTTTTATTTCTGGTTTACAGGAACAAAAGGTCAAGAAACATACAGTCACAGTAATGGGGCACCTAATCCCCCATATACTAATTTAGAATCGTTCTATCTAAGCCTATTTGTACTGGTTTCTGTGCTGCCTTCACACACAGTGTGACTGTTTGGGATATCATTTATATACAGCTATTACATAAAATGTAAGTCGGAATCACTCTCAAGAGATTATAAATCTTAAATTATATTACTATTTTTATCCTAATTATGTTCCGTACTAAATTATCTAAAAACCACACTAATTTCTATACATTAGTCAGAGATTTCAGTCAGTCATAGAATTATGTTCCTTCAAATGAGGAACCACTAACATTTTCCACTTCAGTAAACTCAGCAAGATTGTTCTGGCAACCAGTTGTGACAACACAGCTGAACTAGTTTATCTTTTTTCTATGGTTGGCCAAAATGATTAGTAAAAAAAAGCAAGTTTAACTGAATTATAATATTTTCATCTGTTATTTGACTTCAAATATTGTTAACCCAAAAGTTACATTTCTCAAATCCTAAAGAGAAGGGAAAAAATGGAAAGATGTAGAAAGTATACAGGCATATATTGTATATCTTTTATTTGGAATACATGGGAACCAGGGGTTTTCTAGGATAAAAATATAGTAAAACACTTTTTTACAAGTTTGATTACAAACAGTTGTCTTTCACTAAACATGTGTTCATTATTAGAAAAATAAACTTCCATTGCAAGACACTGTCTTATTATTTCAGTGAAAAATCAGCAATAGTGATGGGCGAATTTATTCGCCAGGCGCGAATTCGCGGCGAATTTGCGCGATTCGCGTCCAGCGAATAAATTCGCGAAACGCCCGCGAAAATTAGCCGGAAAAATTCGCCGGCGTCAAAAAAAATTTTCCGAAAACGGACGCCGGCGTCAAAAAACGGGCACCGGCGTCAAAAACGGGCGCCGGCGTCGAAAAAACGGGCGCCGGCGTCAAAAACGAGACGCCAGCGCCGTTTCGCGAATTCGCCCATCACTAATCAGCAATCATTTTTGTTAAATAATAAGTCTTGGAAGAGTATATTAGAGGTTTTGTAGATTTCCTATTGATGTTTTGGTCACATTTGTTGTTAAAGGGAGCTGTCATACTGTAAGTTGACACTTTTGACCATTTTTCACTGCTTTCAGTATGTGAGGCCAAATCCTCGTGCCTGGCCAAACCAAATGCTTAAAAAGTAAAACGCTGCACACACGGTTCTCTTTTCCCCTGCCCATTCCTGATTTGCATATGTAAATTTGGATTCAGTTTGATATTAGTCTGAATCTTCCACGAAAGATTCAGGGTTTGGGTTAATCCGAAATAGTGGATTTGGTGCATCCCTAGTTCTTGTCAAACAAAAGTGTATGGAAATATGGAAAAAGTTGTCAACTTGTATCTGTGTACGTTGCATTGCATTGTGCGTTACAGTTGTAAATGAGGCTTATACTCTATTGGGCCTATTAATCAAATTGCAGTTTTTTCCACAAATCTCAAAACTTTTGTGGTTTTCCAATATTTCCTAAAATCTCTAAAATGTGAGATTTATTGAAAAGCTACGACAACCTCTGATGCAAAAATTTGCCAATTTGTCAATGTTCTATAGAAATCAATAGGCAGTGTACTGATCTTATTGGACTACTTTTAATCAATTCAGACTTCTGGTTTTCAGATTTTTTTTCACAAGGAATTGTCTGAAAAACTCAAATTTATAGAGGTTTTAGAGGTATTCATATTGTTTTAGTGCATTGTTAAGGGTATTTTTTTTTTTTGTTTGGACTTTTTATAATCAGATATTATAACAAATTCCATGACAGAGAAATGTTGTGGTTTAAAAAACCACTAAAATGAGAATGTTGATAAATAAGCCTTTTAGAGGCTTATTTATTAAAGGTCAGACTTTAAGCAAATTACATCCATAGTCAATTCAAACATGCTGAACTCTTTATAACATGCTGGGCCCTATATAGCACTTAATTTTTAACCATATGTATAATGCATGTATAATATATAACATCAAAATTAGATTACCATATATGTCATAATAGTTATAATCCACTTCTATGTGCAAATGATTGTACTCACTTAAAGGAGAAGGAAAGGCTGAGTTTACTTGGGGGTGCCATAAGTTAGGCTCCCTAAAGTTATTATACAGTATGTACTTACCTGAAACCCCGCGCTAGTGCTTCTATTATCAGAAAACTGCACCAGTCCGGGGGTTCTTCCAGCGAGCACCTTGGAATGATCATCTTCCTTCTTCGTCTTTCTTCAAATTTCCCGGGGCAGACGCATGCGCAGTAGAATGAAATAACCGAATTCTTTAATAAAGTTCAGCTTTTCACACTACTGTGCATGAGCACCCACGAGAATAAAAAAGAAGGAAGTGACTGACCCGTGGTGCTCACTGGAAGAACCCATGGACCGGTGCAGTTTTCTGCTGATAGGAGCACTGTCCTGGGCTTTCAGTTCAGTGTATACAATTACTTGGGGGTGCCTTACTTTTGGCACACCCAAGTAAACTCAGCCTTTCCTTCTCCTTTAAATAGTGCAACAATAAATAGTGTTACAATAAATAATACACTAAAACAACATAAAAAATGTACAATATATAATTTAGTGTCACCAGTGTACCTTAAAAGCTCATATTAGTGTCCATTTAAAATCCATTCTGTTAAAAATCCTGTAAAGAAAAAACCAATTTGTAACCATTTTGCAACACTGTGTGTATATATATATATATATATATATATATATATATATATATATATATATATATATATATATATATATATATATATATATATATAAATAAATAAATAAATATATATGACAGTCCAGAAGCCTAACGCACACCATCCATCAGTCAGAAAAAATAGTAATCCATTTACCTGGGTGCTACCTTAAAAGAGCTGTATTATCCATTATCCAAAAAGACAGGTGCACACCAGGGTCTTGATAAAGGTCTTAAGGTGGCCATACACTTGCCGATAAAAGCTGCCGACAGACCGAGTCGGCAGCTTATTGGCCCATGTATGGGGGCCACAGACGGGCTTCCCCGATCGAGATCTGGCCAAAAGTCGACCAGATCTCGATCGGATGGGATTAAAAATCCCGTTGGATCGCGGCCTGATCTGTTCGTTGATGCGGCCCCGCGATCCGACCGCCCGTTTGCGTTCGCTAGGATCCGATCGTTGGGCCCTAGGGCCCACGATCGGATCAGCCCGATATTGCCCACCTCAAGGTGGGCATATCGGAGGGAGATCCGCTCGTTTGGCGACATCGCCAAACGAGCGGATCTCTCCATGTATGGGCACCTTTAGAGACAGACCAAACGTTGGCCGGTTCTATTTTAATGTAACCAATAAATATTGTTTTTTGTTTTTTCTTCAATAAATCTTGATTTTTTTCACAAGTATTCCTGTTGAGTACGATACTATGTCACTAATATATATATATATATATATATATATATATATATATATATATATATATATATATACAATATCAAAACAGGGGGGTTGTGGGAGCACTCTAAAGGCTTTAAAGTATATATATAAGTATAATAAATGCTATTGCATATGTACCCAAAACAGGGGTTATTTTGTTACAAAGTTATGATCATAAAATTGATAAGCCACCATACCACGTCAAGGTAAACCCCGAATGGCGGTCCCTAACTTGTTTTATATTTTATGTGCATTTTAGCATTACCTGTAATCAATGTCCATTGAACGCTGTTTTGATATTGTATATATATATATATATATATATATATATATATATATATATATATATATATATATATAGTGACATAGTATCGTACTCAACAGGAATACTTGTGAAAAAAATCAAGATTTATTGAAGAAATTTTTTATATATATATATATATATATATATAGTGGATAATGCATCCCCTACTGTAATTTATACAGATATTAGAAGTCACCGAGGAGTTACATGACCATATACTCCGAGATGACTTTAAATATCTTTATAAATTACAGTAGGGGGTGCATTCATTATAATCTACAGTGTTTCTGTGTGCATGCAGTGTCTTCCTTGCTCTATTTTAATATGCACAGTGCCAAAATTTAGTCCGTTTCCCTTTAGTTTCTCTTTTTGTGTCTCCCTGTAGTCCCTTCAATATGTACCTTTTTTACTGGCTTCATTGATCCACCATGGCATAATGCTGCAGACTGAGAGTGGTAAAGGAAGAAAGGAGCGCAGGACCGGTGGGTGGGAGCGACACCAGAGATTTCTGGTGGGGTGGGAGAGGTGACGGGTTAAGAATGAGGGAGGAGGGCTGAGAGAGGAGATCATTAAGATTGCAATGTGAAGAAGTGAAGAGCTATACATGCAGCCAGGAGATTGATTCATGGACGGTGAGGGCAGCAGGTGATATCAGAGAGGCACAGAGTGAGCGAGATGGAAATGTATGGCGGGTGGGAGGGGAAGATGAAGAAGGACCTCAGAGGGACAGGGGGCGGGAGAAAGATCAAGACTTGAGAGGGTAAAAGGGATCGTGACTGTGACTGGAGTAGGAGGAGTGAGAGAGCGCACCATTGCAAATAAGGAAGTGGCGGAAGTCAGACGCAAGGGCGCTGGAGTGAAATCTGTGTGGAAAGTTCAGCAATGGCAATTGCTGACAAATTAAGTTATAAACGGCGCGTTCTGATGCAAGAACGTGCCGTTTATAAGGATATAATTTACAGTCTGGTCCCATAGGGAAATGACTGTAGATTATATGTATATGTGTGTGTGTTTATGTGTTTGTATATAATTCTATAAACTTTTTCACTGCAAAAAGACCTCAAAAGCAAACACAATACATCCTGTTTATATACCTGTAGATCCCTATTGGCCATTTTGCCACCTCAGTAAATTTATCCAGAGATTTCTTGGCTGTCCCACTTTTAAATTATATGTATAGTCCCTCAAGTCAAGAAACCGCTCAAATTCTGACCTTCAAATTCAAATTTAGAACTTTTGGAAACACATAATTTAACTCATAAATCCAAAAGGCCTTTTTCCTTAGGAGGGCTTTTTCCACATCACCAACCCTTGAAAAGGGATCCATGTGATCCGAAACATCTTGTGACATAATAAAATTGTTTACAGCAGAGCCTGCGAATTGTGTGCTCCATCCTATTCTACGTTGGTTTAATTGGATGCATTCTCACATGTTCTATTGGGAAGCATCTGAAGCCCGATGCATCATGTTGTGTCTCTGCCCAATGTTTAGCCACTGGCTGTTGGGCAACGTCCTGCTTGTTCACAGTTTTTTTTGGCCCTGTCCAGATTTAGGGCTGCCCTGATGCTCGCCCGGTGCATACCAAACCTCTTCTTCAACTGTCTCACAGTTTTGTAACAATAAAGTACTCTGCATGGATACCGTATATACTCGAGTATAAGCCGAGTTTTTCAGCCCCCAAAATATGCTGAAAAACTCTACCTCGGCTTATACTCGGGTCAAGTGCAAAAACGGTCGCCGGCATCTAAGAATATTCGCCGGCGCCTTAGAATATTCGCCGGCGCCTAAGAATATTCGCCGGCGCCTTAGAATATTCGCCGGCGCCTAAGAATATTCGCCGGCGCTTAGAATAGTAGCCGGTGCCTAAGAATAGTCATCCAAAAACGAGATTGAAACTTACCAGAAGCTGCTGCATTTCTCATCCTCGGCTTATACTCGAGTCAATAAGCTTTTCCAGTTTTTGGAGGTAAAATTAGGTACCTCGGCTTATACTTGGGACGGCTTATACTCGAGTATATACGGTATTTAAATATGTAAATCACCATAGATGTTTCACATGTCACCCTCTGTCTGATTTCATAATTCTTTCTTGTGTATGGTTGTGTGAAATATATAGTGTATATTAATGTCAGTTAGTTACCCTTTATAAAATCTTCAATCATTTATATTGTTTATCTATATGTGTTAGGTGCCATAACCAATAAAGATTTATCTTTATTAATTTTTAGCAGCTCTATGAGACACATCTTCATTTATGATTAATAATGTTTTGTCTTATGCATTCTATTAGGTCTATATAAGGGGAAAAAAGTAATGTAACAATTATGTTACATTATGCACTGGCAATATTTGACAACATAATTGCTATTCTCCTTATTGCTGCAATTAACTGTTGATTCTGTTTCAGAGGTGTTCACTGAAAACAGATTTAGAACATATTCTTTACCATCACAGCAACAAATAATTATGTATTGAAATCACATGAAATCTGCATAAACCAATAGAAAACAACATTGTAAAGGTAATTGTATGTCAATTGCTCAAATTAAAAATGCAAAACAGTGACACAAAACTCCTTTGTCAAAGAAACTAGAAAAACACACCATTCTAGTCAGGTTATGTTTAGATTTCAAAATGCCTATTTTTAGCAAAGTGATAATTAAGGGATAAAAAAGAAAGTTATTTGAGTGGAAATTGTTACTGTGTAATATAAGGTTCATTAAACACTAAGCATACAAAAGCTAATATTCTTTAACTATCAGATCAGGGGTTTCATTAAATACGCCACGATTAAATTCTCATCATGAGTATTTAGTACAAGCAAAATACTTATTACAGTTTTCTCTGTTTATTTAAGGCTACAGAGCAACATTGGTAGCAAACTTGGTTTAAATATGGAAAATGATTGTTTGATGTTATAGGGCTCATTTGCCACAAATACTGTAGGTATACATGTTCGTAGACATATACCTATTCCTTGTGCTCATATACACTAAAGCTGTTTGCTAGGTTGCTAAATTTCGCAAATTTCATTGTATTGCATTGTATTTCATGCTTTATGCAACTAAGTGCCATATGAAGCAATAACTCATGGCAACCAGCAACAGGTGATCATTAAAGGAGAAATAAACCGCCATTAATTAAACCCCCCCCCCATCACCTTCCCTCCACTGGCCCCCTCCCTGCTTTCTCCCTTCATAGTACCTTTTTTTGAAAAAAGTCTCCCTGGCATTAACATTGACATATTCATGCAGAATAGCACAGTGGAGCTCATGGGCTCTATCTTCAGTATCTCAGGATTCTCGAGGCAGTAGGCACAATTACCAGCCCGGCCTGAAGTACTCATGTGCGAAAAAACTCAGTGTTGACACTCACTTAACAGTGGAATCCAAAGATACTGAAGACGGCACCCATGAGCTCTGCTGCATTATTTTTCATAAATATGTCAGTGTTTATGCCAGGCACACTTTTTTTCTAGTAAGGTACTATGGAGTGAGAAAGCGGGGGGGGGGGGGGCATTACCTATGGATATTGAATGATTTAGGTGATTAGACTTGTAGCAAATTTTGCACCTATTTTATTACATAACCCCTTAAGACCCACTTTGACCAGAAAATTAGCACAGAGCTATGTTTATGATGCAAAAATACACATATCAAAACCTTTTACGTTGTTAATGAAACACTGCATAGTTTCAATTTATTTCCAAGGAGAGCTGAAATCCTTAAAAATAATATACAGGTATGGGACCTGTTATCCAGAATGCTCAGGACCTGAGGTTTTCTGGATAACAGATATTCATACTTTGTCTTCTAGAAAATCATGTAAACATTAAATAAACCCAATTGTCTGGTTCTAGTTCCAATAAGGATTAATTATTTCTTAGTTAGGCTCAAGTACAAGTTGCTGTTTTATTATTACAGGAAAAAAGGAAATCATATTTAAAAATTGGAGCTTTCTGGATAACGGGTTTCAGGATAACAGATCCCATATCTGTAGTAAATAATACTACAAAAAAAAAAAGAAAAACTGAATTGGGGGAGAAGGGTAACTTGTGAAGATATTTAAGGGTAATTTCAATAAATATCTATCTATCTATCATCTATCTAACTATCTACAGATTCAGGTCTATGTATCAGAGCACAAAGGCCCGTGGCTGCCCCCACTCCAGCCTTAAAATTAGAAAGAATGTAGCACTGTGCTCATGAGGGGAAAGAGGAGGGAGAAATGTTCTCTCCTCCTGACCAAAAACTGCCCTCTAACTTGTACATCATTTAAACTAGAAAGTTAAGAAGCGGCACCTTGCATCAGAATTTTCATTTGGCACAGGCTGCCATACTCATACAGACCTGAGATAGAAATGCTTTCTGAATGAGCACTAAGGGACATGCTCCTCCTTGTACTCTTGCACTTCTATTACCCCTTATATGCTTGTAAACTGCATATTCTAATGCACAGAGTATGCAGGATCATCATAGCTGCACCAATAACAGTGTTGACAAGCATTAACCACAGAGGGTTGCAGAAAGTACAGTATTATTATTTTGTTGCTTCAAATGAAGTTCGGTTCCTCATGTCTAAAGGGGAGTATACTTAAAAATAGTAATCATGTCCCCTTGCAAGCACTTTGATAATCCTTCCTCGCAGTTTAATGGTTCAGTTTTAATGGATCAGTTTAGTTGCACATCTCTGCAGAGTTTTCCACTTACCGTATATACTCGAGTATAAGCCGTCCCGAGTATAAGCCGAGGTACCTAATTTTACCTCCAAAAACTGGAAAAGCTTATTGACTCGAGTATAAGCCGAGGATGAGAAATGCAGCAGCTTCTGGTAAGTTTCAATCTCGTTTTTGGATGACTATTCTTAGGCACCGGCTACTATTCTAAGCGCCGGCGAATATTCTTAGGCGCCGGCGAATATTCTAAGGCGCCGGCGAATATTCTTAGATGCCGGCGACCGTTTTTGCACTTGACCCGAGTATAAGCCGAGGTAGAGTTTTTCAGCATATTTTGGGGGCTGAAAAACTCGGCTTATACTCGAGTATATACGGTATTTATATCCCTCTTATGGAATGGAGCCCAAATCTGCACTGCATACTCAGGGCGAGGCATTACCACACCCTTTTTATCAGGTCATTGCAAATTACTGGCCAATACCTTATAACTAATATTTAATTACAATAGTATTGATTATATAGGATATATATGTAGCGCTATAGTAAATTTTGTGTTCTGTTACACTACTGTTGAGCTCCACTCCCAATATTGTGCTCCTGGTGAGACCTATAATCTTAGGGAGTAAGCCCTTGCAACTGTGTGGAGGCAGGGTGTAGTGCCACTGTAACTGGATACAGTTTTGTGCCAGTGGTTCTTAACTTAACCAAGAACATATTTATTTACAGGAACAATCATCAATGGAGTATGCAGTAGAGCAGACAGGATTTCACAATGGATAGGCACATACTCACATCACCTTTGGTCAGTATTAGTCCCTACAGGTAAGAGGACGTACTCAGCAGCAATAAAGGTACACCCAGCTTTCAGCCTTTTCCCTAAATCAGGCATGTCCAAAGTGCGGCCCGTTTTCAAATTTACACCGGCCCTCAGCCCCATCATGAAATTAATAATAATGAGGCCCCCAGCACTGTGCGATCAGGAATCCCATAGCAGTAATATTAAGGCACATTAGTGAAATGATCTAGCACGTAGAGCCGTGCTGTTTTCGCATACTTGTTCAGGGCTGAAGGTGTCAATAGACGTACTGAAGTGCCAGTACAGTAAACTAAAGAAGTATGGCTTCACTCCATGCCAGTACGTGTCTATTGCTAACACATTCAGCACACAGGCAGCAGTATAGTGGCAGATCATTTCACTAATGTGTCCAAATATTACTGCTACGATTACTCGATTCCTGTAATTTAATGTTAATGGTTCAAAGAATGTCCGGCTGAATGGTCGGCCCCCACACATTTTCACCTCACCAAATCTGGCCCTTGTTGCAAAAAGTTTGGGCACCCCTGCCCTAAGTGGAACCTGAGGGAACCTCTCAACCCTAGTCCTATACACTTAGTCCCTACTTCTGGGCTATTAGTACCTGGGATCTTAATCCCTCTAACTCTCCTCGTCGGAGCCTTGAGCTGCTCAGCTAAATAACCTGTCTATCTGTCACTCCTAGAGTGACCTCTTAAAGGTGATTAGCCTATCTTATACTAGACCTGACCTGTCTAGGTTCCACAGAGCTCTACCTGCCTGTTCAGGTTAGAGCCAGCACAAAATGGACACTGAAAGCATGGCTTCAGAGACTTTTATACTTTAGCACAGTGCCATCTACTGGTCACTGTGAGAAACAACAAGGGGCATAGATTAAAGCAGGAATAGGAAACAGTTACCCCTCCCAATTGTATTTTAGTACCCAGTTAGGTGTCTATAACACTAGGGGACTGCCTGCTTAATAATACTGGGGAACTAATTTACCAGTCCCCTGCATATATATGTTTTGAGCGGGACAAATCAAAGTAAACAGACTAGGTGGGTGGGGCTGACAGCACTTTCTTGCCACCTGCTTTTGTGAACTCCTCAAGACCAACCCCACAGTGAGTATCACCAGCTTTTATACCCACAGATGTTTCCCACATGACACCACCCATCTGTCAGATACCCAATCCCTAAGGGTTTCACCCAGCAACTACTGCCTGGTTCTCAGCCAATCCCTAGCCTATGAGGCACTGTACTGCCCACATTTTTGTTCTTTTGTATGAATATATATGAGAACAATGATATTAAAAAATAGGAGTTGCACCCATAAAAAGAAATCCTGGAAGGTAATTTGCACCACTGATGAGAACAATGAAATCCATTCAAGATGAAATGAAGATTATCCACCTGATGTGCTGCTATTTTTCTTTTTATATTATTGAACTAATGGTGCCAGGAACACAGGACACCCAGGATCACATAAAGCTCTGCTTAATTTGAGAGAAGGATTTGGGATTGTCTGTTATATAGAGGAGAAGCCTATGGACACATTAAAATAAGGAAAAAGAAACACTTCTAATATTAAAGTCAGTCCTGTTTCATTTATATTTGTGCAGCACAGTAAGACTAAAATGGCATCAACCTGCACATATGGCAGCTAGGCTGAATAAGTGAGTCAGTTATTGCTCATGCAATCTTTAAGATCTGGTACTACAAAGAGAAAGAATGCACATAGTACTATTTTTTTAGAAGAGAAAATCATATTTAAAATAGTAAACATGGGGGGGATGTAATAAAAGTCGGTAACAATAAAGAATATTTGCAATGTGAAAAGTTATGCCTCTGTGCGAACAAATATTCCTTTGTGTAAATTTAATATAGCCTTTGCGAACCCGGTTTAGCGACCACTTCCGACAGTGGAAGAAGTTTGCGAATTTTATAGTTTGCGCCAGTGCTCAGTGAATGTAATAAAACGTCTTACTGAAAAGTTTACTCCAAAGGATTATGACACCTTCAAGCACTTTTTAAAAGTGGGCAATGCGCAATGAAAATTTGCAATGCAATAACAGCTTAAGGATATTCTTATTTGTGCAAACTGTTTTGCTCTTTGCGACTTTTATTATATTCCCCTGATAATGTTGAGCTATTTCAATTATGTAAGGCTTAGAATGTTAATGATCTCCCCAAATCCTTCTGGTGTGATAGCGGTATGTGATACACTAGTATTTTAGAGAACTTGGAAAAATAAGACATTTCCCAATGTTCTGTGTTTCATTTTACAGCTTCTAAAATATTTGGGATTCTATCAAAGAATGCAAAATTCCAAGTGTTTGTGAGGATCTGGCTCAGATTAAGGCAGAAATGTGTGTTTACAGAGCTTTGAACTAAAACATAAGGCCAAGAGTTATTCTACAATAATTCTTTGTCAAGCAGCTTTGAAAATATTTATTGCTGTGCAGGAAACAACACTGCAAAGTTAGAGGTCTCACTGATTAGACCACTTGAGGCACATTTCTAAGTTGCTCCTCAGCAATATGTCCTTAAAGTAGCTCCAAGTAGATCTTTTTTACAGCATGGGTGTGTGATTAGCTTTTTATAGCCAGCTACAAGTAGAACAATGAATGCAGCAATCTGATTGGTTGCCATGGGTTACTGCAAATTTGCCCAGTGTTCATAAATGACCCCCACTGTGTCAGCTTGTTAGGCACACCCCAGTAACTTGAATCACTTACATCATGCCCCAGGCCAGTGCCCCACTTAAAAAATATCACTGTGGCTCTGGATTTTAATAAAAGGGTTGTAATCTTGTAAAATTTTCAATGCATAAAGATATGCTTACTGCTGAGATAATGAAGCCTGGAGACACATTCTTGATAAAGAAACTCACTCTTGGGGGTTCTCTTTTATCTTGTTCTGTATATTAGATTTTGGGAGGACGCCCACCATATTCCCAGGAATCAGAATTAACTTGGCTTCTGCTTCATTACTACAAGACTGTAAATGGTATTTTTACTAGTTGTTTACTACAGACTGAAATGAACTCTTGATTACTGTTGAAGTCAGAGTTCCAGAGATGAGGTAGGTTATAAGCAAAAAACCTCTAAATGTTATAAAGAGTGTTGTCAATGGTGTGTTGGGGGAAAATGTCCATTATAGGTTAATGCCTACATAGAAATATAGTAAGTGATTTGGTTAGGTAGGTCCATATTTTAAGTACAACAGCAGATATGCTAAGCAAGCAGTAATTCAGTTTGCAGACATAAAAAGCTGTATAATACAAGTCCTTTTCATATTAAACACGAAATCCAAATTCTTTTTTTAATTAAAGCATTCTGTAACAACTCACCCTGGTGGTCTAGTGGGGGGGATGGCAGAGGCGCGTAATTTAAATGTACTTAAAGGTACATTTTTCATTTCCACGCTGCCCGTTATAGGACTTGTTTCCTTGTGCTGTTAGCTGTTGCTATTCTGAACCTGATTCTAATTACCTGTTTTGACCCCTGCCTGGCTTTTGACGATTCTACATTCTGTGTCCTGACCCCTTGCCTGATTACCGACTCTGATTACCTCTGATTGACTTCCTGGTTTGACCTTTGCCTGCCTGACTACGTTTACTCTCTGCCTGCCTCGACCCGGCAACCTTCTGCCCAGAGACTTTTGCTTACAGTTGTGCCCCTTTGTCTGTCCAGAACCCCTCACCTTGCACCTCTCGTTATTAAGACCTGGCAGCAGTAGCTGAGGGCTCCTCCCGAACCAAAGGCGGCTGCTACAGCCGAGACCAGGGTGCTTGGCATCGGTTCTGGGTTTAGGGTGCCAACCGTTACACATTCATAGCTGTTTAAAACTCATTTAAAAATCTCAGCTGTCAATCAAAATATTGCTTGCCCCTCCTCTATGCCTTAGGCATAGGGGCAGGACAGGCAATTACTTTCACTTTCTATTCAACACTTCCTAGATGTCACTGCACTCTCCACATTCCCCTCGCTCTTTTCACCTTTTGATTGTGTAACCAGTGCATGGGGATGGATATCAGGTCCCCCATTCTGGTGCACAAACAAGATTCTGAGATGCAAGGCTTGTCTTAATAACAGTATCCACAGAATGGTTCCTGACTGCTTGCTATAATTATGAATTTCCAGCTGGAAGGAAACAAGATTCAAATAATTTATATTGTGTAATTAAAGTTCATTTTGCTTGACTAATGTGATAAAATAGGATTTGGAATCATTTTTTTGGGTGAACAAAGACTTATTTGATGTCTTAGTTAATCCTGTAACTACTGCTACATAAATAGTTAATAAACCAATACTTTAACGTACAGTTTATATATAATCTGTGCATGAGCTGTGGAGAACTTTTTTATTCATTAAAAAAACTAATAATGTGTTTATCAAAAATATTATATTTTATCTAAGTACCAACCTACTCTTCATTTCATTTCAAAATATGGCCCTATAACAGTGTTAATAACACTGCTCATGATCCACATTGTGAATGTTATTCATTGGGGATCATGGGAGCAGTGGGCCTTTACAGCTAGCCCAGTCTTTTTGTATAACATATCACATGTGTGATGTATTCTTTTCCATTCTAATAACCACCCATGATGATTGAAATACGATTCCCTCTTAACTCTTCTTGTTTGTAGTGAAGGACAAGATGAATCTAAAAGCCTACATTAGTCTTTCTATTTTGGGAAATGGACATCCATAGATGGTTTGTCTGTAGGTTCAATATCAGAAAGGTCATCATCCCTGCTATGAAGCAGTTTCTTCAACTATTTCCCCTGGGAATCCTGTCGAACAATACACAGTAAATGAATTTTGTGAGCAGTGGTTTCTTTTCAATTCATTCAGTGAAATTATTTCAATCATGCTGGATTTTATCCCCTCGCAGTTCAAGCTGGCAATATTTAATCTTTGTTCGTTTACTCATGCTGTTCTCCTTGAACATGGGGACATCTTAAAACAAATTCCACCATTCAGTGATTTTGGTTTCTGTACTCCCTGTACCTGCACTCACTACACAATAAATCTCAGTGGTGTATCCTGCAGCTCCTAAAATGTGATTTATGAGACCTATCAGCAAGCTAATTCCAATTTATTTGCCATTGGGGCCCTTGGTAAAGATGTTCTTCGCTTGATCTCTACAGACAACTGGCAATATCTTCATCCAGATGCTAGAAATTTAGAAGGAAAAGAAATGCATTAATTGGCACATTTTATCACTGTCATTCCTTGTGCCTCTGTAATAGCCTGAGTGAAATCCTTACACACTGTGAAGAGCTTGAGCAAAATCCTTGTAGCTAGTCTGAAGCCGATAACTATCTGGCACAGTACATTTTAAGTTGGTAAGATAAGTGACAAGATTGATGCTGCTACTTTCAGAGGCAGTGACTTTTTGTGCAGCCACTTTATGTTCTTTACAATATTTTAGCTCATAAACTTTAATCAGAAAATGAAACGTCAATCTAGAAATAAGGTGCATTACAGCCAATGCTATACCTTGCTTGCTACTCATGTTGCCATTTTTTTGGTTTTGTCAACAAAATGCTATTCTGTCAACAAAAAGAAATGATTATGTGAAAAATAATGCTCTGGGCTAAAATGTAATGTGTGCTGCAAGAAAATCTTGTTTAATCCAGTTTAATAGAGGTTAAAATTTGAAGCTAAAAGAAAAAAGATTAAGATAAATCACTGAATACATTTCATTTGCATAACTTTTAATTGAGTACTTTTGAATAGCTGTGATGTAAACATGATACCCAGCATATCCATATCCATGGAGTCCAGCATATCAGCATGATTGTAGTAACTGAAAAACAAATGTTACCACCATCCATACAAGAAAATATTGCAACTGGACTATTTGGTGCTCTGTGATAAATCCCTCCACTAAATTTCCAATGTAATTTTGCCGCTCCTGGTAACATGTGAGGGAAAATAGTTCCCTCATGGCATAAACACCCCTGATGCCTGCAATTGCACCTTATGCATGAGAGGAGGCTGGGTGGGTGCATTTGTGTTCCCATGAGTACGCACATGTGCACCATCAAATGTGTCCATTTTAATGTATTTCCATTATGGCGGCATTGTTAAGGTTGTTCTATTTTATTTCAACAAAATACAAAAATCGGTTGAGGATGCACACCAATAAGCCATGTTTACATGGCTAACAATATCTACTGTAATAAGAGATGTTTAATAACACTTATTTGTGAAAATAAACCATTTGGTTTCCACTATTGTGGAAGTCCTATAATCCACATTGAAAAGATATGCTGAAGTTTCTAGGAGATATAATATTCAATTCAATATTGAGAAAGTGGTGAATGTGTATCAAAATAGGGAACATTTAAAGAGCAAAAGAGTTGCCAACTCCTAGAGGAGATGGGTGCAAAATTGCTTGAATATGCCTTTGAAGATACAAAAAATTGTCATAAAACAGCTCTTTCTTCTACCTCAGTGGAAAGCAATTGGAATAAACAAAGCTTTTATTTTTCCTATTAAGGGACTTTCTATAATCTATCTATCTATCTATCTATCTATCTATCTATCTATCTATCTATCTATCTATCTATCTATCTATCTATCTTTCTATCTATCTATCTATCTATTATCTATCTAGCTGCTTGATAAGTGTTTGGAGCAATTACTCCACCTTTGTCTTAAAATCATGCACATTCCTGCATAAATAAAAACAAAAGAAATGGTGCTCTCCTATCATGTAAAATTTTATCAGCACCCTTATTTAAATAACTTTTGTACTTACAGTGTAGTTTGGAACCGTAATCTCCATTCAATGTATTCCCAACCCCATGCCCCTGTGTTCTTGTATATAATTTTCACATAAGTGATTCATTATAAGTCAACAAACATACAGTATGTTTTCCTATTTGGACTCTATTAAAATGAGCATAATGTTCAGTTATTCTTTACTGTGAATTGATTATTCAAATACATTGATTTTTTCCACTGTATAGGACTTTTAGCTATTTATATTGCTAAATGTGCAGTTGCACTTTATAGCTAAAAGTAAAATTAGACAGATTACTCCTTAATATTGAATGAACTGTACTGGTTAATAGGGTCTTTGTGCATATTTCTTTTAACACAGAAATTCTTAACACAGAAATTCTTTCCTGCAAGCTATGCATGATCTATGCTAATACAATACAACCGGTTTGTTTGTCATCTTCTGTTAAATGGTGCAATGACTGCTGAAAAAAGCAATTAAAACACCTATTGATTAATGCCAAAGTAATCATTAATTAAGTTTGCAGATCATATTTACAGCTTAGCAATGCATTTTACCAGTGTGTGTTTACAGATTTTCAGGGTTACTATACTGTAACCTCGTCATGTATGTCAGTGATTATATTAGATACTGTCAGACACTTTTGGAAAGCTAAAAACCTTTTCTATGTATTGATGCTTTTAATGATCTTTTCCCTTAAATACTATAATTTGAAGGCTTCACTTAATCCAAGACATCGTCACACATACAAGGAAGTGTAATAAAAGTTGTTAATGGGATGCAATACAAAAATTAGGCATTTTCATAAAAAAATCATCCTTTGCAGTAATTACGAATATCGGGGTTTTTTTTTTGCACCATTTTGCAGTTTGTGGAATGAAATTAGTTGAAAAAGTTAATTTACTCCAAAAGATTACACCACCTTCAAAAACTAACATGCAAATCTAAGAATATTACATTTCAAAATGTGAATTTTACATATTTGTGCAATTTTTAAGTTTTATAACGTTTCCACCACAATATTTTTGAACTAAAATGCAGTTCACTATGACTTTGTGATAAAACAGCAATTCTCAGTTTGTTAAGGTCCCCAGAAAGAGTATATGTTGCATTGTGTTAATGCAGAGGTTCTTATACACTTTGAGTTCAATACCCAACTAATAACCAAAATTTAGACAGTCAACTTAGATTTTATCAAGGTTATATACAACTGCAGCAAAAATATTCACAGCTATGAAAATTACACTCAGGAATGGTGAAAGATGAAACACTGGACTGTTATGAAGTGACCAGCAATCAAGATTTATTTCAATGAACACTTAAGGAGATATACTGTATAACAACTGCATTCAGGAGAAGTCATCCTACAACAAACACTTATGGAGATATACTGTATAACAACTGCATTCAGAAGAAGCTATCCTACAAATCTGGAAAAACTAAAGCATTTGCTAAAGAAAAATGGTCAAAAAACTGTCAGTGTAGAAATGCAGAAAATGTATCGCTTACTGGTCGATAAGTATGTAATTATGTATACGGTAGTACATGATTCTGTATATTCTTTGTCTAAACACATTTATTTTAAAGCACTGCAAAATATGTTGGTGCTCTAAAAATATGTATTATTATTATTAATAATAAGAATAATAAGAATACTATTTAATTATAACTCCAAGATAAATACTTGCATTGGGGAGTGATATGCAAGTATACTGTACATAATACATATCTGCATTCTTCACATATGAACTAAAAAGAAAATAGATGCTATAGTAAGACTGGACTACAAGAAGAACTATTCAATGGTTATCGTATCATAATGTACAAAAAAAGGGCTGTAATCTTACAGTGAAAGAATGTTAATAGAGATGAACTAAATATTTTACTTTCTTTCTCCGAGAAAAAAGACCTGTAGATTATAATGGATATTAAAAAAAGTTTTCCATGGTATAAAAAATGTTGCTCAGTTTTGCAAATTGTTGCGTGAAAAGAATGCCAATTGACTTCAGTGCGTTTGATGACTTTTTTGTTGTTTTGCGATTTATGGCAAAGTGAAACTGGTCAGATTTACCCATCACTATGGGACAGATTTACTAAGATTCAAATGGTAAATTATTTTTTTTTGGTCAAAACAATTTTGAATTTAAAACCACCAACTTGATTTTGAATTCAATGTGAGATTTATCACTCCTGGATCCTGGTTGTAATTCAATACTTCACCACCTAAAACCTAATTCTATTATTATTATACTAGAAAACTTTAGATTTCTGTTTCTTGCATAGATACTTTAGATTTGTATTTCTTGCATAGATACTTTGTAGCATGTTTGATTTTTTATTCATTTTCTCAAATTAATTCCAGTTATCACTGAGTAAATGTAATATATTTATTTTATGCAGGTCACAGAGGGAATTAATAATTAACATGTGTGATGGTATTGTGTAGAGCAGTAGAAATTATGTTGTTTGTATTAAGATAATAATGAGCCACCAGAATTTCTAAGTTATATAATTTTAGCAAACAAAACACAATGAAGAACATTTCTTTAAATACCAAGAAACTTCCAGAACAGTATCTCTGTTTAAGAATATTGAATAATCCCTGGTCTATTGAGGAAATGACTCAGAACTCTAACATGGTCTCACACTGTTACAGCAGCATGCTAAGTAAAATAAAGAGGTGATATACAGCTACACTCAAAAAAATTACAAATAACACATAATAATAGCATTTTACAAGTGACAGAATCTTGTTATGAACGAGTAACTATCAAGATCACTATCCACAAGTAATGTTCTTAGTTTTCTTATAGAACACTAAAAATACAGTACTGGTGCATAAATATGTAGTGTAGGAATTTATATAACTTGTCAAATTCTCTCTGGAAACTGACTGTCACTAACTACTACATATGTGAAATGTATAAGAAATTTAAGCAAATTTTATAACATTGAAATATTAAAGACTTTTGTTGTTCAAAATAACTACACTACTATGTGCCAAAGAAATTTTAATACTGAGATGGGCAACAAGCAGTTTACTTATGACATACAGTATAGATTTTCCATTACCATTTATGAGCTGGACCATTGGGAAAAAGATGAAAGAAAACCATTAACTTGATACGTTATAACCATCATCAATATATTTTCCTATTTAAAGGAATATGTACACAATTTTGAAAGTTACAAAAAAAATCCAAGTACAGGGCTGAGATCATACATGGTGCAGCTTTTCCATGAAAAGTGGATTTTTTCATTCGTATTTTTGATAATCAGAACTTTTAATAATTTCAATGATAGTTGTGGTTTTAGAGTTTGTGAGTTTAGTCATGGTTAAAAAAAATCCAGCGCCAGACTGGGTGATCTGGGCCCATCGGGTTGCAAAATCAGGGACCTCGCGCCACCCCCATGGGACCATGCCACAAATCCCCTCTGTCCCACTTACTCCCCCACCACCAGCACTTTTTTAACATGTTTTTTTATGCGATCAAGCAAGGGTGAGGTCACAAAGGAACACAGAAGCTGGAAGGTGTGGGGAGAAGGTCTGGGCTGGCTGGGGCCCCCCTGGCCCGGTCCGACCCTGAAAACCTTTAAAACCACTAAAATCTGACCTTTAATAGATAAATCTCTATCGTATATTGTTATATTGTAATATCAAAAGCTATAATATACAGCACCATCATTTGAAAAACTACAAAAATCAGTTCTCTTTTGCAGAATACTATACTTCAGCTCATGAACATGCAAATTGTGTAAGTGAAAAAAACAAAAAGAAAATCCTAATAAATCTCCTGAGAAATTATTTATAAATATTTTATATATTTAAATTTATGCTACAATTTATACAATTTTTGTTTAACTCGATGGAAAATTTTAAAAAAAAACAGTGGCGCTTTAAATTAAAGATACATATATCATTGAATGATGTAAAAAATTATCTATAGAAACACAAATTGCTTCCTACAAGTCTCAATGGATCTTGGTTGATAAATAGAGTGCTATCACTGGGGGGCTTTACTTTTGTGTTGTAATATCCTTGCTAAATTGTATTAAAAAGGCAGCGCACTCATGAAATTTTCATTATGATCCTTATTCATTTGTGTTTCATTAATTGACTGTAAAGGGTCCATTTACAAACAATCAAATTTCTAGTTTTTCCATGAATCTCAAAATATTTGTGGGTTTCCTATATTTATTAAGTAACCACAACCGTACCAAAACCTCTAATGCAAAAAAGAAAAAGTTGTAAAGAAAAAGTTGTCAAGGTCCTATAGAAGTCAATGGGAGCTGATTATTTGACCACTTTTTATCAATTCAAACTCTTAGAGGTTTTTGGATTTTTTTCCACTAGGAATTGTCCAAAACCATGATTTTTATAGGTTTTATATGTATTCATATTTTTCAGTGCATCACTCTGCGCTTTTTTTTTGCTCATACTTTTAATATTCAGATATTTTAATACATTTCATGACATTCATGGTTTTAGAGAAAGTGAGTTTACCCGTGGTTTCAAAAACATCTAAAAATTTGAATGTCGATGAATAATCATCCATGCATTACAGAGATATTTATTTATATTCCACAGTAACTGTGATGCTTCTTGTCCTCCTGTTAGATAGAAAGGAAAGTGGCAACAGACTTTTACAAAAGTTTATTCTTCAGTTATTAATGTTCATAAGCACTAGTGTGTCCCATATTGTCTGATACTCTATTGCCTATCAGAAAACAAAACATTAATACTAAAAACAAAATTACTGTACAGTTTACACTCTCTAGCTGTGAGTAAGGAGAATAGCATAGGAATGATAGGATGGATAGTTTCTGCTTTCAAAAGCAACTTCCTTCACAAATAATTAAAAACCATTGGACATTTGTAATATTGGAAAGTTGCTTAGACTTATATTTCATTTAACAGGACAACCTTTTACTTATGGGTTTATATAACAAAGGGTGGGTAATTTTAATTCTGACTATACAGTAAATAATTCCAGACAATTGAGCAAAATTAAATTTTGGCATTGAAAGATTTCTGAGCTTTCAACCCTTTACCATTGTCCACATATGCAGATATTGATGGTTTGCAGGCTGCATTTAATTTTAAAGATAAAGACCAGTAAATGCAGAGTGGATGAAATTATATTTTGGTTTCATAAAAAAAGGCCAAGGTACAGTGGCCCTTAAATATGCCATTTCAACAAGCTATCAAAATAAAAAACAAAGTGGTCAACATGCACCATGTAGTACCAAGGCAATCTTTGCTCACTTTGAAAACTAAAATATTTGAATAAATAATGTTATGAAAATTCATTATAGTACATAGAGATAGCTTGAGGTTTTATGAATTAAAAAAAGAAGAGTGCTTTGTTCATGAAAACTTGTAAAATAATGTACTTTTGTGCAGTTCAGTCTTATCGCCAATTATTTCTGGAAATAAAGTTCTTTGGGTATAACATTACACTGCATATATTGTTTCCATTTAATTAACAATGTAATGGACTTTCCAAGACTACAAATATATTAACATTTAACTGCTTCTGAATTAAAAAAAGTAAATGACTCCGGCAATAAAAAGTTGTATGGACACTAATGTGGAAATTGTGTATAGACTTTTGTTTTTTTCATTTATTTATTTATTTGCTAATGAAAGAGGAATAAAATAACTTCTACCTAAACAAAATTCAAAAGTCCTCCTTGATTTACTTGCTAATGTTGATGTAAGACAAGCACTATAGTGAATACAACATACAGGTTTTTTTTTTTACTAATCTCTGAACTTGTCTCATATTTTAGAAAAAAAACCCACAACCAAACTCCCATGCCTGATTTAACCTTATTTAATTAAAAAACCTCAAATTAATTGGTTTGCGGGACAAAAATTCACATTCAAAAAAGATTCACTTAATTACCATACACTGTGACACTGTGTTACATACATGACAATTAACATACCCAGCTGGGGCGATTGCATGCAATAAAGCAAAAGGGAAAATCTACATTAATTCCATAAAAACCTAATTTGTAGGTAACAATCAGTAGTTTTATCAGATAACCTATCACAAATCCATGCCATTGTAAAGTCAAAAGAAGCAGCATAAAACATGGTAGTTATTTAAAGATGGGGCTTCATGTAGTCTATTTCATTTAGGAAAAAAAATAGCATCTGTGTACTATTTGGTCTGGTTACTTATATGTTGCTGTAAAAATACAAGTTCAAATGAACCATATAACGGACTTGCATGTTTTTTTTGCCATGATGGTCCACCTTTCTGTGTTCATCACAAAGGGTGCTTTTCATTTGATATTATCTGTATTAGCGATGGCCATTTTAGCTGCCACTGACCACTGGTAGACAAAATGCCTTGTTTGCTATAGCCCTAATGTAAACTGCCTAACCATGCTATACAGGTATGTGTTTTTTTAGATGCTCTAATTGCTGTTTTCAAACCAAAAACCAAATGTATTTGCTGTCAGACAGTTTCAATATATGTTTATAGGAAATGCCATTGATAGTTTCAGATGTTCCTCTTCCATCCGAAATACAGTGTTGAAGAAACAACCTCATATGCCACTAGCTACAGACTTGCATAGTATACCCCATGCATTCATTTGTACATAATGGTACAATGACTTCCAAGAACAATATTTCCAAATAAATTATACAGTGAGGGACAGAAAGTACTGACACAAAAAATAATTGTGAATTGATTTGTAGAAAAAACTCTAAAATACAAAAACATGAATTATGATAAATAAGGCCTTATGCAAAAGGCTGGAAGCCAAGGGTTTCTAGTGGCTCAACAAGGTAATGCATCACTATGTTATCAAAAAGTACAGTTTTAAGACAGACATATCCTGACAAGTAGACTAAATCATTTTCAAAATAACAAGTGGAATAAAATATTCAAAAAAATATCAAAATCCTGGCAGTGTTTTTAACACAACCTTTGATTTTTTGCTAATACGTTTAGCTGTCATGTAGTGATTAAAAAACAGTGATCAAGAAACATGAGAATAGTGTATTTTGTTTAATGGAAATGTAAAGAATTATTAGGTACAATTTGTAGCATTATAAGAACACAGACACTTGAGTACAAATACTATTAAAGTAATCAGTTAATGTTGATGTTCATATAAAATTAAACACTTCTACATGCCTAATTTCTTTCTGCTTTGAAGTGTTTCATAGAGTTAGGACTCCATTCATTGCACAGGTTGTGAGATGTAATCCTGATTGTAAATCAAAGAAAAGCTTGGTTTCCACCTTGGACAGCAGCCCCCCCCCCCCAACACACTACATAGCATAAAGCTACTCTCTCAAAAGACGTTTTATAGTTGTGGTGAGCATTTGAATACATTCCTTCTTGAAAGTGTTGTTACCCTGCCAAGGAAGTAATCAAAGAAAAATATATTGTACCCAGCAGAAATAATTTTATTCAAACAAAGCTTCAGGAATAAATAAGTAAATTTGTATTGTAGTACAAAACAATAAGGGCATTTCCCCAATCTTACATATTTTTTTCAACAGTTCAGTCCTCAAAGTCTTATTAATTTGTGCAGCTGAAGATTTCACCCCTATAATAAATATCACAACTCTTTTAACCTGGAAAAAGCAAATTAAATAAAATGGGACCAGTGTCACAGCGTTTCCAAACCTCTTTTATTTGCAGTTATACCATCTCACAATATCATTATGCAGCTTCATAAATACACTTTGCATAGTGAACTATAATGTAAAAGGCAACAATGTCAGTGTTTAATATTATCTGATTTTATTCCTTATAGATTTATAAATATGTCCCTTAGAATTATTGGAGAGAATTTTACCCTCACACCTAAGGGCAGATTTACTAAGGTTCGAATTCAAATTTTTTTTGGTCAAAACTCACAAATTTTAATTTAAAACCACCAACTCGAATTTAAATTTGGATGTGATATTTATCACACCTCGACCCTGAAAAAAAATTCTAATTCGACCATTCTCTACCTAAAACCTGCCAAATTCATGTAGAAGTCAATGGCAGAGGTTCCTTGAACTATCTATCTAATAGCAGTTTTTCCAAGTTTCGCTTCGAAAATGATGCCCCATAGACTCCAATGGGAGAAAAAAAAATGTTGAGGTTCTTTTTCAGAGGAACTCGATTCAAATTTGTTTAGATTTTTCGGTATGGATAATTTGATCAAACTTTAGAAGTTCTAATTTTTTCATAAATAACATACTATTCAAATTGAATAAAATCAAATATATTAGAGTTTTTTTGCTTATCCTCCTTTGCATTCCTCTAAGCATATTAAAAAATAAAATGACTTGCTTCAGCAAGACCTGATTCCAAAGGATCCAATACTATTTCAAAAAGAAAAAGCACCTACATTTTTTAAATTTAAAATGGAATTATAGTAAGATTCCTCTTAGCAAAATGGTGAGAGTTGTGAGACTGTAAAGGCTCTAGACAACACTGAAACGTAGTTTTATGAATGAATGTATATTTTTATTTGTATAGCGCTCCTTGTGGGCTAAGTACTGTACAACAAAACAATAAATTAGTAGAATAATTTATCCCCTCCGTCAAGATAAGCAATAATGCCTATGAGAAGATTTATTTGGAGAAAAGCACCATTTGATCTATCTGGTGATTTCAAGTTTCGAGGACAATTGTCCCCCATGCATTTCATTGTTAATACCTAGACCCATGCACACTGTATACTGACGACTGTCAATTGTGTATATATATATATGTAAAAGCAATGATTGTATCTCTTTAAGAGTTTACTTAACCACCTGATACATATTGGCAAATGCTTGTGTGATCTAAATAGTTAAAAGCAATGCAACAAAGCTTTTAGTGCTGCCATGTTAAAATTGCAGTGTGTCTGATACAAAGAATTCCAACATGCTCACCAACTAATGGCAGGTCTTCTTCTATGATTCATGAGCCAGTTTCACATAGGAAATGCAATAATTGCTCATAATCTGATTACAAGATATCTCATTAAATTATAATCATAAACAATTTAAACTCCTATTTAAAGCATTTAAATGCTTCGTTTTCTGCCAGTTTGTCCTATTTTCTTCCCTGTATGAAAAACTAAGATAATGGAGTTGCAGGCTTAAAGCCAGGACTATGGATTGTGATCCCTGGAAAATCAGCATTCAGTGATGTTATGTGAGCCCAAAAATTGTTTCTGCAGAGACATACGTAGATTACTAGATAACAATAACAATAAGGTCCACTAAACATATTTTAGAACACTTAAATGGATCATGTCATATTTTTGTGGTATAGTTTTTATTTCTAAATTACCCTATTTACATTACAAAAATTTACTCTACCATATAAAATGTTATTCCTGAACCAACAAATGTAAATTTTTTATCATTGGTGTGTAGACAGCCAGGTCATTGTGGCTGATGTGCTTTTAGAAAGAGCCAGCATTTCACAATGGAACTTTTTTTAGGCAGGCTTTTATTGATTGTATTCAATGTAGGGTCACAGTGGGACTGGAATTTTTACAATTGAATGCTATTCTCATATCTACCAGGGCGCTGTTATCTTGTGTCAGGGAGCTGTTAACTTGTTACATTCACACTGTTCTGTTTACTGGCTGGTGAAGGGGGGGGGGGTAAGTGGAGGGGGTGATATCACTTCAACTTGCAATCTAGCAGTAAAAAGTGACTGAAGCACAATTCACATGACTGATGGCACCTGGAAAACTAAGAACTTATCTAGCCCTTTGTCAGATTTCAAAATTAAATATAAAAAAATAGTTTTTCTCTTTTAAAAACTTATTTCAGAGCAGAATTTTGCTGGAGAAGCACTATTAACCAATGTGTTTATACAAATCATTGACAACAGATCATTTAATTTTTCAGTTCTTAACATACAGAACATTAGTGTGTGTTAAACCTACGTATGGTGAACTTCATTGCACTTTTTCCATGTGCATGACATTAAAGTAAATGGGTAAGTTCAGGTTTGGTGCGCTATCAAAAAAATGGCGTGTTCCACAGTTAGGGAAAAGAATACAAAGAATATAGTGTGTTAATCCTTTAGACAATGGCCGCAGGCAGAATTGGATCTACTCACGGTAAAGTAAATCAATAGCACTATATGATAAAGAAATACAGAGATTAAAAAACAACTATGGTGGAAGGGAGAATTGCATTTTATTCAGTACTTAATTCTTATACAAAAGTGTTATACACCAAGTCCATCTTCCTACTATGCAGCCAATAAAGCAGCATTACATCCTGCCAATCCATCCTGGTGAGCCCCGGCCTTGGTGGGCCCCTAAGCTCTTGCTTACTTAATTTGCCATAGCAAAGTAATCTGTTATATATTAAGAGTTTTTGTACATGCATGGGCACAGGGATTCTGAGTCGCAGAGTTGTGTGCCAATGTGTATGTGCAAATCACAGGGTCTGTGGTCAGAGTGGAATAGCTGACAACCATTCCTCCTGAAACTTTCCTGTGTCTGTGTTACCAGCAGTGGGGAAAGAATGGTAAAGATTTCTTCACGAATACACAAATATTAGAGAGGAGGGGGTGGGAAAAGCAGGACCCCCATTAGACATTTTTCCTGAGTGATCTGCAGTTATCACTTTGTGCCCTGTAATAGGAAACTTCACCACAGCTGGGATTGTGTTCCGCTTTGAGACCATGTGGAGATGTTAATTCCAACTTTCCTATCCAGTCACACTGTATAACCCTGCATTTCGCAGAGCACACAATCTCAGCTGTATGGACGTCTTCTATTACAGAGCACTGAGGGCAGACTGCCCACCCAGGAATATGTGCATCCTGCTTTCTCCCCACCCTTTCCTATAACATCCTCCTATTGTGAATAAGAGTTATGAGCTCTCCACTTTGTGCTAACGGCCTACCTGTCCCGTTATTCTCTTCCATCCTCACTGACAAGTCAGCTTTACAGCAGCATGGTGGGATTTACTCATGTCTGGGGCCTGAGCAGCATAACTAAGTGTGTGAGTGGGGAGAGAGAGGATTAGCTGCAAAATTGCAAAATAGACTAGCAAAAGATGGGAGAGAGGAAGACTGAAATATAATATGAAAAGAATACAGACGGATGATAGATTTTAGGGAATGGGTTGAGGTAAAAATAGTAAAATGTGATAAATTATGACATAAGGAAAGAAGAGACCAGAAAAAAAACAAAAGGGACAAGAGGAGCAATATAAAAAAGCTCTAAGGGGATATTATTGATAAACAGAAAAGGAACAGAGATTAAACAGGTAGAAGGGTTGTACAGAAAGGGAGAGATAAGCAATGTATAGAGCACAAGAAAGTGGAGGAGAGAGAAGCAAAGTGTGGTAAGGTGGGTAATCACAGGAAGAGGTGAGAGTAGTGATGGGTGAATTTTCCCATTTAACTTCTCCAGAAAATTCACGAATTTCCCACAAAATGGCGAAAAATGCACAAATGCGATTTTTGACGATCGTGTAAATTTTGACACCGACTTTTCCAACATGCGTCCAAAATGTATTGACACTGATGAATTTTCGTCAGTTTCGCAAATTTCACACCTGGTGAATTTATTTGGCCATCACTAGGTGAGAGAGGAGAATATGGAAGTACAAGAGCAGTAACACTGGAAGCAAATGTAAAGTGAGGGGAAGACAAAATAATAAAAGATGTTTGGGACAACAAAAAAGAGTATGTGAGTAAAGTGTTGTGCATTTTATTTACATCTATACTATTTTTGGTTGTGGGCCTTTGCTGTAGTTTGAGTTGCACCTGCAAATATCCTGCGTTGTGTTTGGTGGAATTATACATGGACCTCAGTATTTATCCTATTTTGTTTTCTGGAGTAATGCTTTCATGGCTTTTATTCTACCAAAAGAGTGGATTATAAATTAAATTGGTAATGCATTTACCTTGTATGTATCCTAACCAGCATGTTTCATAGCTCTGAGTGTATATAAATTGCCAGAGGTGCCAGAACCCACTTCTTGGGCAAGTGTCACTATCTCTCCCTGTGTATAATGCATATGTTGTTCCTGAATACAGTGTCTTTGATTAAATAATGTGCTGGAGATGTCACTTTATGTTGTGTTGTGATGTCACTTTATGTTGTGTTGTGATGTCACTTTATGTTGTGTTGTGATGTCACTTAATGTTGTGCTCACTGTACCTCTACCTCAACCTCAACTACTAGGGATGTAGCGAACAGTTCGCCTGCGAACTTGTTCGCGCGAACTTCGACCGTTCGCGTCCGCCTAATGTTCGCGAACGTTTGGGAACGTTCGCAATTTGAGTTCGCGACCATTCGACCGCTAAAATCGAACGATTTCCATTCGTTCGAACGATTAAAATCCCTCGACCGTTCGATTCGAATGAAAATCCTTCGATCGAACGATGAAAATCCTTCAAACGTTCGAATCGAACGAAAAATCCTTCGAACGTTCGAATCGAACGATTTTGCGGGTGTTCGAAGCTCGCGAACGGTTCGCGAACCGTTCGCATTTTTTGCCGGTGTTCGCGAACGGCGTTCGCGAACACCAAAACGGCGGTTCGCTACATCCCTATCAACTACCTCTCTGCTTCCAATGTTTAATCTGTGACCCACAATCACGTGTTAAACTACTGCTCCCATCAGCTGTGTCTGTCATGAAATAGCAAGTGAAACACTATGTCTGTCATGAAATAGTAAGTGGTCATGCTGTGTCTGCTTTGGGGCCACACGGGTATGTTGATGACTGTGCCAGTATCAAGTAGAATTAAGGCAACTGGACTTTTAGAGTTTTCTTGAAAACGTTTCATAACTCGTCCAAGTGGCTTCTTCAGTTCAACTGAAATGGTAGGGAATTCCCTGGCATTTAAGTCCTTGAGGGTAGTAAACACAGATATCCAATCACAATGGTTCAATAGAACTTTAGCAAAAAGTTGACAAACACTAAAAGTTCAATTTCCTTTGACTTAGTTCTACTAGATACTGTATATCAACTACTCTTAAGTAGTAGTATACCTTCAATTTAACTTTTATTGTGTTATAGAATGGCCAATTCTTAGCAACTTTCCAGTTGTTCTTCAAACCACTGCCTTGTTGGTATGTTAATGTAGACCCTAGACACCAGATCAGTGCTGAAATTCCAAACTGGAGAGCTGAACAAAATATTTTAATTTATTATTGTTATGGTCATTCCAGTAAAAATGTTAATTCTGATATTTATTTGTGGGTGCTATTTTGTACTGGGAGGGTGGGTCCTTCAAATGAGGTTTCCTGGTGGGCCCCAGGCACCCCAGTCCAACACATGATATACATGCATTATAAAGTATATTATAAACAAATCCAAATACTACTAAACAGCAAAGAATTAAAATGGAGGTGGGTGGTAGGCCAGTTTTTTTCAGGTGATGCTGTTCTAAGCAGTTGCCTTCACTTTATTCAAAGTATTTATGTCCTCTTGCCTCTCCCACCAATCTTCATATATCTAACTCACCTGGCTGCATCCTCTAGGGATGGCAAATAGCTTTGCACTGAAGTTAAATGTACTCCCACAGAGTGTATGTTCCGCCTTCTGCTCAAAGTTCAGTACCTAACAGTTTGAAGTATTCAATTTGTTAAATTTTCTTAGTGATTTGAGATTAAAATAAGTGGCCTGATTCAGCTTTAACCAAAAGCAGATCATAATCAGCTTATTTTGATTTCAAAGAAAAATGAGTCTATTACAAACCTGAGATTGTTACTAGAGGTGAAAATTGATGATCGAATTTAAAATAAATATGATATAGTGCTGAGCTTCACAGGAAAATTGAAAACTGAGGGAGCAGATCCAGTTTTAATATGTTCTGTAATGCAATGGTCTCAAGTAAGATAATTATAATACATGGGAGGGCAGAACTGGTATTGCTTTAGTTTTGTGATTTATAAAGCTTCACATGACAAAATGCATTTAATCTAATGAACATCAGTAGTTCTAATGCAATTTGCCTTGCTATTGAGAATGAAATTGCAAGAAGAGTACCTACATGTTATACATGAACATTATCTGAAAACCTGTTAAGGCTAATCAAAAACATTTGCACCAAGGAACATTAAAGGATATTGATAAATGGAGAAACATCTGAGAAATGTCATATTTTGCAATATACACTATGTAACTAATGAGCATGAAGTTAATCATGATAATATGAAGGTCAATGCAGTCAGGTTTTTAATCAGCAAGAAGTCTGATGACAAAGGATTTTGGAATATGTAGCATTTAAAGGCTGGTAATTTTTTTTTCTCACTCCAAATGCATTAAAGTCAATTGGCATTTTTCTTGTGGCCACAATTTTGTCTTAGCAACGATTTCGACTTGGAAACTTTTTTGTCCACATGCTTTAAAGTCAATGGGTATTTTTTATGGTAGATTTATTTAAGACTTTATCAAGTCTTTTCCTGCACAATACATTTTCAGGAAAATGTATTGATAATTAGGGGGGATAGTCTTCACTGATTTGGTCACAGTGGTTTTAAAAAATGAGTGAGAACATTTTGGATTTTGATAACCCCCATGGAGTCCAATCTAGATAAATGCCAGTTTATTCAACTAGACAACATTAACAAACATAACACATTACTTAAATAGCATTATTTACACTGGAAAAGAGGGGGCATAGAAGCATCATGTACAACATAAACAAATATTTTCAAAAGTAAATATGATGATGTGCCCAATAAAAATTGCATTGGAAATTGGAGGCACTGGATGGAGATTATTCTCTAAAGATGCAACTTTCTTATAGTACAACCCCCTGAAAGATTGGTAATTGTAGAAAGGGAATTATTTAAAGATGTACATCTTCTGTTTACAGAAATCATAGCAAATTCATCGCTGTTAAATCAAAAACGGTAATCTAAATTTCAAATGATACAAACATTATTGGCGTCCTGATATCAAGTGAATTACAAAGAAATGTGCACAGAATTACTGTTTATTCTATACTACACAGATATGATATGCAAATTTAAGCCATCGTTTTTTCCTGGTGCTTAACAGCGTAGTTTACCCTAAAATTAATATTTTTCTTTTTTTGGCAGCTCTCGAGTTTGGAACTTTAGCAGCTACAGTATATGATTGCAAGTCCAATTTACCCTAGCAACCAGTTCAATAATTGTTAAACTATTCACTATGATATATATAATAAAATGATGGAAACATGTTGTTTTAGAATACTAGTATGCACAAGATATGTATTATGCAATCTAAACCCCCACGTTAAACCCCTTTATCAAGAGTATCTCTGGCAATATCAGATGTGAGACAGATAAACCTTAACCAAAATAGACATACCGATAACATGGAACAACATAATTTAGCAATTGTAGCAATTTTTTGTCCATATAATTTTTGGCCAGACTTTTACTTTGAATAAGACAACATGCTGAGGTTCTACGCAATGGATATCTACAAAGTAGGAGAGACAAGCAGACTCCAAAGACAACTTGAGCGGCAAGGAGTCTTGGTAAGGAGCAGGAAGTAGTACCTCATTCCAGCACTAAAGAAATGAAAAACCTGCATGGCCTCCAACAGAAGGACATGATTTCTCTACTGAGAAAGAGGCCTTTTTTATTATTTAGCAGCAATATGATATCAATATCATTTTAATGTCACATTTTAATGTTGCATAAGATGTATCATACAGAACACAAATAATGTCATGTATTGGCACTGTTTTACTGTATGTGTCAGGGACATTATTTGACCTGTGGATTATGGCTTTTGTAAAGATGGTCTGTCCATACAACATTCTGGTTCCTAAGAGTGAGTAATGATGCATTGATTGGAGGAGTGAAGGAGAGTGCTTCCAAATGCCACAAGATTAAGTACAGTTAAGTGCATCTTAGGTGGGTTCTAAAAAACAGAATTAAAAATGATTCTTGATACTAAAGAAAGCAATGTTTACATAAATGCTACAATCTCAACATATAAGGCTATGCTGTTATGTTTATATGTAATATTTTAATAAAGACATTCTACACTAAAAAATGCAAGACAGAATCAGAGCGAGGAACCTTCTGTTAGCCCAGGTGTTATGAAAATGACATGCAATACATCATTAAATCAAGCTGATGAGGTTCCTTAATCTACCCCATATGAGCATTGCCTAGAAACAGCTTGCTGAACATGTCCTTATTTCTGGCAGCTTTGCTGCAAAGCAGATGAGCCACAATTACTTGTGGGTCATTTAGGAGAGAAATACAAGTGCAATCATCATTCTGCAAAGTCATGTAATTATGGGTAAAATTGGGCTGAAAAACAATAAGCATGTATTTAATGTCATCAAAGCAAACATGGCATTTGCTTTTAAATAAACAATAGATATACTTTTTTCAAATAAACATTAGACTTATTCAGTATGAAGCCTTTCTTTTTATAAAAAAAAAAGGCTTTTGACAATATAACAATGTTCTGGAAGTAAATACAATTTTTAAAGAATACGTTAATATGTCTGACAAATATAATTTTAATTAAAATGTTTTTGCTATATATATAGTAAGTATATTAACTTATTTTATATATCATGCATTCATGGTGTAATACAGTAAAACAAAAATACATAATAGCATGCTATATTTTATCTTATGAATGCAAAGCAAATGTTAAAATAGTAGAACTCCTGGGTAATAGTGACCATAATGTTATGTCATTTAGGGGCAAACATTTACTCACTATTGAGGTTTTGGTAATTTTATTGGTAATAGAGCAGAAGGCTAGATTTTGAAAGAAGATTTTGTATATGCTTGGAGCGGCTGTAGAGACATATATTACAGCCTAAAAATCTTAATAAACCTCATGAAATATGATTGAGTAAAAGGTTTATTTAAAATTTCCAACTTGATAAGCCTTAAAGATAGAGAGGGAAAAATCTCTTTGGCTGGTTATTGTTTAAATGGACACGATTTTTCCATTAACTACTGATTAAAATCTTGCTCTGCTGCATGTGTTTAAGATACACTATTGTATCTGCCCTATATCATTATTGAAGGCATGTGTTGGGATTTCTTCATCATTCCTTTATTTTGTTACCTCCTATGTTCTTTATTCTAGACCCGTATTTTTTTCTCTGACTCCCTTTCCACCTTTTTCCACTTTAACCCATATATCATCTCCTTGTACTATGTCTTACCTTTTTGGGTTGTTTTACTCCTGTCTTTTTCATTGACTAGCTTTTTTTCTGTCCACGTTTTCTGTTTATAAACTGCATAACTAAAGAAAGCGATAAACAGGCATGGAATAGCTATAATACAGTTACAATAATAATAATAATACAAGAAAGCAAAAATCAGTGGCGAAACTATGTTACTGGGCACCACAGCAAATTAATTTTAGGCCCCCCAACATATCCAGAGGTTGTAAATTTTTTTAACAATATATGTTGAAATTGCTCATTAATTAGGGGCTTAACTGGTCCCACTATACTTCCTGGGGCCCCCTATAGCTGCATGTTCTGCTTCCTCAGTAGTTCCCCCCTGGCAAAAAACTGAAGAATAATAATTTTAAATAGCAGATTGCACACTTTTTGCACACTTCCTTCCTAATCATAAATGATGCCTCTTAAAGTATTAAGCTCAGTGCAACTAGTGACCACAGATCTGGATTTCGCAATCCAGATTGCTATTCAATTGCTTTTTTAAATATGTAAAGTTTTACAACACTTGGGAGGTTATTTATCAAAAGTCGAATTTTTGAGTTTTGAATTTTTTTTAACTCTAATAAATTTGAAAAATACTCACATCTCAAATGGGAGGTTATTTATGAAAAAACTGAAACATCTAACATTCAATCAAATAGGAATTACCTGAAAATTAGAATCAAATTAGAATCAAGATTTCCTCTGAGAAAAAAACTTGAATGTCAGAATGGCTCTTAACATCTTCAAATGGTTCAACTGACCTCTTCCATTGACTTCTACATGAACTCAGAATGTTTTAGGTGGCAAAGTATCTGTTTCCAGGGTTAAGATGTGATAAATCTCACATTTCAATTCAAATTAAAGTTGGTGGTTTTAAATTCGAAATTGTAAGTTTTGACCAAAAAATTTGCCACAAACACCCATACGAAAAAATGCCCATTGACTTTAATGCATTTGAAGAAAAAAGTCACCATAAGAAAAAACACCCTTTGACATTAATGCATGTGGAGAACAAAAATCACCATAAGAAAAAATGCCCATTGACTTTAATGCAATAGGAGAAAAAAAGTTGTCATAAGAAAAAGTGTCCACTGACTTTAATGCATTAGGACAAAAAATTCACCATAAAAAAAATCGCCCTTTGACTTTAATGCATTTGGAGCGAGAAAAATTGTCACCAGGCGGAAAATTTGTCACGAGTAAAAGCATCCATTGATTTAATGTGTTTTGCGAAATTTCGTGGGTTCATAAATTTTTCCGCAGTTTTGTGAATTTTTTAAGGACAGATTTGCTCATCACTACAATCAGGCTGTAGTTGATGATAGGATCTGTTCAGTAGCAGGATGGCAGTATCATTTTATTGATCTAATCAATGTAGTCTAGAATAATGCAATGAAACATCAATCAATGAGAACTGATAGATTAAAAAATTTATTTGTTTTAGCAATGTTTAGAAATGCTGTGGTCTGAAAGTCTGGAATTATGACAGTTGTTAGTTACTGCATGACATCCAAGCAACTGAATAAACAGTGTATTGTAACATATAATGATTATGCAGTAGTATATGAGAAATGTAATAAATGTATAATGTGATGAGCAAACAAACAAGAAGTTGTTTAAAGTAATTACATATACAGTATGTTAAGATATGAAAACAAACGTATTTTTTTTAAATTGAACGTGGGATAAAATAGAGAGCTCTAAGGAAAGATTTGAGAAAATGGAATACTATAGTTAGTGCAGAGGATGACAGGAATGTTGCTATAGTAGAGATCCAAAAATGGTATATTGGTATTGTCTAATGTGGCCAAAAAATTGTTGAAAATAAGGAATTTAGGGTCTCTATCATGTCCAGAAATTATTGTCATGTACCAGTCTGTGCCATATAAGAAGTGGGGCAGAAATAGAAGAATTCATAAAACAGATGCAAATTTTCCTACATAGTTAATAAATGAATGAGGAGCCTTTAAAAAATATGTGATTTTATAAGAGGTAGAAAAAAACCCTCTAAAATTACACAAATATGAATTATATTAAATAACCCCTTAAGCCTAGGGCCTTATTTATCAAAGTCTGAATTTATCTGACTTTTTTAATGAAAAAAAGTCCAACCAAACTAGAATTCATGATTGAACCTTATTTATTATAAACAAAATCATAATTTTATCGTATCGGGGACAAAAATGAAAAAAATTGAGCAAAAAACCTAATCGTATGATTTCTTTTGTATTTTTTTTCCGAATTGCTCATTTTGTTTTTTGTCAAAGAAGCCCAAAATAGATTCTTAGACTAATTCCAGCACAGACCACAGAAACTTCCAATTAGGATAGGGACCACTCCCATTGACTTATATACAACGTTAGCAGGTCTGAGATGCCAGATTTTCGGATTCAGACTTTTTCCAATCTCTGGGTTTAATAAATCTCGAAAAATTCTAGTTTTTTTTCCTGCTAAAAATGTGGATTTTTAAAGTTAAAATTTTTTCGCATATTTTGGGAATTCAAACTTTAATAAAGAACCCCCTAAGAGACAGGGAACTTAAACTTAAAGCTTTTACAGTTGCATGTTTGAAGATAACCTAATGACATGCATCCTCCTTTTAAACACGAAATATTAAAACATTAGAACCATAATCCTTTGCATGTATAACACATAGGGGCCCATTCATTAAGTTCCTAATAATACTTTGAATTTTGAAGTGTTTTTTTGGCTACTTCGACCATCGAATGGGCTACTTCGACCTTCGACTTCGAATCGAACTAAAAATCGTTCGACTATTCGACCATTCGATAGTTGAAGTACTGTCTCTTTAAGAAAAAACTTCGACCCCCTAGTTCGCCACCTAAAACCTACCGAAGTCAATGTTAGCCTATGGGGCAGGGTCCCATAGGCTTGGCTAACTTTTTCTGGTCAAAGGATAATCCTTCGATCAATGGATTAAAATCATTCGAATCGTTCGATTCAAAGGATTTAATCGTTCAATCGAATGATTATTCCTTCGATCGAACGATTATTCCTTCAATCATTCGATCAAAATATTTGTGCAAAATCCTTCGACTTAGATATTCGAAGTCGAAGGATTTTCATTCCCCAGTCGAATATCGAGGGTTAATTAACCCTCGATATCCGACCCTTGGTACATTTGCCCCATAATGTAGTGTTCCTTGGAATGAAACAGTAGAAACGGTCGTGGAAAAATTTAAACATTTTAGCGCTATGTTTCACTCAGCCTTAATATTGAGTAATGTTTACATTGTTACTTCATTAGTAAATGGGTAAATCTGATAAGCTTTTAAAATGAATATTCATATGCAGCAATATGGCTCACATTAATTTATTTTCAAACTGACCAGAGACCAAAACTAAGATTATTATGATAACATGACAATTATAACTGTTCTAAATCCCACAAGATGTCTTGTGGATAATGATTATATGAACACAGGTAGGCAAAATTATCTTTTATATATTTTTCAATATGTATTGTACATTCTAATAGAAACAGCAAACTGTTAATGGACCCATCAGGGGCTTATTAATTTTTTTTTGTCATATTATTTATGCCAGAAAGCCTTAAAAATTGGTGTAAAATAAATGGTGTATATATAAAGGTCTGGTGTACTTATGTGTAAATTAACAGCATGCACAGCTATTTTGAAAATCATCCATTACAAAGACCCAATTATGGTAATTACAGTATAAATGTGGAAAGTAGCTTGTGGGAGCATTCAAATGCTAATTAAAGTATAAGTAAAGTATAATGAAAGTGTGACTGACCTGGACAAAATTGCTTCAAACAGACAATCAATGCACATCAAGGTAATCCCAAAGTGTAGTAAATAACTCTTCTGCAGAAGTATATATATTTTTAGTAATATAGTTCCATGATCATAACTTCCTCAACACATTAAGGTAAACCCCCATATAACAGTCTTATTTTGCAAAGGCTTGTACTTTTCTTGATTGTATATCTTGAGAAAAATATCACTTGACTAAAGCTTTGGTCTCACAGGTAGTGATGGACGAATTTGTCAGGGCGAAAAATTTGCAAAACGTCATAATTGACTCCAGCAACAGCACCGCTGCTGGTGACATTTGACGCATACTAAAGTCAATGGGCGTCCGTTTAATTGTCGCCGGCATCAAAATTGTTGGCTGCATAATTTTCGCCCATCACTACTCTCAGGCTGATTGGGAAGAACAAATTGTTTCTAACAATTTTTTAAACAGTTCTATACATATGTCTATTGGTTTCTCCAGAGCATTCTTATTTTAGAACATTTAAAAATAATTTGCTAAAAAAAAGTTAAGAGATGCCTATGATGTTTTTGTCAAGTTGTGCATGACATGTTTTCCCTATGCAACTAAATAGAGCTGACAAAAGCTGATTTTGATGTTCAAGTTCCTTTTCTCTGAGAACACAATCCTTAGTCAGCCTTTAAATGCATGTCATACTGGTGGCATTGACTGATGTGCCTGTAGCATCCACAGGGGAAATATGTGGCTGTCCAAGTTTTGTAATAGATAGTGGTAGCAATGTTTAGTACAAATATTTAAATGCAGAATTCCACTTTGATGTATTAAATAGAGAGTTAACTTATGTAAAATAATATGAGAATTGCAACTTTATGTGCTAAAAACTGAAATATAAAAAATATAACTATATAATGTTAAAATTGTACTGCTACTTTAGCAGGAAAATAATGTATAATATTGCATAAAGAAGTGAGCTTGAACGAGGGTGTAAAAAAGTTGTGAGTTTTCTCCAAAAGTAAAGACCAAAAATTAGAATTAAAAGTTCCAATCATTTATTAGTACATACAGGTGACCATCTAACGCGTTTCGTACCTACTGGGGCAATTACTCATAGGCCTCCTCCTTAATAGGACAGAAAATTTAATAGTGCTGGCACTGTTAAAGCTTGTTGAAAATGTGTGATAAATGTATTTTATTGTATATAAGCCAGGTTATTATTTAATTACATATACATTACAAGCAATGTTTTCCAACTCATGATATAAATTAATTGCTAGTAAGTGGCCTTCTAATAGTCATATATTCATATGAAGGCCACTATGAAGGATGTAGGCAGTAATGCAATATTTTACATTATTTTAAAATACAACCATGGGGGCAAATTTACTAATTATTAAAATATTTTTTGGGTACCTGGGCTCCCCCATACATTTCCTACCATATGGCACACAAACTATACACTGGGCAGCTACAATAAAGATGCCTCTGGCATGATTCCGGAACAATCTTCAGGGCATCAGCAAAGAAAGGTTATAGTTTTTTTCCCCCAACGTCATAACACAACAAATTGAAAAATAACTCAACATGCTAAAGGTGAAAAAAGAAACATCCATCACTGTTTATGTGAGGTAAATATGTGGGTCAAGGTTCAGAAGGTACTAACTATTTCTGTGTCACTTAATCAATTACTAATGCTAATGCCATTCTCAGAACCTCAGGTGGAATAGTCATAAGATTGATTTCAATAGCACAAAAAAAGTGCTTATGCAGTGCATTACTCTTGCAGATTTTCATAAGTAATTATAAATATTTGCTCTATAAAAGAGGCTAAAGAGCATTACACTGCTCAAATCTCTTACTGCCTCCTAGCTATCTCAAATTGGATGAACCAGGGCCACCTCAAACTCAACCTAACAAAAACTGAACTTATCATCTTTCCACCTAAGCCTGGTCCTACTCCCCTATTTACTATCTCTATTGATGGCATGCTCATTAATCCTGTCAACTCAGCACTGTCTGGGGGTAATCTTTGACTCCTCTCTCTCCTTCTCTGATCATATTAACACCACTGTCAAAACCTGTCACTTTTTCTTACGCAATATTGCCAAAATCGGTCCCTTCCTTTCACCTCATACATCCAAGACGCTCATGCATGCTCTCATCCTATCCAGACTAGATTACTGTAACCTTCTACTAACTGGCCTCCCTAACTCCCATCTCTCCCCTCTACAGTCTGTATTAAACACTACTGCGAGAATTATCCTCCTCTCATCCAAAAGGGTACAGGCCCCTCCGCTGCTGAAGTCCTTATCATGGCTTCCTATAAAACAGAATAACTTATAAACTCCTCCTCATAACCTTCAAAGCCCTTCATTCCTCTACACCTAACTACATCTCATCTCTTGTTTCTCTATATGTTCCTGGCCGAAACCTCTGCTCCTCTCAGTGCAACCGCTTGGTTGTACCCCCCACTACTACTGCTGTTTCCCATATCAAACCCTTCTCTCTTGCGACTCCATACATTTGGAATGCCATTCCTGAATCTCTCAGGAGAGAATCCTCCTTCAGTGTTTTTAAAACAAAACTCAAAGATTATCTCTGGGAGCACCTGGATAACACCTGAACTGGCACTTGTATAACAGTGTAACAAACTGTAACTTACAGCACCTTAATATCCCTCTGAATTGTGTCTGTATGTTACCCTCCTATTTAGACTGTAAGCCCTATAGGGTAGGGTCCTCTAGCCCAGGTATCCCCAACCTTTTGAACCCATGAGCAACATTCAGAAGTAAAAGGAGTTGGGGAGCAACACAAGCATGAAAAATGTTCTTGGGGTGCCAAATAAGTGCTGTGATTGGCCATTTGGTAGCCTCTATGAGGATTGTCAACCTACACTGAGGCTCTGTTTGGCAGTGCACCTGGTTTTTATACAACCAAACCTTGCCGCCAAGCCAGGAATTAAAAAACTAAGCTCCGCGTTTGAGGCCACTGGGAGCAACATCCAAGGGGTTGGAGAGCAACATGTTGCTCACGAGCTACTGGTTGGGAATCCCTGCTCTAGCCTTTTGTTTCCTTGACACTGAGAACTTAATCTGTATTGTAACTAAATTTTATATTTATGTGAATTGTATTTCTAATAATGCACTTATTGTTACTTTTTATTTCAATGATCCCTTGTTTGTTACTACTAATTTATTGTTTTGCTGTACAGTGCTTTGCCCTCAAGGAGCGCTATACAAATAAAAATATACATACATACATATGTTAATGTATTTATAATATATAGATAGTGATACCTATTTTTACAATTTATATTGCCAGGAACAACACATAAAATGGCATATCAAGCTTGAATTCTATCAAATATGCATAGAACATGAAACTTTTCCATAAAAGATGGGAATCACTTTTTGTCTGCTTCAGTGTTTATGATAACATCCCCTTTCAATTTAAACTACATCTTATTTCCTCTTAAAGGAACAGTAACACCAAAAAAATTAAAGTTTTTTAAAGCAATGAAAATATCATGTACAGTTGCCCTACACTGATGTGTTTGCTTCAGAAACACTACTATAGTTCATATAAACAAGCTGCTGTGTAGCAATGGTTGAAATTGAAAAAAAATCTATATGGCACAGGATAAATAGTGGATAACAACACCATTATGTTCTACAGAGCTTATCTGCTATCTGCTGTGTAACATGAGCCTTTTCTCCATCGAATGGCTGCCCCTATTGTTACACATCAGCTTATTTATATAAACAAAAGTGTTTCTGAAGCAAACACAGCAGTTTTACCAGTGCAGGGCAACACTGCATTATATCATTATTACTTTAAAACACATTTATTTTTTGATGTTACTGTTCCTACAATGCAATCAACCAGCAGCTTGTGAGCAAAATGTTGCTCTCCAAACCCTTGGATGTTGTTCCCATTGGGCTCAAAGCAGGAGCTTATTTTTGAATTTCAGGCTTGGAGGCAAGTTTTGGGTTTTGGTTGTATAAAAACCAGATGTACTGCCAAACAGTGCCTCAATGTAGGTTGCCAATCCACATAGGGGCTACCAAATGGCCAATCACAGCACTTATTTGGCACCCCTAGAACATTTTTCATGCTAGTGTTCCTCCTCAACTCCTTTTACTTCTAAATGTTGCACACGGGTTCAAAAGGTTAGGGATCCCTGCTTTAATGTAAATCACTATAGGTTTAGATATTATGCTTGTCTAAGAAATCATCTTAGCCCCTCTTAAAGGTGTTAACAAAATCAGCCCTTACAACATCATCCGGCAGTGCATTGCACAACCTCACTGTTCTTACAATAAAGGACCACCTACAGTATGTTGCTGCAAATAAAAGTTATTTTCCTCTATTCCCTCTAGGGGTGGTCTCTGTTCCATTTTATGAAAAAATAGATCTCCCGCTAGCAGTCTATAATGCCCTCTAATGTACTTATAGAGTAATAAGAATAATCATGTCCCCTAGCAAGCATCTTTTCTTTAGAGAAAACAACCCCAACCATACAATCTACCCTCATAATTGAAATCTTCCATCCCCTTAACCAGTTTAGTTGCACGTCTCTGCACACTCTCCAGCTCATTGATAGCCTAAGTACTGGAGCCCATAAATTGCATACACCAGTTGAGGCCTTACCAGGGACCTATAAAGAGGCAAACTTATGTTTTCATGCCCTAAATGACAGTGCCTGGAATTAGACAGCTTGTAGCTACAAAAAACCCTAGATTCTTTTCATTTAAGGAAACCCCCAACACACTGCCATTAGGTGTATAATACTCAATCTTAAATAAACAACTATGGTGGTAATAATCAAAATAGAGTTTGAGAAAGGGAATAACAAATTATATGAAATATATCATTTAATAAGAGAGAGATTAGTGGAAACAATCATTGGAACCTGTACTGCATAGTTGAATAATTATTGATGCTTCATGTAATAGACTAAAACATTTTTCTCTTGGAATCTTTTTTTATTGGGTATTCAAACTGTATGAACTATAATGTGAAGAGATATTCCAATGCATGACTTTATTGGCACAATGTGTATTATTGATAGGTTATACTATTGCTATCTGTCTAGACAATGAATCATCTGATTCTCTTTAAGTCTATCGTGTTTGTCTTTCATCCTATAATACCTTAAAATACTGTACATGAATAATTAAATTTACAAGTTGCCCATGTATTTAAATGACATATGTTTACTCTATGTGAATTTTTTATATGTGTAGGTATAAAAAAACTGATTTGCATGCAAGTGATGACCTTTTCACATGAACACTGCATACTTTTAATGCATTTACAGTATTTTGTGCTTTTTTCATTTTCTTTTACTACATGTTCATTTTCGATGGGATGTAAAGGTATCTCTATACACTTTTGTGAGTGTAATTTTGCTATTGTAATTTGTTTTCTGATCCAAGTTATTGGACAATATCAGAGAGGTTATAAAATATTCGAGCTTCTAAAACTGTTGCAGTTGTTGTTATACAGGTAAAGTTTATTGCATGTCTGAAATTAAAGACTTTTTTTTGGTTATGGTAAAATTTATTGCATCTCTTTATTGAAGGGCAGTATTTGCCAGACATAATTGACAGAATATAAACTAAGCAATACAATTACACATTTATGTTGACTTTTTTATTTGTGTTGCCTGCAACTTTATGCTAGAATGAGGTTGTCTGTTTTATGTTTCCTTTTCATTACATTGTGATTAAGCTGCCATTTTGATCACTCGTGTTCTAGATTCAAACAGGTATTTTTGTGATCCAATGGAATATTAAAGAGTATAACATAGTTTATTTTACCAACTGAATTTTCACAACACTTTTCTCCAAATGTTTACTTATGAGTAACCTCTGTGCAAATTGACAAATAAAGGAATCGTAAGGGTTACCTGTTTCTTTTAAGTATAGTTGGCATTATAAATTAAATACACCTGCATAAGTCTACAGTATGTTTAATGAACACAGATTCCTTCTGATGGGCCTGATCTCTGTCAGCAAAGTGAGCAATATGCAATTTCCATTTATAATTTGATTTACTTTGGGTCTAACCATGCAAATATTCCTTTATCAGAGCATATAGATTTAAATATCTTTTAGAACCGGTTGGTAATAATTAATCCTCCTAATGTGTATTCAAGTACCTTAATAGTCTACATCCTGTGCTAATGCTGTAGGCTGTAAGTGACAGCTGTAAGACTGTACCTAGTAAGACTCAGAAGCAGGGAAATTATACAACTCTAAACAAAACATATTCTTCCCTCCTCCTACAGTACATCTTCCTTAGCTCATCCACTATGTCTGCCACCATAAATTGGCTAGGTGAATTTTAGCTCCATTCCGAAACCCTTGATTGTTTTATAGAGGTGCTTAAGACACATCTTTTTCCCAACCTATTGGAATGTAATTAGCATTTGCATTTTAGAATTTTTTCTGACCAAGCACAAAATGGTGAGCACTATGGTAGCCAATTTTAGCACAGACACTTATTAAAGGGAATTCTGGAGAGGAAACGTCTCCCATATGGCTGCAGTTAGTTGTCCAACTTACTTGACAGATTTAAATATACAAATTGGGGGCTTGGGGGCTTTTCACTAATTTGATCCTACCCATTGGCAATATCATCCATATCTTCGCCTTGGTTTCTATTAATTTCACCATGGGTCTACCCTTGGTTAAAAAAAGGAGATCTATGTTGATGTACAAGTTAGATACTTTGAGATCAGTTACTATTCAAATTGATCTGAAATGTCATATGGTTGCTGCAGATCAACAAAGCTGATTAGAATTTGTTACATTTGTGACAACTGCCTAGTTGAGAATGCATTATATTTAAAGTGATTGCAATTTGTTAAAACTTGGGTGATGCCAGATCACTAGGCCTACTGCTATCCTTATTTTTAAAAACAAAAATCTCTTGCTGTAATTGTGTTAGACTCTGACATTTCTCCAGCCATGACACAATAGTGATGGGCTTGAGACAGAAATCCATTAAGCTTAGGAACAAGTGTATACAGTGCCTTCAGCCTACAGGGTTTTCCCTCACCCACAGCTGCTGCAGCAGAATATATGTTTGGGTTTAATCCTGAGATATTATGGTATTGTTAGAAAATGTGGACAAATCAACTAATATTTATTGTTTTAATGCAATTGTACCCATCTAAACTATATATGAATCCAAATACCCATCTTAACCAATATTGTGACAAAGGAACATGGTTGATTTCATAGATAATTTGGTTTAAAGACCTTGAAATTGAATAAATATATCATTTTAATGACTTTATGATAGAAGCATAAATTCAACATGCTAAAAAATAGACATTGAAAGGGAATCTTGGGAAAAACAAAACTGAAATAATTTACATTATTAACTTTACATCACCCAAGTCTTAATCAAAAAACTAAAAATAGAAAATCATTACATGCTTTTATTTTGGCAGAAAAATATGAGCAAAATAAATCAGGAAACTTTGTCACAGTGTGAGCAGAAAGACTTACTGTTTCCCTATATTCTAACAGTCATAATGTGCTGAAGCCATTAAAGCAAATTAAAAATGCACACATGTTGTTCTAGGCAATATTATTACTCCCCAATCGGTTGCCTTTTCCAAAGTGTTATAAAGTCAACTTGCACATAACGCAAACGATTTCTCTGCCCTATAAATTCAAGAAAACATAGTGACCGGGAAAAGCAGCAGCCCTACAGGAGACTGATAACAGTGAAGTGAATGACTCCAGATCACAGCTGATTCAGATCATACAGAGAATACTTCATTACCACTTATTAACATGACAGCAACCTGGGGCTTACAAACAATCTTACTGATTTTGAAAAGGATCTTTATCACAAGGCAGGGTGCACAAACATACTGGGATAAAAGCTTGCAAATTGTTCACCTCATGACAGTGGTTACAGAAGTTTAGGTGTATATGGCCAATATAATGTAGCTACAGTAAACACTTACTAAAGTACAGTATATGTTTTGCATGTTTCTTATTTCTTTCTACAACATATACTTTATATAGCATCTTATACTTATATCAAAAACTTCAAACATGATCTTGTTTTCTTGAGGTTGGAATATAGTAGCCATTAAGTTCAACCTTTTAAAAGTTGATGTCATAAGCCACTTGCATCATTTCTTGTGGTGGACAATGAGCATATTTCTGTATCAATTCTAATTTACTAATTCTAATTTTAAATAAAACGGGTAGAAGGGTACCTGCAACAATGCTTTGCAGTACGTAGTTTGCAGTAAGAAACTAAACAAATGGGGGCCGATTCACTAACTTCGAGTGAAGGATTCGAAGTAAAAAAACTTCGAATTTTTGTGCTCCTCGACTATCGAATTGGCATAAATTCGCCTGAGTAGAATGATTCGAATATATCAAGCGCAAAAACGCTGCGACTATTCGCCATTCGATAGTCGAAGTACTGGATCGAGCACAAAAACGCTGCGACTATTCGCCCATTCAATAGTCGAAGTACTGTCTCTTTTAAAAATACTTCGACTGCCTATTTCGCCACCTAAAACCTACCGAATTGCTTTAAAAGCCTATGGGAAAGTCCCATAGGCTTGTTTTACAAGTTTTTAATCGAATAAAAAGGCATTAGATCGAATGAAAATCTTTAGAGCGAATATTCGATCGAGGGCCTATTCGCCTGGTGAATATTCGCCAATTCGACTATTCGCGAGCGCGTAAATTTGCCCGAATTGCCTATTCGATTCTATTCGATTCTATTCCCCAGTCGAATTTCGAGGGATTTAACCCCTCGAAATTCGACCCTTGATGAATTTGCCCCGTATCAACTTATCCCTCGAAATTCGACCCTTGATGAATTTGCCCCGTATCAACTTATTATCCACACAAGACCAAATGGGCATTAGACACATTTTTATAGCTACATATACTCTTTCATGGAAAAAAGGTACCTATAACAATGCCTTGCAGTAAGTAGTTTGCATTAGGGAACTAATTATTATCCACACAGACCTAAAGACCAAACAGGCTAGGGAAAATTGTTATACTGGCTTTAAAATGTGTCCTTGTTGTTTATGAACTTTCTAAGATGTAATAAAAGTGACAGTGCTTTCATCATCTTTAGTAACCCATAGCAAAATCGACAATTAGCATTTATTTGTCACTGTTTCAAAGCAACATTCATGACTTGTATTACATTGTTATTTAAGATAAATAAATGCTGTTGCTTCCAAGTTCCTTAATTAATGTTTTCTTTTCTTTTTTTGGTTTCTATGTTTTTTAGTTATAGGAAGCTGTACCCTGCTCTTGAGAGGAGATAAAGTATGCACATGGATAGTATAAAGTCCTGTTATAAATGCAACAACTTTATTATTTATTTTTTAGGCTATTTTTTAAGCAGCTGTTTGGCATTTCACACCAATCTTATTATCTACAATTATTCTAAATTCATTTAAACCCTGCTTTTCAGTATTTATTTAATTGAATCTGTTATTACCCTGCCTGTTAATGGAGGCTTGATGCCTAACCTTTCAAATGTCAGTGCTGACTCTCATATAACATTTCTCTGCCAATGTACTTTAATGTCCAAGCCTTTCTGAAGTGCCCAAATATCCAGCTCTAGCGTCTTTACAGTTTAGAGATATCTGCAGATATGGTACCATATATGTGGATACATTACAGACAGTAACAGAATAAAGGAAAGGATATCTCCCACAAAGCTCTATTATAATCAAATAATACATTTTTTTATAAATAATATACTTTTTCTCTGTAATAATTGTAATAATTTATCCAAACTAAGATATAATTAATCTTTACTGCAAGCAAAACCAGCTTATTGGGTTTATTTAGAGGCACATTTATCAAGGGTCTAATTTTGAATTCATGTGAGATTTTTAATGACTCCCATAAATTTGAAATTCAACTAGTCAAAATGTATTAATAAAGTCGAATTTTTAATACCCCCTGAAAACTTAAATCGAATTCGATTCAAATTCAATCAAACTCAATTGAAAAATCTGAAAAAACTTGAATGGTAGGAAAGTTGCAAACATCTCCAAATTGATCCCAGTACCTCTCCCTTTGACTTAAACAGTAATTAAGTAGGTTTTAATGTGATTTGTCTTTTCACAGTTTCATGAATTCTTAGGTGAAATAAGACAGATTGCTCATCACTAGTCATCAAAGCAACCTCCCCAGTCAATGTGGAGGTTCCAAATGTTAAAGGGGTTCTGTGATGATTTGTATCATATAGATGTATCCCTTAATTACACAATTATGTGTAATTGAAACGTCATTTAAATTGTTATTCTTGAACCAATAAGTGTATTTGTAGGTCATTGTGTCAATAAGTGCTTGGGGGAAAGTGAGGGGGTGATATCACTCCAATTTGCAGTGCAGCAGTAAAAAGTGATTCAAGTTTATCATAGCACAAGTCACATGGCTGGGGCACCAAGGAAACTAAGAATATTGCTAGCCCCATGTAAAATATCAAAAATAAATATTAAAAAATCTGTCTTTTTGAAAATTGGATATCAATGCAGGGTTCTGTTGGATGAGCACTATTAATTGATGCATATTGTATAAAACAGGGTTTCCCATGACAGAGCCCCTTTAAAAATCTATTAATTATGTGTATTTCCAACTACTAAACATTACATGTAAAGAATAACTGTGGGGAATGAGCTTCTAGTATTACCATAGCCCTTAAGCTTTGTAGATGGATGGTATAACTGGACTGAACTGAAATAGCATTTTTTATTGTCATTTTTTTTTTTTGAAACTTGTATGTTTATTATGTAATAAACAAGTTCAGAACAAACATTTGACTTGATTGTACATAATTAAAGCACATATAAACATAAACAGTATTCAGACTGTTTGGTACAGTACATAAAAGAAGGAAGAAAAGTAAAAAGAAAGGAAGATAAAATAAAGCAATTGAATAAAAAGAAAAATCATAGGTGCCATATGTGGCATAATAGGTAAAGTTACAGGGTATGCAGCCTATTCCCCATAATTCCAGCTACCGCCAGAAGTATAAATGGCAGAGGGCACAACCTAACAAGAGTTATAGAGGGTGCCATGGGTCCCAAATTTGGCTACATTTGAGTTTGGACTCTAGTGATCCTGCAGTCATTCTCTCCATATGTTCCCTGAATTCCAATTGTTGGAGTAAGTGCTGTATATTAGGCGTCTCCTTTTGTTTCCAGGATTTCGCTATTAACGTAGCCGCTGTATTGAAAATGTGGAACAAGAGTTTCCTGTTAAGGCTAGGAGAGTTTTCGGGATATATTTGGAGGAGCCCTATTTGGGGCAGGCATGGCAAGGCATAGTCCAATCTGTCTTGTAGTAGGGTAAAGACGCTAGACCAGAACGGTTTAACTGACGTACAGTGCCACCACATATGAATATAGGTACCAACTTCCCCGCACTGCCTCCAACACAAAGGAGAATATTGGGAGTTTATTTTTGCTATCTTTTGTGGAGTAAGGTACCAGCGATGAAGTATTTTCAGATGTGTTTCGACGTGGTTTGTTCAATTAGTGGCACCTTTGGGGGCTAATATGGAATACTGCCAGGTACGAGGGGCAAAATTAATCCGGAGATCGTCCTCCCATTTTTGCATATATGGAAATTTGAAGTCATCTGGTAACTGGAGTTGCTGATGGTAGCAATCTGAAATGAGTGCTTTACCGTCCCATGCTTTACTGCAAAGGTATTCCATTCTTGTCTTTTGGCGTAGGATTTTCACATTTGGGAGATGAGATTTGAGGAAATGAGTTACCTGGAGGTAGGTGTAATAATGAGAGATTGGTAGATCGTACTTCTCAGCCAAGTCTTCAAACCTCCTCAAGGAATTCGCAAAGTACAAATGCCCAATATCAGTGATACCTTTAGTAATCCATGTTTGGAGATTGATGTTAGGGATCAAATGTTGCAAGGCTGCAATGGGAGTCAGAGGTGATGGAAAAGAGGTCAGATTAAGCTTTTTAGTCATGACATCCCAGATATGTAACAGAGTCCGAGTTGTCGGCAGCAGGTTTGTAATAGCTGGCCTAAATCTCTTAGGTAGCCAGAAAAGTTGTAACAAATTATGGTCACTAACAAAATTGGACTCGATATCTACCCAATTCCTAACCCCAGGCAGGGAATGCAATCGAATTACAGTTTCCAACATCGTAGCAATACATTTTTATGTTTGGGAATCCCAGGCCACCTGAGTTTCTAGGGAGTTGAGCACAACTGAAAGCTATTTTATTGTCATGTATTCATACCCTACAGAATGCTGAATTGTTTTTGGTCTTATAGAATGGAAGTATAATGTATGCAGGGGACCAATATTTGGACATCAAAAAATGAATCCAAGACTTAAAGATGCTAACTGAGCATTTTGTGACCACATGAATGGTTATACCCTATAGAATGATGAATTATGTTTGTTTGTATAGATTTTGGCATGGTGTAGACTGGAGAACCATATTTTTTCAACAAAAATTTGAAATTAACATGGGGGCTACTGGGCTTATTATCAAAAATCAAATTTGCGAAGTTCTACAAAAAAAACTTGAATATTTATTAAAGAATCTGAATATCCAGATTTCAGATTTCTTGACAAACTGGGCCCCTCCCTCTTAACAAGAGAAGACCAGGATATGCTGGCTGTACCTATAGACATTAAGGAAATAGAACTAGTAATCAAGAACTCTAAACCAAACAAAGCAACTGGCCCAGATGGCTTCAAAGCAAAATACTACAAATGATTTACTGAACACCTAACGCCACGCTTCAAAGAGCTATTTCAAGAGCTCTTAGATAGTTTGCCCTTAACTCAACACATGCAAACAGCAAACATAATTAATTATGATATTAAAAACAGGAAAGAATCCTCAAAACTGTGATAACTATGAAAAATCCTGGTCATACATATGGGACACGTCCAAAAAAAATCACAGTCCTTCTGGGCATGAGAATCAGAACAATACACTCCTAGAGCTCACACAAGTTAGCCACACACATTCTAACATCAGCAAGATCTCTATTAGCAGCAAACTGGAATAAAACACAAATACCAAGAATGCAAACACTGATCACTAAGGTAAATTGGATCAGGGCAGTGGAATCCATAAGACACAGCCTTTTGGACAGAAGCTACGAGGGGGAGCTGGAGTGGCACACATGGGCCCAACATCTGGAAAGCCTTCAGACAGGGACAATTCCCATAACATAAGGTACCACACACAGAACATGCAAGAAACTGAGCCCCCAGTTGATGTACGCAGTAAGCTGAAGAAACTCTTATTTTATTGTTAATTCCCCATCCCCCTCTTCTGCTACCTTTCATACCTGTTCTTCCCCCCATTGTCTTTCTACTACAACATGTCTTCCCCTCCTACTAATACATAATGGCACAGCTGTTTGTAAATAAAACAGATCTTCAATGGAAATTGTCAGCTCACAGAGATTGAATTATATACAGTATTGTGGAGATATACTCATTGACGATCAGCATGCAGTTTTTTCTACGTTAAATCATTTTTGTATCCCTATTGTACTCAATGAAAATCTATAAAAAAATTTCAAATAAAAAAAGAATCTGAATATAAAAACCTTGATTGAACATAATTGTGAAAAAAACTCGAAAAAATAGAATTTGTGCATTTACAAGCTCAAATTAAAAAATATCTTGAATTTTGCCTAGGGCGACTTCTATCAAGATGTCGAAGTTTTACATTTGATTTTGAGTTTTTGTGCTTAATAAATGCCAAACATTCAAGTTTTTGATAATATATATGCACAAAAATTTAAACTTGAGAAATCACCCCATAAATTTTTTGTTGCATTTGATAAATATGGTAACAAGAAGTAACTCTTCATACGGGAGTTATTCATTAATATAGGAGCCCATTTTATTAAATCAAATGTAGTTGTTAACTTCCTGTTTGATTAGAAAATTGGTCCATAAGTTGCAAGTGGAGAAAACATGATTCAATAATATTTATAAGTATAAAATAATTAAACCTTTTTGCATTTTACTTTTGATACATAATATGTTCACTAAACAGAGAAGAAACTATGGTACAAAATAATGGCTGCCAGATAGGTCCCTTTAAATTCATAGCAAATCACAAGTGAATAGTTTCCTCTTTACTGGTCTTGCTGCCTTACCAGCAACATAAAAATATTAGAATACAATTTGGTTAAAAAAAAAATAAACATGAAAGAAAATCGACTGCTAAAAATGTATATTTAATCTTAAAAGTTAATTTTGAAAACTTTTGTGTTTCTCCCTTAATATTGTTTAACGGAAAATATTGCATTCTTTTTCTAAATTGCTCTGATACGTAGAGTTAGACATGCTTTATTGAGGTTCAAGTATTTTGAGCGTGGTGGCTTAATAACAAAGAACATCAAAAACGCATGTGTCAGAGGGCAGAGGAGATAAAAGAAAACTCATGCTGAGCACCTTAAACATGAGACAGTATCACCATATGATAAATTACTCTTTGGAAGTTGACTTAATTGGTTGTGCTTATTCAGCCCCTGTGTTAATTGTGTCCTAACCCTAAATGACATACAAATTCCTTCAGAATTGAATGTCATTTGACAGGACAATACAAGTTTGCCATGATAATGATAGACACATTTAGTTACAAAAGGAAAAATGGTTTGTCAGCTTCACTCTTTTCCAGCCTCTCTATGTGGAATGTGGCTCATTTAAATGTAAAGAAACTGTGTTTTTAATATGTTCTTCTAATTTCTAAAAATCACGTTACTAGCAATTTGTCACATTTGTTCATGAAAGTATCCTTGTCGTTTGGGTTGAAATGTGCACTGTTGGTTTCCAACAGTTAGTTTAATCATTTAAAAGAAAATTATTTGGAGTATAAAATTTATTTTCTGAAGCCTATGTTGCAGTGAAAAAAAGTACTGAGACATTTGCAGGATTAAAGTTTGATACTTTGCACATTAAAGGGGATATTAGGCATAGGGACCTATTTACTAAACCTAATTTTTTATGGTTAAGCTTTTAAAGGGGAACAACTCGAACTATTTAGAGGGGGAAAAATTTATTTTTTTAAGGATTTATTATGCTCTGAAGCTGCTAAAACTAGAGGTAAAACCTGGCAAAATCCCGTAAAAGTGAAAGGCAGATGGTCCCTTTAGAAATTGGAACATGTTTTTTTACCTTCATGGTTCTTGATTTTCAGCTGTTTGAGCTGGTTTTCATTCGATTATCAATAAATTCAGGTGACAACTCGAAAAAGTTGCACAATTCAAAATGATGCACGATTTTGCAATTTTTTGACAAACAGATTTTTTAAAGAAGTTTTTTTGCTAAATTAAGGGCATTCAGGTTTGGGAGCATGGTCAAAAAATTTGAGTTTTACTAAATAACCCCTATAATGTGCTATAAGACTTAAATTCTCTATTTCAGGAACCAGAATTTAATTTTTACTACATAAAAACACAGAAGAACATGTACAAATACTTTAAGTACTTCATGTCTTTCAAATAATTCAGGTTATTCAGTTATCTCCTAATTTGAACCAAGGAGTGTTTTTACTGACGTGGTTTAAGGGGCCCATTTACTTAGCTGGAGTGAAGGAATAGAGGAAAAAAACTTCAAATTTCGAATGTTTTTTTTGGCTACTTCGACCATCGAATGGGCTACTTTGACCTTCGACTTCGACCTTCGACTTTGAATCGAACTATTCGAACTAAAAATCGTTCAAATATTCAACCATTCAATAGTCAAAGTACTGTCTCTTTAAGAAAAAACTTCGACCCCCTAGTTCGCCACCTAAAAGCTACCGAAGTCAATGTTAGCCTATGGGGAAGGTCCCCATAGGTTTTGCTAGCTTTTTTTGGTCGAACAAAAATCGTTTGATCGATGGATTAAAATCCTTCGTTTGATTGAACGAATAGCGCTAAATCCTTCCACTTCGATATTCGAAGACGAAGGATTTAACTTCGACAGTCGAATATTGACGGTTAATTAACCCTCGATATTCGACCTTAAGTAAATTTGCCCCAAGGTGTGAAATAACTTACAAATAGCACTTCAGACCATATTTTTTATTTTTGGATATCATAACTCATTATCTTGTGACTATTTTGTGCATTAATATTGGATACATTTTTGTTATTGTGTGTTATCACCACAATATGAGTTATTACCAGTGAGAAGTATCACTTTTTTTAGTAGCTTACTTCAAATAGGTGATAAAAAAATTAAAAAACCTTCGTCATTTTGCCTGAATCTGCTTTTTTCTGAAATAAAGAAAAACTTCTGCAGCTTTAAGGTGCCAAAGTCTATCATTGTTTTAAAAGTCCATTCAGGTAAAATGATGCAGACTAGACTAGGAAGTTGCTAAAAGAGCCTCAGTTCAGCTGTTTGTATCAAATATATTAAATAAAAGAAATGTATATTTCTTTTATATAAACTATATAAAAAATAATATATATAAACTTATGCAGCTTTAAGGTGCCAAAGTCTATCATTGTTTTAAAAGTCCATTCAGGTAAAATGATGCAGACTAGACTAGGAAGTTGCTTAAAGAGCCTCAGTTCAGCTGTTTGTATCAAATATATTAAATAAAAGAAATGTATATTATTCTGGGAGCTGTTCAAAGTAATTTTAGGGGATTTTAAAATAAAAGGCTTACTTAGCCATGTTATTTTATATTGATTATTAGTAAATAGACCCCCCTCCTAATGTGGGGAATAGCATTAAATGTTTAAACCAATTAAACTTCTTACGCCTTTTGTATGCAGTACTAATGGATGTTGTCAATATTACATACACAAACACCACTGCTTGCTCTATTGAGGGAGGGCCCGGAGTGGTAGCACAATTTGGTGGAAAAAAATTGGTAGCACAATTTGGTGGAAAAAATAACTTTACTACCCCCTTTTTGAAAATGTATACTTTTTACACAGATTTTGCATCTAAGATCTTTTTTACTGTACAAAACTATGAGAATTTCTATATAGATTTTAAAATCAACCAAGATTTGTTGAGCATATTAACATAGCTCCTACGGGCTTTGTCACAAATTAAGAAATATTTCAGCAAAGAAAATTACAATTATAAGCAAAAGGCCTGTAACTTCGGTTCACCATACTGAAAATGTGTTCATTATGAGAATAATCGTCAATATAATGACATTTTAATGGGGAGGAAAAACTGTATTCTTTTGTTGTGTGCAAAAATACAGTTTATTTAAATAAGTGCATATAACTTTTATGTGAATATATTCCTTATGAAACTAATTTCCACTATAATTTAGAACAAATATTGTACTGTACTATGACATTTATTTCAAAACCCTATTTTATGGCTTAAAATAAATGCTTTTTAAGTCCATTAAAATACATCACTTTGTATTTCCTATATTTTAAATAGTTAAAATGACAGTCACCACATAAGGTAAAATAATGATTTTTTTCTGTATCAAGCATGAAAAGCAGGCTAACCAGTGTGAAATAATCAAACAAAACAATTATTTAACCAGTATATGCTGAGTTTAGAAACATTTGTTTGAGCTTAGAGCTGTGTACGATGGGCCTGGGTGCACACACCTCAGACCTTCAGCAAGGGGATCCAAACACCAGAAAACTTCAAAAGAGGCTAGCACAAGACTGGACCCACGAAGTAGTAAAGCCGGATTCAGATTGTAAAACGGTTAAAAAAGCTTACATTTTATTTTCCATAATTAAGAGCCAAAGCCTGATGCATTTCGTGTCTACCATGGACATTTACTCATAGGCTGAACATTACACAATACATACAGGGTATTTCAAAGAAAAATGGCCAATGAGAAACAGGTAGGTGGTGCGACCCAATGTGTCACTCAAAGAAAACCTAAGAAATCCTAAGATTCAATGGATACACCTCCCAGGCCAGATCACTACATGGAGTATCTTAATTACAGAATACAAAGTACTAATTCTAATATGTAAAGTACAAAATAAGTTTGTAGAAGGGAAAAAGAAAAAAGGGAAAAGAGAAATGGCTATTATACATAGCAGGAAACATAAACATTTAAACCAAGGGGCTGCCTTGTACCTAAGTGAAAGATCCTTTTGGTCTCTATTTTTAATAACTCTGAATAAATATTCCCACCCCTTATATTTGGAACTGATCTGTCTATGCCAGTAACTCTCAAAAAGGAGGATGTCCTATTATTACATTCTTCAAAATGTCTAGCCACTGGTGTTCGTGATTCCTTGTTGTTAATGTAAAGAATGTGTTCTCTAATTCTATCTTTTAAGTGTCGACTTGTTTGTAAGTTTTTTTTGTAAGTTAGAAGATAGATCTCGTTTTTAGTATTGCAATTAATATAATGTTTAATATCATTGTTTTTTGTACTGGTGGTAAAGGTGAACGTCTTTGTTATAGAAATATAATTACATGTGATGCATTTTGTTGAGCCACATTTGTAGCTGCCTTTTGTACGTTACCAGGTTTTTCTAGAAGTATCAGTTCTTATTAGACTGCGGGATAATATATTGCCAAGAGTTTGTGTTTTTCTTGAAACAAAGTTGTGTCCTTTATCTAGAACTTTAAGAATTGGGTCAGTTTCCAGAATAGACAACTTTCTATTTAAAATATTTTTGAATTTATTAAATTGAGGACTATACGTTATAATACGTGTTATATTGTCTATATGTTTATTCCTATTTTTATATTTATTTCTATTTCCTTGAATGTCTATATGTGCCCCCTGAAGACTATCATTGTCTGTATGTGAACCCTCTACTGTGTATCTATTGAATAAACTATTTCTATTAATATTTGCTGCCTTTTTGAAAGCTATATCCAAATTCTCCTGACTATAACCTCTTTCCAACCCTTTTTTTAACCCTTTAACAATCTGACTCTGGCTTTACTTCTTCATGGGTCCAGTGTAAAATAGTAACTTTAGCATCAAGCTCTCACATTTAACGTTTTATGTATACATAACCCCTGCCACTTTTCAGAAATTTTGCTTAAAACCCAAAGACATTTTTTGCTGTTTTGTATAGAGATAAAGAATATAAGGGCGTCATTAATCCTCTTCCCTTTAAAAAAAATGGAATAGTTGGTTTGTTATATTTTTAAAATTTGTTCGGGTATGGGGGTTATTTTCAGCAAGCACCATGGCGTGTGCACCATGGAGTGTGCAGTAGAGAACTAAAACTTTTTGTATACAGTAGTTTGACTTTTCACTCTATAGCATAAGTGCCCCTGTGCAAAGAAAGAAAAAACAGGAAGAGGATTGCTTCATGATGCTCGCTGAGAGGAACCCTGGGCCAGTGCAGTTTTCTGCTGATAGGAGACCTCACCCAGGGCAATAGGTAAGTGAATATAATCAATGGGGGGGCCTAACCTTTGGCACCACCCAAGTGATTTTTTACTTTCCTTCTCCTTTAAAGAAGTTATAAATCAGTTTAAGAAAATAAAGCAATCACTTGACTGTACCCCCACCAACATGGTTGTTTCCTTCCTTAAACGTTCTTTCTCTTTTTCCTCTTTACATTTAAAATGCCATCACACAACATGTGATCAAGTTCTGGTACTTACAGTGCAGTAACAACCACTGTAAATTGCAGCACTCAATGTTCTATATTTTTCTATTTGTGTTATTCACCAAGTTAGATTGTAAGCTCTATGGGGCATGGACCTTCAACCTCTTGTCTCTTTAATATTTAGCATTTAGGGCAGATTTATTAAAGGTCAAATAATAACTTGAAATTAAAATTAAAATTTTCTATTTTTTTTAGGTGTCAAATTTCACACACAAATTGTAATCCCCCAATTTGAATGTAAATCACACCTAAAACATGGAAACAGTTCTAATGCTAATATTCGCCACCTAAAACCTGTTGAGTTCATTTATAAGTGAATACTGTATGTTAATTGCCTTCCTAGCATTCAGGTTTTTGTGGATGCTTTGAAATAATCTTGACCAATAATCTTGACCACAAGTTTTAGCTGTAGTGCAGATGTTTGGTGGATTTAGATATATGTCTATATTTAAACGTAAAAGTAGTCTCTTTCCTTGGTATTGTATTAGAATCCTACTTTACTATTGTCAGACACTATGGGGCAAGCCCATTTACTAACAGTCCAATAGTGGTTTTCTTCCACAAATCTCAAAAAATTGTGGGTTTCCTATATTTCTTAAAAGTTCTAAAAATTCAAAATGTATTAAGTGTAAAAACCATGAAAATCTCTAATGCCAAACTTTGCTAAGAAAAAGTTGCCAATGTGCTATAGAAGTCAATAGGAACTGCTCTGATCTTATCGGACCGCATTTTGGATTTTTTTTCACTTGAAACTTGAATTTTTAGAGCTTTTTGAGATATTCATATTTTTTAATGCATCATAAATCTTTTAATAAATTCAGTGACAATTGTGATTTTAACGTTTGTGAGTTTAGTTGTGATTTTAAAAACCTTTTAAAACCCCTAAAATAAGCCTCTATGTTAACTTATGATTCTGTCAAGGTTGTACTATGTTCTTTGTTTATCTTTGTTTTAGGAGGTACTATACATTATGTAAGTAATGATGGGTGAATCTGACCCATTTTTTGACATGCGGCATGGGCATTTTTTCTATGTCAAATCCTGACGAAAAATTTTGCTCATCACTATATGTAAGATTTTCTTAAAAGAAAAGTGTTCTTTCTATTTGGAAATATGACAGGCAGTAGTATTTCATTGTCAAATAGGTCATAGGGATTCAGGTCATTTTTAAAAACTAAGGCTATTCCATCCTACAGTATTCTTTCTTCAGCTGTTTTTTTTCTATTATATGAGCATTAACTGACAAATATAAAAGGCAGTGTTAATCCAACCAAATCATGTGAGTCACAGAAATAACGTTCAGTTATAGCAACTGTGATAACACTTCTCTAAATCATATTTTCACCTGTACAAACACTGAACATCTTAGCATTACAAGGGTGTCATTGAGCAAAAATCTCGAGAATTACAAGTCTATGAGCATAGGCTTAACTGATAAGGATACTTTTTTGTAGAATTTATCACCTCATTTTAACAACAATGTTTGGCAACATACTGTATTGTTAAATGTGCAAGATTTTGACTCATAAATTCTAAAACAATCAATACATTTTAACTTTAGTACAAAACTGTAAAAATATGTAAGAATGCAATATACTGTGGGACAACAATTATGCATTTCAGTATAATGTAGAGTAAAACTAAATATTGTTTTCATCAGGCCATACAGAAGTATAATAGGCAATGCAAAAATGAACATGGCCTGCCAACAAAATCTTGCTATTAATCTCAATAGCAACTGTGGGTATTACACATGCAATAGCTGTGACCTCTTTGACTATTTATAAATCTATAAACTTTGACAGAAATATTTTATTTTGATGCTGTTTTGACACAGCTACTGCTTTGCCTAGATTCATGAGTTTACATAATTTAATCACTGCAACTGAAATACTGCTGGAATATTTCCTTTAAAAGGATGAAAAATTTGTTTGGCAAATGGAGAAGTCATTGATATTTTAATTACAAAAACTTTTCTCCAAAATATGCTGATTAGTAAAAAATATATATTTTATTCACATCAATAGTTAAAAAACATTAAGAGTATACCCTCTAACGCCTGACGCGTTTCATGCTTACCCAGCACTTAGTCATAGGCAGAATCTGCCTATGACTAAGTGCTGGGTAAGCATGAAACGCGTCAGGCGTTAGAGGGTATACTCTTAATGTTTTTTAACTATTGATGTGAATAAAATATATATTTTTTACTAATCAGCATATTTTGGAGAAAAGTTTTTGTATTTGCAATTTTACCTCTGTTTGGTCACTAGAGGTCTCCAATATGCGCTTTTATAGTATTTACTGATTCTGCTCCCAATTTGATTTCTATAGTCTATTGATATTTTAATACCCTCTGAAAATGTGGTCATATAAGGCCACTGGCATAATAATATTTCAATGACATTATCTTACGTCATTGACATTTCCATTCCTACTTTGACAACTGCTTCCCATCCCTCTGACTTTGCTGGCAACTATAAAATTGATAGAGGTTATTAACAAATGAACCTTTATTACTTCAACAGCTTGCAATTAAAGAGTGGGCTGTGGTGACTTTTTTAGGTTAATATTAGTGATGGGCGAATTTGCGTTGTTTCGCCGAAAAATTTTATGAAATTCACGAAACGGCGAAAAATTTGTGAAATGGCGTCCATTTTTTGATGCCAGCGTCTGTTTTTTGGCAAAAATGTGCCGGCGTCCATTTTTTTTGATGACAGCGAATTTTCGCACCCATTTGCAAATTTATTGGCCAGCAGCGAATCGCGCAAATTCGCCACAAATTTGCGCATGGCAAATAAATTCGCCCATCACTAGTTAATATAATAAACTGTAAGTTTGCCCATAAAATAAATATATGTTTTTTTATGCTAAATTACCCCTATACTGTTGCATGTGGGTGCCTGTAAGATTCATTTTTTAAAAGCAGGCATTAAATCTGATGTGAAGTTTCATTGTACTAGTGAAAGATTAGACAATTTTATTTCCATGTAAACCATTCCCTTGTTATACATTTTAGTTTTCGCTTCTGTTTTTTTTGTATGAATATGTCAGAACTTTGTTAATTTGCACTGTTGAAATATTAAGGGAACCGATTACTCTTCATCATGCATTAATTTGATATAGTATTTGCAGTACCATTAATACATTCTTTACATAAGTGCTTTTAATACATTTCCCAGGAGAGGTTTTAGGTGCACACTCTGTTTACAGTAGCATGTAAGTAAAATTTTATGCAGGAATGTGCAATACAACGTTTTTGTGCATTTTGTCTTTTAAAAATAAAATAAAGATTATTTTAATTTAAGATTATGCAGCACCAACATTGGAGTTTATTCTAATGCTCATTTTTCATTTACAAGAAGGAGTTCATCTGCAGTCTTCTGCTTTCTATTTGGCCTTTTCAATAGAAAAAGTACTCTTGTCGAGGACTAGAACTGTTTCCTTTTGTAATATTAGACATTATATTTTTAACATATAATGGATCAATAAATATTGATCATAAAATACATTCACCACTCTTAGGCAGTTATTGTAAAAAACCCTTAATAGTAAGCCCCCAATACACATTGCAAGGAAGATTGATGATTCCAACAACTCTCTTCATTCCAGCCCAGAAACGAAAAAGTCTGAAACATTTTCCTACTGGGTGTTAAGCATGGTTATTTTTTGGTGAACATTTTTGTATGTTGATTAATGACTCTTCTTTATCACCTCTTTATCTGCTGTTAAGTGCCTCCTGGCTAGTGATGAGGTAAAGTGCTCAGTCCAGCTAAAAAATTAGTGCAGAAACTGCGGAAAATTGGAGTCAATTGACATTTCGTGAATCCTTTTTCTTGTGCCAAATGCTTTGAAGTCAGAGTTTTGTTCCTTACACCAAATACATTGGAATCAATCATTTTTGCTCCAAATGAATTTAAAAAGTGCATAAAAATAAGATTCCCCCCCCATCAAAACAAAACACATGGTGGAATTCTAGAACAAATTGCTAAAAATTCCACCATCTCAAAAAGGCAAATTTTAAAGTGAATCTGTGTCAGTCAACAAAATTAGTTAATTCCTACATTTGGACATTGCATTAATAGGAGTTTTCTGTAGTCACAGAATTTACAGTTGCAGAACTATGGAAAAGAAGAAGAATTTTTTTTACATTTTGATATATTACCCTTATTGTGACAGCGAAAACATAATTCTACAAAAGTGTTATCTTATAATTTCTATAGAATATATGTTTTGCAAACACATGCAGAATGATTGATACCTTCCTATGCATTGAGAGTGATATGGTTCTTTTAACACAGTAAATTGTATTCTCTTGGAAGTCTTTAAGCCAGTTTTCAATTCTCTTATCAATACTAGCTGTATCAGTGCACCAGCCTTTCTTTTGTAATCATTTCTGTACCTAACAGTAAGGGAATCAATCCTCAGAGAATTCATTGAGTAAACTTTTTTAAGTCACAGTAGAGACTGTACATTAGTCAAACAATTAATTCTATTTTGGGCTATAATAGTCTATCCTATGCTGAGCAGTTCTATCGGTATCTGTTATCTGTAGGAGTAATGACTTGAAAATGAGCAATTAACCTTCAAAATACTTATCAATACATGCATTGCCTGATGTGTTTGACTAATAGACAATAACCTTGATTGTGCTTATGTCTTAAACTTCAAAGATTTTTGTCCTTTATTTCTATGGTGAACACTGTTACCATTAGTATTTTAAAATAAATATATAATATATATTTTGATATAATTATTTGCAGATTTGTTAATTCTACCATTTTGGCACACATCTTGTATTCTGTTCAACCATTTTTCTCAAAATATGCTGTCTCCAGTATTCATTAAGTATTTGGTAAATATACATTTACCAATAATATACAATATACAATAATAGCGAAACATTGATATTGCAAGAGAATCTGCATCTTTTATTTATACTTGTCTGTGTGTTTTTTTTAATTATTGAATATTGTTTTCCTGTTTAGCATTGAAACTGTTATTAGGTTGCTTCGGTCCCTCTTGTCCTAGGCAGTGGATTTGATTACAGACTAAAAAGAAGGGGACAAAACCTTAATTAAAAAGATATTGTGAATTTGCATTTTATATTTCACGTCAGAGAAGATAAATTAGAAATGCAAATAATCAAATAAACACAGAAAAAAAGGACAGTTGCATAATTGTCTCAGAATATAAATTTATAATAAAGTAAATGTTATAAGCTTCCTATTTAAATAAGGAATATACCCACTGTTTTGGTTACTATTTCTGTGGGCATTTTCATGTATATCTGTTACTAATAGAATAACACAAAATTGAAATTTAAGGTATTGTTTTTAGAACATTTGACAACATTTTGGAGGCATTGCTGTAAATGTTAGTGAGATGAGCGAAATACTTTGCCACGAAAAACTTTTTTGCTGGCAAAATGGGTCAGATTCATCCATCCCTAGTTAGTGGACATGTTTACAATGTGTATTCTTCAGTAAGGGCAAGGTTGTTTTTTCAGTGCCTCTTTGTGATGCTCCACTTACTTGATTTAAGACTAGCTCAGACACACTTTGTATCACTGTACCCCCTAGACTGTGATGAGGAAAAGGGGATGTACTTAGAAAATAAGCATCTCCATTATTTAAAAAAAAAAATTTTTTTCCACTAGGCTGTTAAACTTATTTTGGCACAAACTACTTTCAATGATTAAGTTTGAACATTGCATTTAGTAAACTTGATGATCTTATGAATACAGAAATGGGTTGCTAACTGGCTGGCAAGTGTATAGAAAAGTATAAAAAGTGGTACCCAGAGATGTAATAACTTATTTACAGGTGCAATTAAATTTGAGGATCATTTGCTCTCTACTTTTCAAGTAACTCTCAAAGTTGATTTGAGAGCATAGGCTGCATCTTGGCAAAAAAAACGCTTGCCTAGGCCTTGCACATTATTTTAATAGGTAGGAAAAATGCTAATTAATTACCTCTGAAAGAATGTTAGAATAAACACATAAGATAAATTATCGAATCCATGTAATAGAAGCATTAAAATATATTGAAAATGTATTCAATAAACCACAAAACTGAAGATTCATATTTAGCCTAATCTCACACTGGATATACAAGTAGTGTTAAAACATATGTGTAATTGATGAATAAATAGTGGAAAGAAAGTCCAAATTTTCATATTTATATACATACAAATTCTCTGGTTGTGACATATTTAATTCTTGTTCTGGTCAAGTTTCCTGTCATGAAGATATAATACCACAATATCCTGAGACCCAATGTAGTCCTGTGCACTATGGCTCTTTAAATCAGTGTTATTAAAGAATTTAAATGGGAAATAAAATATTCCAAAATAAAAAAAGAAACGTTTGTTTACATTGCTAAACATGCACAATGCAATTGCACTGATGCCCTGAATTAGAATAGGCTCAAATATGAATGTACTGGAATGCAATTATCTATTAGTACTACTTTTATCATTGTGATTATCAAATTGAAGTTGATGCTTTTCTATATTTATACGTATGCTGCAGATCATATTTACATCAGAAATACAGCCTATTAGTGCTTTGTAAATACCTCTAACCTTAAAAAGTACACAAATGGCATGAATGTCAATTGAAGCTAAATGAACTGTCTTTTCAGACATATCTGACAAAGGCCATTCAACTCATTATACAGGTTATTCAATAAATGCCCTTTGTTTTATTATGCATGCATCTATTATTCTATTTAGCTATTTCACTTTATTTATGTATTCCAATGTGTCTGTGGAGCTATGTCATGAAAAAAGACACAATAGATCCCTGTCAAGTAAAATGACCCAACAACGACCATTGCTTCTGTTTTGAGAGACTTTCTTTTTTATTCTGCAAGCACTCTATGCGGTACCTACAGTATGCGTATTTGCCTTTCTGAGCTTATAAAGCAATTAAAGATAATTTTCTAAATGGGAGGACAAGGATAGATACAATTACAGAGAAAGCAAGAAAATCCTGGTTTTGAAGTATTGTATTAAGAATCCTATTATTCAGAATAAACTTGAATTTCTTTGATGTGTTATACACCTATGTAGATTTGTCATGATTTGTGTCATTGTGTCATAAAAAAATTATTGGGTTCAAGCTGTTGAAACAGTATCAGCATCTGTTTCAAATTCATTTCATACTGACAGCAAGCTGCTACTGGCAAGACTCCTCTCTTTTTATCATTAACAGGGTGCCATTCTTATAAAGCATAACTTTTTATCCATCCCTTAAGTTTACTTTATTTTAATTAGATCATTTTTACATTGTTTGAGGGGAAACATACAGTAGATACTGCATTTCCTTGTTGAAAGATTGCTATCAGCACCATTTTTGAAGTATAGTTGTTTTCATCATCCCTGCCAACTGACTGAACTGAAAAAACTTATGCTTTATAAGTGTTTTATTAAATTATTTTCTATTTTTAATAAACTAAAACAATGTAATGTTTTTATGCAACTTTAACTTTAAATCAGCTTTACATACATAAATCTACTGCACAACACTAAGGGGGTTATTAATCAAAATCTGAATTTATCTCAGCATGTTCTGCCAAAAACTCAGTTAACATTCACACTGAGTTTTTTTTTGCTTATTTATTATTAGATTTTGCCAAAAATGTGGTTTGCGGGAAAAAATCATTAAATTTTTCTAGAGTTTTGCATTCAAAGTTTAGTAAATAACCCCCTGAGCGGCAGATTTTCAAGGGTCAAATTTAAAATTTAAATTTTTAAATTCAAAATTTTGAATTTATTTTAGTATATTTTGACTAGGGAATAGTCCAAATTTTGAAATTTATCATGTACTGTCATGTACTGTCCCTTTAAGAATTAGAATTTGACTATTTGCCATCTAAAACCTGCTGAATTAGTGTTTTAGATTATTGGTGAACCTCCTACAATCATAGAGTAGTTTGATGGACTTTTGATTTTTTTTTTACTGAAAAAACTCAAATCTAATTCAAATCAAATTCGATTTGAGTTTGCAGGTCAATCCTATTCACCCGAATTTTAAAAATGTAAATTATTTAATTCATTTTGATTGGTCATTTTTTTCGAATTTCAAGTTTATGGGAGTTTTTATAAACTCACAAAAACTCTAAATTCAACCCTTGATAAATCTTCCCCTAAGGGGGATTTTATTAAATAAAAACTCACCTATGTTCTATTTGTTCCTATGGGATTTCTGTAAACATATTCATCAAAAGGTGAGTTCTAATTTTCACCCATTGATAAATATCCTTCTAAAAATCCCATAGGAATGAATAGATTGTGGGTGAGTAATTATTTTTTAAAATCTGGAGGAGAAATTCATTACGAAGAGGAACATACAAATTTTAGGGAAAAATATATATTTTATTGAATTGTATGGTAATTTTCACATGCAAAAATTTGAGGGAAATTGTGATTTTTTTAAAATAAATTATAAGTAAGGACAATGATCTACCTAGCACAGGTAGATAAAAGGTAGGAAGCCAATAGGTACTCAATGTAAATAATGCAAATAAGATAAAACTGGTATTAGGAATCCAGAGTCGACAATAAAATAAGAGGTTAGGCAGCACAGGGTTCAAATTCCAAGTTAAGGTCAATAAACAGTTAATGAAAGGTCAATAAGGCATAAGTAATACTGAGGAACTAAAGGTGGACATATGTGGACAGAACAGGTATGTGTATGCACTATGCCAAGTCGGTCCATGGGTCAATTAGTCTGAGAGTTTATTAGGGGTCACACACACCTTGGCTGCATTTCTGTTTTTGTAATCATTGAAGCAAAAGGCTCGAACCATCAGCACAGCAGGAAGTGAAGAGGAGCTGCAGCTTTTCTTCACTTCCTTAGCTACTGATGGATCATTCTGTGCATGGCATGGTGCATCAGACTTGCATGATCCGCGAACAGACCATTATCAATAGATATTGATCAAGATCAGCAGGTACCCATACATGCACAGACCTAATCTGCAGAGACACCTATACGTTAGGCAGCACCGCCAACTGCATGCCAGCCGGGGAAAAACACCACCAACTGCATGCCAGATGGGGGAAAACACCACCAACTGCATGCCAGCCGGAGGGGGGGGACATAAGTCCATTCAACATGATTAGCAGATTAACCCAATGAATGCATAAACAACAGGGTTGAATAATTAGTCAGGCAGTCAGAAAAATCAGCAGAGTAGACAGATGACCAGATAATGGCAGGGATAAAGACTTATTTAAAGCAAGGAAAAGGGAGAGCTCTAGTAATGAGCAGTATCTGATTCATAATGCATTGCAGGTGAGCACAAACAATCATATCACAATTTGCACAAAAGGCTCAGTGCAGGAACCTGCTCTAATAGTGCAGAGGTAATGGGAAACCCAGAACATAAAGCCTCTTGCTACAGTCCAGAATGCTGCAAATGACATGGGAAACATATTTATACTTTTAGAATGACAGCATTTTACTCAAATTCCCACAGGAAAAAAATTGCTTCATTTTTTTTATATTCACATTTTTATTAATTTGTAAGTGTCATTAACAATCAAATGTATTTTGAACAATTAACAGTTATAATGTAGCAAGTATTCAATGATGGTTCAGTTTCAAACACAATCATTCATGTACATTTTCGTATAATTTACATTGCTAATAGACAACCTGTAATCCCTCTACTGTTCGCTGTTGGAACTATCCATAATGTTTACTGTGTGCTATGTAAATTATGGGGATAAACCAGAAAGGTGGGTTGGGGGGGGTATCTAAGAAGTAATTACCAAGGGATCTGTCCCACAAATCACCTTGTTTCTGATTGGGCAGTTTCAAATTCTGCCCAAGGAAGCCACAACAGCTCGTTTTCATATCCCATACCTTGTAAATATGCTCTAATAGTTTCCATTGTTCTGACCAATTTAACTTTGGTAATGAGAGCTTGTTGGTTTGGAAGGGAAGTATTTTTCCACTGAGCTGCTCGGAGTGTTTTTGCTGCTGTCAGTATGTGTGTTGCCAATTTGTTAGTCTCAGGAGCTTTTAATGTTTTAATTTGATCATTCCTCCCATTTTGTCATATAGGTTGCTTTAAAGTGGTATTATCCACCGCTAAATTGCTATACAATAGAGATATCAAGTGAGTATTCTGTTCTGAAGTGTTACATAAAGTCTCCGAATATGTAGGGGATGGCGGGGGAGTGTTACTTTGTAAAAATGTCTGGGAGATGAAATGGTGGATCTGCAGGTACCTGAAAATCTGATCAGAAGGTTTTCCTTGAGATCTTGAAAAGTTCTGACTTCCTGTTCTGAAACTAATGTGGTGCATAACAAAGCTTTATTTGTGATCCAAGGGAGAAAAGCTCTCATGTCTTCCCCTGAGGGAATCTTTTATTTCCCAAAAAGGAGCAATGCATTGAGTTTTGTGGTGATAAATTTCTCCCTATATTTGTCCCATAACTGTATAGAATGGTTTGTCGTAGGGGGTAAGTCCACAATTGTTCTCCTGTCCTTTTCAGGTATCCAAATTATCTGGTCTAGTGTTAAAGGGGTTAGACCAGAATTTTCTATGTCTAACCACGGCCTTGTGGAATATCTATGCATCATAATGATGTCAGAGAGTCTGGCTGCCATGTAGTATCGGAAGATATGAGGCACTCCCAGGCCCCCTACAGTTTTTGGTTTGGTCATTATGTCTAGTTTAATTCTGGGGCATTTTATATCCCATATGAACTGTGTAATGGATTTTTGTAGGGAGTTAGCTACTCTTTTTGGAGATGCACTGGGAGTACTCGGAACAAGTATAGTATTTTAGGTAGCAGTGTCATCTTTACCGCTGAGATGCGACCAAACCATGATAGACCATATTTACCCCAATTCTGTATATTTGTTTTTAGTGTTGAGAGCAGGGGTATATCATTTTTTTCATACAGGGGGTTATAATTGGCAACGAGCTGTATTCCCAGATATTTAACAGCATGTTCTTGCCAGTGATAATCAAAGTTAGCTTGCAACATTTTTTTCTCTGTAGGATGCAATTTGATTGGCAGGGCCTGTGATTTGGAGCTATTTATCTTGAACCCAGATATAGTACTGAATTGGTGTAACAGTTGGTTCAGATATGGTGAGCTGAGAGTGAGCAAAATATCGTCTGCAGACAAACTCATCTTATGCTTTACTCCTCCTAACGTTATGCCACGTATCTGTGGATGATTTCGGATGGCGTTAGCTAGAGGCTCAAACAAAAGGGCAAACAAAAGGGGAGAGAGTGTTCCCCCCTTCAATTCTTATCTCCTTCGAGAGCACTCCCATCATCACCACTTTAGCTGATATTATATAACTGCTTAATCCCACAGATGTAGGATGCCGGAAGGTGAACTGCTTTTAGAACTGTCATCATGTATTTCCAGTTCAATCTATCGAATGCTTTTTGAGCATCTAAAAAAAGGAGTATTGATGAGGTTGACAATTTCCCTGCCAAATGAGTTAAGGTAATGGCTCTCTAACATTGTCCCCTGCTTGTCGTCCTGGGATGAATCCCACTTGATCGGGATGTACTAGGAGGGGAGATATAGAGCTAACCTATTTGCTAGGATTTTGGCAAATAGCTTTATGTCCACATTAATTAGCGAAATTGGTCGATAGCTTTCGCAATTCAGGGGATCCTTCCCTTCTTTGTGGAGCATGGAGATAGTTGCTGTTTGCATGTAAGGCGTGGGGGAATGTCTTTCCATAAAGGATTGATATAGTGCAGTTAATTGGGGGCAGAGATTTTCTGTAAATTGTTTAAAATATATGGCTGTGTAGCCATCTGGGCTTGGAGCTTTACCGGACTTCGCTTTTTTTATAGCGTCCAGTGTCTCTTTTTGTGTGATAACCTTTCTATTTGCGTCTCTGAGAGAGAGGGCATGGTCCATTTTGTCAAGAAGTGTGACTTGTGTGATTGGCTTGCTAGGGGTGCTTTATCATCTGCGTAGAGGTCCATGTAGAATTTACGGACCATCTCAGTAATCTTCAGTGTGTCTCTTGTGATATCTCCCTCTGAGTTCCTTATAGCGTGTATGGCATGTGCTATATTGTATGCCTTAAATTTTCACGCTAACATAGTATGTGGTTTATTGGCATGTTTAAAATATCTCTGTTTATTTCTTGTTAGTGCAAACACTGCTTTATCTGCCATACAGTAAGTTGTGTCAGCTCTGCTCTCCACTGGTTGATTCGGAGCAAGTTTGTGGATGTGGATGCTTGACTACCAATTTGAAATTAGACATTAACTTAATTCTTGGAAAGTAAGCATGTGATGTCTTCAAAAGACATGTGGAAGTGTAGTTAAAAGAATACTCAAATAGGTGAATTATAAGTAATGCATTGCATTCAAAAGAGTTTTCTGTTTTGTCGATAACCCATTAACCTCTGTAATCACTGTGCTGTATTATTACAGAACTCATACCTATGCAGATGACTACATTTTGCGTGTACAAAGTCTATAAGCTTATAAGAAATGTGAGAAAAGGTCTTGTGAAAAAGGAATATATTCACATAATGAATCCTATACACATAGGGGCCGATGCATCAAGGGTCGAATATCGAGGGTTAATTAACCCTCGATATTCGACTGGGGAATGAAAATCCTTCGACTTCGAATATTGAAGTCGAAGGATTTTGCGCAAAAACTTCGATCGAACGATTAAATCCTTTGAATCGAACGATTCGAAGGATTTTAATCCAACGATTGAAGGATTATCCTTCGACCAAAAAAAATTAGGCAAGCCTGTGGTTAATGGCAGATGGCCCCTTTTAACAATCTGAACATGTTTTTTACCTTCAGGATTCTCAATTAGCGTTTTCAGGGCAACTATTCGTCAAACTGCACAATTTAAATTGATGCTCGATTTTGTAGCGACATTTTGTAGCACCGATTTTTTTGTTGAGGAGATTTATTGGTAAAGTAAGAGGATTTGGGTTTGGGAGTTTGGTTTAATTTTTATTTATAATACAGTGAGAAAAAGTTGAGTTTTACAATATAGGGCTTTCCTCATATCAGAAAATAATATTTATAACTTAAGGTGGCCATAAACAGACTGATAAAACTGCAAACACCTGGGTTGGCAGCTTATCAACCCGTGTATGGGGTTCTTAGATGGGGCTACATCAAGCAGATCCTTGCCCGACAGCCTTTATCCAATCATGATCTCATATGTTACGAGGGCCAAACAAGTGGCTCGATCAATTATCACCCAAATTTAAGGTGAGTATATTGGGAAAGATCTGCTTGTTTGGTGACCTCGCCAAATGAGCAGATCTTTCTGTGCATGACCAGCTTTAGGCTAATGACACACAGCTGACAACAGACCATGTACATCTCCCAGAAGACAATAATTGGGTTTATGTAATCAAAGGGATAATGTACTTAAAAAAGAGCCATTCACCTGACCTAAAATGTAGTAGTTACAACCATTTGAGCATTCTACAGCTGAAGTGGAAGAAAAGCTGAAGATGCTAGCAGTCAGGACATTTAGGGGATTTATTTCTGTCCGATTTAGTCAGATTTTTTTCTGGTTAGACTTTTAAAGGGAAAAAACAAAATGTTTTCATGGAAAAAAAACCTCAAATTTTTCGATTTATGAAAACCTGATGCTGTTAAAAGTCCGAATAAAAAAGTACTCCAACTTAGACCTGCCGAGTTCATGTAGAAGTCAGTGACAGATATCCCATTGATTTCCTGATATGATTTGGGCTTCCGGAAAAAGTTGTGGTATTCGGGTGTCAAATCCAAAAAAGTTGCAGTATTCGGGCATCAAATGTTGCGGTATTCGGGCATGAAAATGTTGCGGTATTCAGAGTTTTTCACAATTTTATTTATTTAAGTTTTTTTTCCTGCACAACAAATTTTCGGGAAAATGTATTGATAAATAGGTGAGAGCTTGCCCAAGCCTTTGGGCTTGAGTAATCATACTTGAAACCCCATGTGCGTTTACTAACTCTGGCTGTGTATTTTGGCTGGAAAACCCTGGCAATTGTTGTAAATGCTGCAAAAGGAAACACATTTTATATTCTAATTCATCTCTGTACCAGTTTCATTATTTTGGCAGTAGCACATAGTTTGTTAATAATCACTAAATAAGAAAAAAGGAGTGCATCAGTGCTTTGATAATGTTTTAGCTGGATGCTAGATACAGAATTTGTTTTTAAATCTTGATTGAAGCACTAATGCAGCAGAAAATCTAGTAAAAGCTTTGCTGAATTCATTATTTAACATTCTGAATATTAATCAAGCTTACAGAAAATCTAGCCAGTAAATGTGAAAAAATGAAAGATTTTGAGCAATATTCATAACTGGTGCAAAGTGCTTGATGTTAAATGTCTGGGATTCTGGGAAGGTGATCCTGTCTGATTTATTCCAAACATAGCTCTGGGAATGTAAAATCTTACACTAATCATGCATGATATTCCTTGGTAAATAATGAATTTTATTGTTAAGAGCAGTAATTATTATCACAAATAAGAAATTAATTTTGTAGCAAGGACAATTGTTTGAATCAGAAGTAACTAAGCACTGAGCAAACATACAGATAAGGATCAGTCCAAGGAATATAGATCTATCGATGCTTGATGTACAGTATATTTGTTACTATTCTTGGATAGAGACTGTGTCAATCAAATGATTTTATGCAGGGATTCTGTAAGGGAGAATGTACAAGATCACGTGCACTCTCAGGCCCTTCTCAAAATAATTCCGCTCGGTGCTCAACTCTTAAGGGAGACGGCCCTCCTAATCTATATGTAACAGAATAGTGCAGGTTGGCACACACAGAGATTCAAACCAGGGTCCTACCCCTGGTATGTTTAATGCGTCACAACACTTTGGGGGCGGTTCCCCTTCGTCAAAATAAACCTACCAGGGTAAGGTCCCCGGTTTGAATCACTGTGTGTTCCAGCCTGTACTATTATGTTGTAAGGGAGAACAGGTTTGATCTTTTCAGTAGAGACAATTATGTGAAAATTTGTCGGTGAAAATTCGCCAGCATCAATTTCCGATTTTCAGTATTTTTTCGTTAAAATGTCTGATTTTCACAATTTTTTTAGAGAAAACCTTCAAATTTCAGAATTTTTTTAGTGAAAACGTCAGAATTTTCTGATTTTTTTAGTGAAAACGTTAGAATTTCCTGATTTTTTGTGAAAACCTTAGAATTTCATGATTTTTTCGCAAAATTTCCAATTTCACGATTTCTCGAAAAATTTTCGCCGTTTTTTTTTTTTTTTGCTGCAATAATTAAAGTGTTCTCTTGTGTCACTTTCTGCATATTGTTGGTAACCAAGCTCTTTCTGATTGGGTGAGTTGGCTGCTTGAATTCTGGCAAGTATTGAGTGGCACACGCCATGAAAAAGTTTTGTATTCTGCACCCAATAAAGTCTTTGTGAAATCTCCCAAATCAAGATAAAATTATAGATCAGCGCCACAGGCTATGGGCAAAAACAGAAACTAGCACAATGTTGTTAATATTCAGTGCAGTCAACAGTGTGTTACAACACAAACCATACGCTATATTGCTATCTCTAGAATAAAATTATAAAATTATAATCAAATAATAATTAAATAAAAGTGCTTGTAGTGCTTTTTTCAAAAGATAAAACAAATTAAAGCAAAGTGCAATGGTGTTTTCTTCAAACGATTAAACTCAGCATGTGGCTTCTCCACTCTCTGGTGGGATTAGCAATTTACAAGATTCTTGATTTCAAAATAGCATATCACTATCAATTCCAGGGTAATTCACACTTCAGAGTGCATATCAGACAATGACTTTCTCCAGTGTTGTGGAGCAGATCATGGAGGTGAACCTTGGCAATACAAAGAGATGGATTCTGCTGGCGTCTCCCTCTCACATATGTTCCACCTGTGCATCCACTTTTTTTTTTTTGCTTGATTTACAACAAGCTTCCTTATGCATAAATGAAAACAATAACAGCAATATTTAACATGACACAATTTTTTTCTGTAAATTTTGTCAAATTTTCCTGACTATGAAAGTTTTAAATAATCCAAAAACAGATCAAACTGCCAGGAATCTTAATGGGTTACCCTATTTGATTTTTGATAACTCCGTCCCCTTACACTCTCCTGGTATTGTGTTTGTGATTATTCATTTCACATAATACAGCACCACATGTTTTGATTGCACCATGCTCAAGAATGGCAAACTTTCTCAAAAATAGTGTATAGCGAATATTACAGCTTGTTTCACCTCCCTGTAAATTTTGGTTGGGACCAAATGTAATTGATGCTGTGTTATTATGTGAAATAAAGAAAAGCACAGCACCAAGAGACGGCTGATATGTCCTATTCATAGTGATAACCTTTGATCGTACACCCCACTCGCTAGAGTGCAGGCACCCCAAGATGCCCCAGGGCAGTTTGCCATTCAGCAGGCTTAACAAGATAATAAAATGCTATAGATCTGTTCCAAAAGTTTAAAGTTTAGTACAGGAAGTGACAGCATCATGGTATCAAAAGCAATGGATATAAACAATACAATATACCATGTTCCAACATCACAGCCCCTATTATTGTATTAAAATATTAAGAGCAAACAAATCAGAACAATCATAATTAAATTACATAGTTCATAGAAAAATATAGAAGTTACAATCTCTGTTCAATCCTTATGGTTCTAATGATTTCAACATATGTATTGCCTATACATACCTCTGTTAATCTTAAATTCACAATCTCTTCCATTTGTGAGGGGATGGAATTTCTTCCAAAACTGTAAATTCAAACTGTATTATGATCCAACTCGAAAATTTTGAGGTATTCAAGTTTTTTAAGCCTACATACTTTTAAAATTCAAGGTATTCCAGCTATGTCACAATTGTATTCAATACAGCAGCAGCAAATGATTGGTGGAACATTGTAGAGTGTATAAATAAATAAATATGTAAATGAGCTAAAAGAATATGTATATGTGATTTTAATTTTACTTAAAAATTATGTAAGGACATTTATGGGGGTTAATTATGGCAGTAGCTGAGATGGGATTGTATGCACACAAAAATAGGAATATTGGTTATTTCCTGGCAGAAACAACAATATATTAGATAACATGATAAACTATTTGTGTGTGTATAAATACAGTAACACACTGTACATCGATAAACAAAATTTGATAGCATAGAGACCTTATCAAAATTGTTTCCATTCTGTAGTCAACACAGAAAAATCATTGTTTGGAATAGTAAAGAATTGACAACACTGCCAATGTCATGTATTGTGTATGGTTTAAAAACAAGCTTCATGTAAAAGTCAATGCTCAAGGGGTGTATATCAAAGGTATTAGAGGCTTCAAAACATTCTATTAGCTTGACATGCAGCAAAAGACTGATGTTATATTCTGGCGCTGTAGAACCATTAAAGTCTCTTGGATGTTATTGTCACGGCCGGCACCTAATACCATAACAAATGCCAAGCACCCTGGTCTCGGCTCGGCTTCACCACTAGTGTGACCACCGTTGGGCTTCGGGAGGAGCCCTCAGCTTACTTGGGTGCCACCTGGACTTAACGAGGGGTGCAAGGCGAGATGTTCTGGCTGGCGAAGGGGCACGGCTGTTAGCAAAGTCTTTTTGGGCCAAAGGTCACGGTACAAAAGGATTAGTCAGAAGGCTGGGTCAAGGCAGGCTGATATCAGAATTGTCAGGCAGGCAAGGGTCAAACCGGGTTGTCAATCAAGGGGTTAAGCAGGAAGAGTTGTCGTAGGCAGGCAAGGGTCAGGATACAGACTTCAGAGTGGTCAGGATACAGGCAGGGTCAAACACGGATAATCAAGATACAGAATAACAGGAACAGATGCACTAGGCTCAGAAACCACTTAGAAACAAAGTTCTATCACGGGCAAATTGCATAGACTGAACTGGACCTATAACTAGAGCGAAGCGTGGGCATGCACGCCTTAGGAAGCCGGAATGGCAGCAGAAGAGGAACGGCGTGGCTGGCGTCCCCGCCGATAGCGCGGGGATCGCCCCCGCTGTGCCACTAGACCACCAGGTACTGTTACAGTTATGTAAAAGGGCAAAATCTATAATGACTTTGTAACAGTAAGAGGTTGGTTTTATTTTAGTAATACAATCCTTTAAACCAACTAACTGTTATAATTAGACAATGCAGATAAATATATATTTATTTACATTTTGCTTTGTTTGATAAATTAGCACTATAAACTTTAACCTGTAATTTGTTCAGTCTGGAACAAGTTGTTGCAGTGCTATGGGGGTGGGTGAAGCATGACAAAGCTAATAAAAGTATATGTAAATTATAATGAAAGTCGTACCTATAAATACACAAAAATGGTGCCATGTACATTTTTTTACAAAGTGGAGCCAAAATTAATATAATAGTTGGGGGCAAGAATTCTAAAACAAAGTATGGTTTAAGTCAAATTTGTTGAGCTATTTTAAAGTCCTCAAAAAGTAGTTATTGTAGAAACAAAAGTCACCCCTCCCCATTTTAAGTGTTTTTACAATTGTGTATTAGCCTGTATTTTTCTGCTACTTTAATTTTCTAATTATACACCACCAGCTATTAATGAATTAATTATTCTCTGGCCATTAAATTAGCATATTAGCTTATGTACAATCAGCCATTAATTTGTAGATGCAAGTCAACATTCTCATATCAAATTTCTCATACTATATTCCTCTCTCTTTTGAGACCACTTATAGGACATTTTGGTGGGTACTACTATATTCAAGGATTTCTTCTAAATATTTGTACAGTTATGGGATCTGTTATGAGGAAACTCATTATCCAGAAAGTGTTGAATTTTGGAAAGGCCATCTCCTATAGACCCCATTATAATCAAATAATCCAAATTTTTTAAAACGATTCCCTTTTTCTCTGTAATAATAAAACAATACCTTGTACTTGATCTAAACTAAGATAAAATTAATCTTTATTGGAAGCAAAACCAGCCTATTGGGTTTATTTCATGTTTACATGATTTTCTAGTAGATTTAAGGTACGAAGATCAAAATTACAGAAAGATCCATTATCCGGAAAACCACATGTCCAGAGCATTCTGGATAACAGGTCCCGTACCTGTACTTTATTATCAAGTTACTCTTCTATTGTTTAAATGTTTTATTTTTTTTTATGGAGAAAATCGTTCTTGTAGCTTTTCGCCTTTCATAAGGATTAATGAAGGATTCATTATAAAAATTACATATTCAAGGTGTATTAAAATCAAGATAAGGAAAATTACTTATTTCTCTGTAATGTTCATTGCTGTTGTGTCATACTGACTGTTCTAGGCCATGAATTTAAATTGCAGTTTGCTACTTGAAATTTCTGTGAGCTAACTCAATAATTCAACTATTTGTATATTGCACCAGATGTAACTACAGGGGGGACGGGCCCTGGCGCAGGACGTGCAGCCGGGCCCCCCGCTCCCCTCCTTATGCCCGGGAACTGGCCGGAATAATCGGCACGCAAACTGCTGGGTGCCCTGAGGGGGTGCGGGCCCTGGCCCAATCACACCCCCTGCTCCCCACTGCAGATGAGCATATGCGTTTTTAGAGCTTTCATAATAATAATGCATAACTCTCTGTCAAATCAAAGCCCATTAAAAACAAAATGCAGAAAATAATAACTAATTTGCCTAAAATGTATTCTCAGAGTTGTAAATAGTTACTTATCACCTATTTACTTAATAACCACTTTTATGTTCATCGATATGTTGTGTTTTATGTCATGCAGGTTTTTTCCGTCCCTTGTAAATCTTTTGTACATTAGCATACTATTTGGTAAGTCTAAGGGGGTTATTGACAAAACTATTTAAATTGGAAAACACACATTTTTTGTGTGGAAGAAAAACCAAACATTTTTCAAAATTTATTATACTCTGAGGCTGCTAAAAGTCTGAATCCGAAAATCTCAAGCCTGCTGAGGTCATGTACAAGTCAGTGGCAGATGTTCCTTTTACAATTGGAAGACATCATGATCTGCACTGGATTTCGTACAATAATCAGAATAATTTGTGGTTTTCAGGTGATAATTCAGGATTCAAGATTCCTTTATTTGTCAATACAGACCATATACAGTTATACAGCGTATAGAAATCACGTTTCACCCAGGCCCCCCCCCCACGGTGCATTTACATAAAAAGAAAAAGTGACAGGAGCAGGGATTTTTGTTCTGCTATAGTTTCCAAACCACACCGTGATGTAGCTGCAGAGAACACTCTTGATGGTACCTCAATAGAATGTTGTGAGAATGGGAGTGGGGAAGACTGATAATAAAAAAATTGAAAAATTCTCAGTTTTCGGGAGTGAAATCCGAAAAAATCATATAATTTTATTGAGTCTTTCCCCACACTAAATTGTTTGAGTTATTTTATTGATAAATAAGGCAAAATTGTGGATGATGATTTGGTCAAATTTGTTTTAATAAAACAATGAGAACATTTTGAGTTTTAGTAAATAACCCCCAATACTCCTAAAATAAATCTAGACACAATAAAACAAAGCAAAACATTGGTACAACATTATTGATCCCTGTCATGTGATCCTGGGTATGAAATTGGAGATATTTCCTTCTTGAAGTCCCGATGGAATTGATTGCCCCTTACAGGTTACAAACTGTCAGGGCCCGAAGGCTCTGTTGTAGTGTGGACCAAGGAGGAGGCAATAACATCAAGTTCGCGGTACAAAAGGATTTATCAAGAGAATGGTCGTAAACAGGCAAATGGTCAAATACAGGCAGCAAGGATCAGAGTCGTAAAACAGGCAAGAAGTCGGTACACGGATAATCAGAAAAGCAGTAAATCACACCCAGGAACTATACAAGATAGACCTATAATTGGGCAAGGATGAAAAGGGCAATCAGGAATAAATAGTCCAAAGTTGGCGCCAAAACTTGACGCAGTGACGTCATGACGCCGACGCCGGCGTCCTCACGTTGGCGTCCTGACGCCGACGCACATTCTGACGCCGGCGTCCATTCCGTCGCCGGCGACCAATCCTGGGGCGACACGTTTCAGACGCAGTCATATTATGACCAGGAAGAACCGCATGGTGGAGCAGGAGGTCGCCATCTTGGATGTCCCGTGGGGTAAGTTCTCCATTTTCCATTACACAAACCTTCTAAGTTATGAATCATGCAAGCTAAAGATACCTTCATTATTAGTTTATATAGTCAAGTCTACTATACCTTAATAACCATAACATAATATAATGGAAAACAAAAATATTTTGCTGTATGTATTGATAAACATCACAGGCCAGGTTTTTCCAGAGTAAACACTAGATTAAGAAAATAAACTGCATACATGATGGATAGGAGTTTTCATTTCTGAGTCAATGTTTATCAATGACCAATATCTTCAAAAATTACTGCCCTTTTTCCATAATTTTGGTGCTGGTTATTTCATGAATCCAATTGCCACTGTTCTTAACAGCAATTTTAATGAGTAGTTCCTGCACCTTAACATTATTATCATTATATGGAATTATTTTATCTTCATTATTGCCTGAAAGGCAATTTGTCTTACTGAGAAGGTCTGCAACTGATGCGTAAAAAAATAAGTATTGTAAAATGAAAATGGTTTATATAAATCTTGTTGTCACTGTTGCTGTTTGCTTCCAGGCTATTAACCCTGCAAATTGAGTGGATTAAAAAAAATAAAAAATAAAAATTTACATTTTTTTTTTAGAAAAGTAGAGAAATTAGGTCTTTGGGTTTTTTTTTTTTTACAATCTAAAGGAAACTTACTCTTTCAATCTACTGTTCAACTTTGCCATTTAGATAATTTCAAATCGTTTGTGGTTTTTTGTCCTGTTGCTCTTTTCTTTCTCTTATCTCTTATAAGAGTATACAGAAGATTTTCTATTCATTCATTTCCTCTCTAAAGTTCTTTTCTCTCCAGTCATTGGTATGCTTCTAGCCTCATTTATATTCTCCATACATACTGATTTATTAACTGTTTTTTTCTAAGCAGTGAAAAAGTATTTGGTTCCTGCAACATGTTTTTGTTCAGCAAATAAATTTATCCTTTACCCTCTTTGTATCAGGTAAAGAATTAAGAACCTCAAAAACATATGAAAATAAACCTATTTAGAACATACATATATAGTATGTTACTTTATGTCTACAAATATTAGAATTTTCCAAAAGCAATATATGATATAAACATACTTCAATAGAACAAATGCTTCTTTAGTTGAGATGTTACTACCGCCATAAAGGCATAATGTTTTCCCAGGTTCAGTAACCCATTGTAACCAGTGAGATGCTTTGTTTTTAAGAGGTGGTCAGTAACAGTTTTCTACTGTTTGCTTGCTCAAAGATAAGAACACAAAACAAACTGGTTAAAATATATAAGGTTATAGTAGCATTCATTACTTTATATTGGTCTGGCCTATATTGGTCTGGCCTATACAGGTACATTACTTTCTATTGGTCTGGCCTATATTGGTCTGGCCTATACAGGTACATTACTTTCTATTGGTCTGGCCAATAGATCTTATTCTCAGTTCTCACCATTTTTATTTTAAACAGATGTGAGCTTTTATTATCAAAATTATGATTTACTGGGGGCAGAGTCTGCCTACAACCCAGGATGGACACTTGAGGAGCGTGCTCCTCCAACCAGGGAGCACAAAACACAGGAGAAATAGGAGATCATTTACCCCAAGCACCACAAAACTACAGCAACAACCCAAGTCCATGAGGGGGAACAAAAAACCCAAAAAGCAGCAGTAATCGATTTCTCCACCATGGCATAGCCTCCACACACTGCCACAGACACCATCTTGGATCCACCGAGCAGTCCAGAGAATACAGAACTGGAGGCAATGCCGGATAAAACTCCAGTCCGAATACCAGCTATGGCAGTCCAAATTAAGGAAATGCTCCTGGTAATGAAACAAGCTCTAAGAGGGAACACTAAAGAGACACTGACACCAGTAATAAAACTCTCTTTTACATCTAACATATTATTGCCTTTGAAAGCTACAGATGAAGCCACTTGGATTTGTGTGTTAAATGCGTCATGACTCAGGATAAACTAAAGAAACTGTGTTATCAGTCCATTAGCATTAGAAACTCTGACTGTCAGGTTTAGAAACTTCAACTAACAATAACTTACAAAAACAAACCTCTCAGCAAAAAACAGTCAGCAAGACCTATAGGTAACTTTTAATGTGCATTCATATTTTAAAAAGTAGTTTTAGTGTCAGTATAACTTTAAGCAAGTCTCAGAGGATCTCAGAGAACTAGGTGACCACACAGCACACCTGGAAAAAGATGGGTGAGTTCGCAGAAGCACATAATGACTTAGTTGACTCCAAAAATGAATCAAATACTGAATTGGAGTGCCTTTCAGATAAGGTGACAGACCTGGAGCATAGGTCCCACAGGAACAACCTGCATTTTAGGGGGATCCCTGAGACAAAGTTATACTGCAAAACCTGCATGCCCTAGAAATGGTGATTGATCGCATACACAGGGTTCCAAAGCCCAAGAAAACATACCACGCAATGTACTAGCCAGATTTGTGTTCTACCAAACAAAAGACAAACTGCTCTCCCTGACTCGGAAAAAGAAGGGCTGGCCTAAACAATACCAGCAGTTGGAAGTCTACATGAACTTATACCCTGTAACTCTACTCAAACATAAGACATTTGGCAAAATAAAAATATTGAGGCACAACAACATTTCGCTTGGGATACCAGTTAAGTTAGTAATCCAATGTAATAGCACACCCACAACACTATCAACAGTGAGTGAGGGGAAAAAAAAGCCTTGGCGAGATGGGATATCCCTACAACCTCAGGCAATGGGACACAGTCACAACGGCAGTCACCTATAACTACAGAAGAAATGGCAATGACTTACTCGCATAAAAAGGTTTCACACACACAAACTCCAGCTTATAGCTGCCATAACAAATCCCTGGACAACAACATAAAGGTTCAAACAGAGTCGACTATGGTTTCCAGCAAATAACCATAATCACTACCTTATCTCACTTTGCAATCTAAGGTGTATTTCTATGCTGTATGTTTAAATATGGTTGAAATAGTTGTCGTTTCTAATGCTAAAAACAGCTTCTCTGTTAAATGTTATATTTATTTCAGTACATGGTTAAATCTTTTCATTATTGTGATAAGTTGTGTTGAGACTGCAAAGGAAAAGCATGCACACCTATAACAGAAATGTTGAGCTAAATAGTAGGGGTCTATTGGGGCCTAAACTCCCCAAACATACAAAATCAGATACTTAATGATGCCTATAAAGCAAAGCAGATGTCCTCTTCTGTCAAGAAACACATTTTTGCAATCTTTCCCCTCCCAAATTCTATAATAAACGTTTTCCACACAATTTTCATGCCTATGCTAAAAATAAATCAAAAGGTGTTTCAATCCCAATATCATCTAAAATACCATTTCAGCTCAAAGGTGTGCATGCTGATCCTGCTGGCAAGTATCTGATGTGAATATGTGAATTCGGTAACACTACGGGCACATTTACTAAGCTTGAGTGAAGGATTCGAAGTAAAACAACTTTGTATTTCGAAGGTTTTTTTTGGGTACTTCGACCATCGAATAGGCTACTACAGCCTTCAACTACAACTTTGATTTGAATGATTCAAACTAAAAATCGTTCGACTATTCGCCCATTCGATAGTCGAAGTACTGTCTCTTTAAAAAAAAACTTTGACTACCTACTTCGCCACTTTAAACCTACCGAGCTTCAATATTAGCCTATGAGGACCATCCCCATAAGGTTTCTAAGCTTTTTTTGATTGAAGGAAAATCCTTCGCTTGAAGTATTTGCGGTAAATCCTTCCACTTCGATATTCGAAGTCGAAGGATTTTACTTTGAGGGTCGAACATCGAGGGTTAATTAACCCTCGATATTTGACCCTTAGTAAATGTGCCCCTACATATTCTCTGAGTAATATCTATGCCTCATATGAAAATCAAAACACATTCCTAACAAAAGCCCTCCCAAAATGACCAGTACAAACAAGGGAAATGTGTAATAGCAGAAGACTTTAACATGGTCTCTGACCCAAGCTTAAATGTTGCCAAAAGCAAGGGGGCTCTATCTTAAAACCACAATGGAAACAAGCTAAAGTTTTTAGAGGTATACTACATGAATTAACATACATCTGGAGGAGGACTTTAAATTCCACACAATAATAGCAGAAAAGCTTATCAGCACCCAAAGGAGCCACCAGCTGTACAAATCACATTGAGACGCATACAAAGATTACCCACCAATGGTAATTCACCCCAAAAACACATAGCGACCATAAACCCACAATACTCACCACAAAGTTTGAGACACTGGGGGTCATTTATAAAGTTTGCACAGCACATACTTATACGCAAATTGTTGCATTGCCCATGTTTTTTTCTTGAACGCTAAAATATTGCACTCAAATTCACATTGAGAATACATTTTTGCAAATGGCTCACAAATGAGACAGGTGTTTGCGTGAGTCTGCCCGCTTGTGCTTGGTTGTTGTGTCCGATAATCGAATTGACAGTAACTTAAATTATTATAAATCTACCCAGAAAAAATCTCAAGCCCCAACAGAAAGTTTCTATTCCATATATTCAAATCAGCTGCTAGTTTGATAGCAAAAACCTGGAAACAAACGGGAACTCCCAGCACACGACAATTAATCCACTAATTGGATCTGAGAGAGAATATGAAGAGAATGGCGGCAGTGACTCTGGACACTAGAGCTAAATGTGCCAAAATATGGGATTCATGACACCCCCCACAAGGAGCACAGACTTTGCAACCTAACACCCACATTTATAATAGCACCTCTATTGAGATAGGAGTCTAAAAAGACTTGATATGAAAACTAAGTTTTCTATCACACAATGTACAATTTAATTTTCTTTATCTTTTTTCTTTTCTTAAGTTTTACATATATGATCATCAGGATTACATGTCCATTCCAGTATGTAAACAAATGCAATGTTTGCACTTTGAGTGATTTTGATGCACAATAAAATGGTAAATTAAAAAAAATAAATAAAAATTATAATTTACAATCCATTTATAGTTGCGGAACAATTTGATAAATTCATGCAATTTAATTTCACAGTGCTTTAGGGAAAAACTGATATCGAGCCAAAAGATGCTTTGTATTCATGTGTGGAAAGATTATTTTTGATAAGAGCACTAAAAATGTACAATTCTCAATTTTCAAATATTTAACATCTTTAGACAAGATTATCAAAGAAGAAAATTATGCTTTTTTTAATACATCCAGTATTTCGTTTATCAAGGAAGTGGACTGATCACTGATCACCAATTCGAATTGCAATTCAACAGAATAATATATGCAATACAAAATATAAATTTTGCTTACCTAAATCCTCATATAATCAAAATATGACTCCCTATAGGTCCCTGGTAAGGCTTCACTGTGCAGGGCAGCTTTGGGAACCAAAGGATATTAATAAGCTGGAGAGAGTGAGACGGGCAACTAAACTGGTTAGGGGGATGGAAATTTTTAATTATGGGAGAAGTCTGTCAAGGATGGGGTTGTTTTCTCTTGAAAAAAAGATGCTTTTGAGGGCAAATATTTACTCTTTACTAGTACAATATAAGGCATTATAGAGAGATAGTATGGAATCTTTTTTCCCATAATAAAGATCAATGCACCAGAGGCCAACCCTTTAGTAGAACAGAATTTTCATTTGAAGCAGCATAGGTGGTTCTTCAGATCAGGGCAATAAGGTTGTTGAATGCCCTGTTGGTGATGGTATGACAGCAGATTCTATTTATACCTTTACGATAGACTTGGGTGATTTCTTGGACAAGCAAAATATCATAGGCTGTAGCGATACTAAATACTATAGATATTGGTTTTTACAGTTTATGTGAATATATAGACAGGACATTATGACTGGTTGTATGTATGTGCACTCTGGCTCATTTGGAGAAGTTAACTGGATGGTCTTTTTTCAACTTAACTATATACGTATCTATGTGTTTTATACAGCATTATAAATTGGCTTTTTATTGTAATTTTGCAGTCACTGCTTAATAAATAGGCCCCTTATTGTAGTTTTGCAGTCTATGGTTAAATAAATGTTATTACCTTTTCCACTTCAATTATTTTAAAATTAGAAATTTAGGCAAGGCTTTACAAAATTGTAACTTAGTAAATGCCATGCCCCCCATGATGTGTTTTAGAATATTATTCTGTGCTCCCTCTTTATATTACTTCTATTTTATTTTTATTTCTAAGAGCCTTGCAGTATCTTTTTTATGATTGGCTAAACCAGCTGCATTGCGCTATGTCAATGAACATTGATTTCTGGTAGAACAAGTCTTTAGGCAGACCAGAGAGCAAAAATATTGTCAGCATATACTGTAAGTGCTGAGTTACTACACTGAATTAGACATCAATCTCATTGGTTATTAAGGCATAATACTGCTATGTCTACAGCAAATCTACATATGACTGCAAATCAAGCCTCGTACTAGTAGTTCAGTCAATCCGCTTTCCAGGGGTGATCAGTTAAAAGTTAATAACAATGGATTTTGCAATTATTTCACTCAATTTATATCACTGGCATAAACTGAATAATTTGAGCAAAAGTACTAAATTACAGCATTTATGCCTACATTAAAATTGTATATTTAAATCATTAAAGTAGGTCATCTAGAAATATCTGAAAATGCTTTGAACCAAGTATATGGTAGCCTGAAAATAATGTTAATAAAGTTCAGTCTTTCATTCACATACTTGAAAATCATTATACACTTTATGAATCAATATAAAGCTACTAGTTAAAAGCTTGCTTGTAAATGAATAATTGTTTTTTTGTTGATTTTTTGTTGAATTTATTATTTGTTAAATTGCAAACTATTAAAAACCATGAATATTTTTTAAAAATCAGTGTGTAAATAATCCAAAGAGAAAAACTAAATGAGGAATCACCTCATAATACCTTTTCTATTATTTTTGTATATTGTAATAAAAAAATAATACTTTGTTTTTCAAATTACTGGGTTTTGTAGGTAAAACAAACCCCCTTTCAATCATTGAAAACAGAAGAGAAAGTTGACAAACATACCTACAGTTTGTATGTATAAGGTGTCATTGGCCATTGGTCCTAATCAGACTCACACTACTACTATAGAAAACCTGATTTATCCTACCAAAGCAATTTATGTTATCAAAGTGGGCAATATACTGAACACTAACTGAAGTTCTTGCTTTTGCCACATTATGTTATTACTATTACTAGGTTGAAATGCTCCAACTGTATCTTAAATTCATGAGCTATTCATTAAATGGCAAAATATTTCATTTGTCTAAACTCAACAAATCTATCTTAATTACTACCCAGGATACCATGTCTCATACTTCTTTAAGGTACTAAGCAACCTCATATAGTAAGCAATATGAGACAAGGGGCAATTTTAGCCCAAAAATAGTTATTTAGTATCCATTTTACAAAAGGGTTTGACAAAAGAGCTACTCTAAAATTACAGTGATTTTGATTTAAAAAATCAGTGCCATCCTAATTAGACAATTTAATCTGTAGCTTCTGAATCACTTTAATTAAAGACTGTCTGTCCATGTTTGTGATTCTTGGATAAGGGCCCTGGAAATATTGATTCAGTATCAAAGAGGGTTGGTAAATAATTAGTTTAATTATGTGACTGTAGATATTATATAACATTTGTTTGAAAGGTTTATTTTGGTGTTAACATCAAATGCTAAGAATGTGGCTCAACTCTCAGGGAGGGCTTATATATATCGGCATTACATTCTGCTAATTAATAAATAATTATCTGAATCCTTTCTCCCTTCATGTGCGACTCATCAGGAAGTCAGGATTTGGAAGTGTCATACTGCTGCACAGCCCCGAGCACTATACCATTGCACAAACATCAGTTTATATCAGCTAATCATCAGTTGGCATTGATCTGCCTAATACAGTTACAGTAATGAAACAAAGTTTCTGATTGGTTACTATTTATTCATGAATGTGTCATATTTGTTTGATGCTTGTATATTCTACCTGTATTTACTTGAGTCATTGCAGCCTTAATATACTTAAAGATATAATGTCATGGATAAACATGTTTTTTCCAAAATGCATCAGTTAATAGTGCTGCTCCAGCAGACTTCTGCACTGGAATCCGTTTTTCAAAAGAGCAAACTGATATGTATTTAGTTTTGAAATCTGACATGCGGCTAGACATATGTCAGTTTCCCAGGTGCCCCCAGTCATGTGACTTGTGCTCTGATAAACTTCATTCACTCTTTACTGATGCACTGCAAATTGGAGTAATATCACCCGCCCACGCCACACATTAGCGGAACAATGGAAAGGTAACCAGATAACAGCTCCCTGGTACATATAAGAACAGCACTTAATAGTAAAAATCTATGTCCCACTGGGCCTCCTTCAGTTAAACTGAGTAGGAGAAACAATAGCCTGCCTAAAAGCAGTTCCATAGAGCAGTGCTGGCTCTTTCTAAATGCACATCACCAGGCAAAATGAGCTGAGATAGCTGCCTACACACCAATATTACAACTAAAAAAAATACACTTGTTGGGTTAGGAATTACATTGTACATGGTAGGGTGAATTATTTGAAGTGTAAACAGTGTAATTTAAAAATAAAAACTAGACAGAATCCCTTTAAAGTTAGCTGGACTATTTTAAGGCAAAAGCTAAAACGATACAAAACATGCATATACTGTGCAAAACATATTACTATTTGTGATGTTCTGATTCCAAGTCCACCTAGATAGAGATAGTGCAGGTTACTTTTGGCAGAAGTTTTATAAAACCAAAATAATTTCCTTTAAATATATTATTACATTTACTAATTGTGATCAAAGGTGCTCTTTATAGTTTACAATGTAATTTTCCTCTTCTTTGTCTAATGGCAAAAGTTATGAACATATGTATGAAAGCGGAGCAATTTTTTGCCTCTGAATCTTCAGAGTCTGTAGGGCTCATTTGTGTTCATTACAGCAAAGATAAAGAAATAGGTTTGTAATTTTTTTCAAGTATGTGTGACTGAGAAATATTTCAAAGATGTTTTCAATCCTCTGAGCTGTGCTTTGAATGTCTAATGTTTGAAACTGATGTAGGTGTATCCACTAAAACCATACTCTTTGAAACAGAACAAACCAAACTTGAGTTACAGAGTCCTGAGTGTGCTTTAAAGAGAAAAGTCAGGACACATGATAAAAGGAATTCAAGTTGAAATGCTTTCATGTGTTTTAAAAGCATCTATATTGCATTTTAATGCACTTTTATTGTGTATTCCCTTATATTTGCTCAGTGATCTCTATTAGAACTATTTCTGATCCTTAAAGAAGAAAAAGCTGAATTAGAAAATCATATTTTCTATACTACCTGGAGTTAAAAAAGAATGAAATAACACAATTTAACACTTTTATGGTAAGCTGATATATATATATATATATATATATATATATATATATATATATATATATATATATATATACTGTATATATTACATACATAATGAATCAATAATAGAAAGTAAGCACCCATAGTGCAGTGCATTTTCTTCTATACTCACAAATAAAGCACTTTATCATTCCTCTCTACAGTGGGATGTAAAAAACATGGATAACCCTGTTCTCAGTATACAGTAATTCTTGCTTACAAGAATCATGAGAACGTGTGACAATTCAACTCTTGAGATATTGAAGACAGCAAAGATATAAATAGCATATTGGACTTTATATTGGAGTTTTCTGATATGCATCACTCAAATTGCCTTTTATAAAGAGAATAGTTGTTTCAAGAATTACGCTTTTAGAAGATCTATGAGTCATCAAATACTAATCATAAATACAGAGCAAGAAAAAAAAAATTCTGCTTCACTAGGGGACTGATTTATCAACGTTCAAAATTTTTTTTTTTTTTTTTTAAGTACAGTTTGTGTTAGGGTTTCCAATATGTGAATGTTCAATATTTATTAAGCTCAAAAAAAATTAGTGACACTAGAAATGTAAAGTGCCTACATCTCAAAGCACGCAAGTTCATGTAACATTCAATGAGAGTTTCAAATTTTTTAAGGGTTTGTAGACCCATTAAAAATGAAGCGTACAATATGAATTTGATGAATTCTAGTTTTTTCACTTTTTTATTCAAATGTTTTAGATTTGAATTTCTTAATAAATAAGCAAGTATTCAAGTTTATTGAAATCTTAAAAAACCTCTAAGTGGCCCACTAATAATCAAATTTAGCTTTTTTCCATAAATCTCCAAAAAAAATTTTAAAGGGATGGTCCACCGTTACTTTTAGTATGTTATAGAATGGCCAATTATGAGCAACGTTTCAATTGGTCTTTATTATTTATTTTTTATATATTTTTTTAATTATTTGCCTTTTTCTTCAGACTTTTTCCAGTTTTCAAGACAGTGAGAAAAGAGAGAAAGAGCAGCTTTTGCTCCATCAAGGAGGTGTAGCAGGGAGTAGCTTCCCAGGCTATAAGATTTGCCTACAGTGAAGGGACACAGTGGATAGGATGTTAGGCTTAAGGTTCTCGTCCCTGACCACTTCACTGGGTGAGATCCAGACCACATGTGAGGTATTTCTTTGACAAATAAAACTTTGTTCTGTTTGATTGCAAGAACCTCCTGGCACCCATTTCTTTATTGATTAAAGGAAAACTATACCCCCCAAACAATGTAGGTCTCTATAAAAAGATATTGCATAAAACAGCTCATATGTAAAATCCTGCTTCATGTAAATAAACCATTTTCATAATAATAATATACTTTTCTAGCAGTATGTGCCATTGGGTAATCATAAATAGAAAATTGCCATTTTAAAAAATAAGGGCCGCCCCCTGGGATCGTAGGATTCACTGTGCTCACAAACATACCAACAAACCATACAAGTTAGGTCACATGAGCCAATTAACAGACAGAGTTGTGTCTTTTGCTTCCACTCTTCTTCCTGTTACAGTTAGAGTTGAAGTATTTCTGGTCAGGTGATCTCTGAGGCAGCACACAGACCATCACGAAATGGTGGCTCAAGGCAAGAGATGTAAAAGGGCAATATTTACTTAAATATATATTCGAGTTTGGTAAGATTCTTTAATATGCCACTTAATATGATATGAACTATCTGTTGCTTAAGTGTTCATTTTCGGGGTATAGTTTCCTTTAAAGCACAGTAGCCTGTGGGAGTTGTAATTGCACTACACCGCACCATAATTTCTTCCATTTTGCGAAGGCCCAGCCTTAAGTGATAGAGTCCAGTGTAACCCATGCTCCAGTATTCTAGCTGGTTGTTAACCCCGTTGGCCTGGATAGTCCAAAAACGTGTTACAATACTTTTCTGACTATCAAGAAAAGTTTCCTCAGGAATGTGTTAATAAATTTGATTTAAACTGAGAAATCCTTCATTCAACATCTGATTATATTACACATCAATAGAAATGGCCACAGCCGTGTACTGGTAACAGTTATTTATATAAAAAAAGACTGAGGAAAAAACCCTGTGTATATATTTCAAGCTAAAATTAAATCACTCTTTCCAATAGTACATACTGTAAGAGCTCTTACATCAAATAAGCAACTCTCCAACTGTTTTTGAACTGCAACAGCCTTCATCTTCAGCAAACCATAACTAGAAAGCTCAAACACAGGGACACAGGTGTCAATCTGCTGTCGGAAACTACATCTTTTAACATCTTAGAACAGAAAGTACAATGCCATTTATCTGATGTCCTACAAATATCAATATAGTGCCACATTAAATCATGGCTGACTTGAATTTCCACCAAAAAAATGATGGAAATTAATTTCTTATCTACCTTAAAATGCTGGTGTTTGTTATGTAATGTTAATGAATATTGTTACATACTAATTGGGAAATGTAATAAAAGTTAGGTGAAAAGTATTTGCAATGTTTACAAGTACCAGTTCACACGAGACCTTATAAATTGTATATAACACCTATTAAACGTTTCTACTAATAGAGGTTACTGCTATATTTGTAGTCAGGGTTACTCCCTGAAACTTGCGTCTTATCCTGTGCTTCCCTGTGGCTGAATGGAAGAAAGCAAAATGAAGGGGAGCGAGAAAATGGCTGTTTAAAAGCCCTTATCCACACGTGCTGATTTGTAATTCTGCTGCAGTGGTTGTGGGGTGTAGATAATTGGGTCTAACTGTCTAATTAAAATAAAAGGGTAAAGATAACCCACCCAAATTTTTGATAAATGCTTGCTGATCCATCTGAAACATGAACTTGTGTTTCTACACAGTTATCTTGGCCTTACGTGTGACTGTCAACATTCTGGTGCTGCCATGACTTTTGAAGGATATTAAATGTCCTCACCTTTTACTACTATTGCTTAATTGTCACATATTTAAGAAGTATTACAAACCTAGGTAAATCCTTTAAGAGGGACCTAGCCATGTTACAATCCCTTAAATGAAATGAGTTGGAGAGGTCAACATTAGTGATGGGCGAATTTATTCGCCAGGCGCGAATTCGCGGCGAATTTGCGCGATTCACCGCCAGCGAATAAATTCGCGAAACTCGCGAAAATTCGCGGCAAAAATTCGCCGGCGTCAAAAAAAAAAATTTCCGAAAAAGCGGACGCCGGCGTCAAAAACGGGCGCTGGCGTCAAAAACGGGCGCCGGCGTCGAAAAACGGGCACCGGCGTAAAAAACGAGACGCCGGCGCCGTTTCGTGAATTTTCCGCCGTTTCGCGAATTTCGCGCGAAATTCACGAATTTTTCTGCGAAGCGAAATGTCGCAAATTCGCCCATCACTAGTCAACATAGTCAGGGAGAAAGGAAGGCAAGGCTGAGTATGATGAGAATCAATACATAGTCAAGGGTCAAGAATAGCTGTAGCAGAAAAAAGGCATAAACCAATATCAGAGCAATATTAGAACATACAGAACTCATCCAAACACTTGACTTTGTGACGTATAGCCAGGAATCTCTGAATGTATACCATAATAATTTAAGAAGCTCTTTGGTACCTAATATTGTGAAATAAACACCAATATGCAACCTCCTGCCTAATGCTATCATCATTTAGCTTCTAGCTATGTCTTTATAAATCATGGATGGCATATATGACACAATAATTTGTTTTATTTAAAAATCTAAACAATAAATAAACAGTAGCCATATGTTATAATGCTATATTATTTATGGAGTGTTGTTATTTACTGTATTTTTTGTTGGAATGTTTTATGGAATTATACATATATCTATAATTCATACTTTTTTGAGCCTAAACATATGTAAAAATGTGTTCTTAGTGTCATGTTATTTTTTATTAATACTAGAATATTGAGAAATTTTCTGGAACTATTTAGATATTAATGGGCAGATTTATCAAGGGTCGAATTTCAAATTCATTTCAAATTCAAGTTTTTTTAAAACTCCTTTGAACTCTAAAATTTGACCAATCAAATTAATTTTCTAAACTCTTTTTTAAAATCGAACAGCAATTTGACAGGTTTTAGATAGCGAACTCAAATTTGAGGGCCAGAGTATGATAAATCTGGAAAATCTTATTAGAATTTTTTTTAAAAAAACTTTTCAAATTGTAACAATTCCCTAGTTGAATTTGACAGTTTTGGCCATAAAAAAAATGAAAAAATTTGAATTTTCAATTCGACCCTTGATAAATCTGCCCATAACTATGGATTTCAAACTTGGAAATTTAAGTTTATGACATATATATAGTTTTTGCCTGAAGTCTGAAAGTCTGAAGTCTGAAAACTGTCAAAGGTTAATTAGAAAATGGATCATTCTTTATTTGCCTACAAGGTCATATTTACTTAAAATAGCTTATCTCACACTCAGCTCATTCACAGAATTAAGCATATTCTCATCATTATTTAGAGATTCAGTTGGGCTTAGTTTGCTATAAGTTATTGTGATTAGTAATTAATAATTGTTTTTATGTAAGATATAGTAAAATCATCTAATTCTAGTTATTTTAATACACATTACATTAGAATGAAGGCAAACATGGAGAAGCTTTAAAAAGGCACATTAGTATTCTGACATGACATTTTTGGAAATATTTATGCGAGTACAAGTAAGGGGTCTCTTAAAGAGTACACAATACCTAATCCATTAAATGCAAATATGTCATATAACAGGTACCAACAAATTTTGAGGATCTTTAACAGTTCAGCTTTTTCAGTATTCACTTTTCTTCAAAAGAACAGAAGACCAACTTTTATATTTGAAGGGAGGTTCATTGGATTAATAACTGAAGATACTACACCGAAGGGCCTGAATAGGGAATATGATTTTTCAGTATTTCTAATACTGTATTTTTTGCTGGGAACGCTTGCAGTGCTCATTGGCCCATAGAGATTAATGATGTAGAAATAGAATTTTGAGAGAGGGCCTCTTTGAGCATTTAACTGTGACATGTGATTGATCAGGTGACCTGGGATGTATTAAAAATCTGAGATTATGGTTGTTCAGAATAATATAATGTTGGCTTGATAGTAGAGACCCTTGAAATGTTACCTTTTCAATACAGATGGATTTAAATAAAACTGTATAACATATATATGTACAGTATATGTCTAGAGTTTGTTTTGTGTCTGTAACCGAGACTTGAAGCACCCTTCCAGTTCAGCATTTCTATAAAGATTTACACGGTTAATTTAACTACAAGGCACAGGGAATTTAACCCACAAGAGGAATTTCCAAACACCCTTGACGCTGCTCACCGTTTAAGGCTAGTGGCCCAGGTGCTTGTTCCCCCGGACCCTGCACTGGAGTTCCACAATTATCTACATCCTATCGGGCTCCCCGTCATCCACCATAAATCACTTATAGGTATAATATATTTCGAGTCTTACCCTGTCCACGTGGTGACCCGGGTGCAGCCGCCCGAGTCCGTCACTAAGGAGACGTTTTCACAGCACACAAAGATTTGTGGCAGCGCACACTGGCATCTAGGAAGAATCGCCCACTCTCGAGGTTATGGTTAAAAGGTATAACTTCTGATTAAGCATCTAGCGTCTGAGTTCTGAGACCTCAGATGCTAGATGCTTAATCAGATGTGAAAATAAAGATATACCTTTTAACCATAACCTCGAGAGTGGGCGATGGGTTGGTCATTTTCTTTATTTTTAGAAATGATTTTCAGCCAGCCCAGTTGGGGGTATATTTACAAAAGTGTTAATTTTTTCCTCCTCACGTGAACATCAATATGGTTTAATGTTCCAAAATTTTGCTGCTGTTATCCAACAACACATTTGCAAATTTACTCTGTAAGGCAAGGATGTATGTTGGATATTAGCATGGAGGATAAAATATAGAAAATTAGATGCTAAAAGCAGTTTTACCATATTTATGATGGTAGCTCGTCTTCTTGAACCTGCTGAAATCACTTTTAATCACTGTTAATAATAAGATGCCTGGTGAAAAGACATAAATGTTCACCAATGCAAAGTTAATATGACAAAACTTGTCTTACTCCTGTTTTAGTGCATGCCAATGTAAATGTTAAAGGGATACTGTCATGGGAAAAAATGTTTTTTTCAAAATGAATCAGTTAATACTGCTGCTCCAGCAGAATTTTGCACTGAAATTTCTCAAAAGAGCAAACAGATTTTTTTTATATTCAATTTTGAAATCTGAAATGGGGCTATACATTTTGTCATTTTCCCAGCTGCCCCAAGTCATGTGACTTGTGCTCTGATAAACTTCAATCACTCTTTACTGCTGTACTGCAAGTTGGAGTGATATCACGCCCCTCCCTTTCCCCCCCCAGCAGTCAAACAAAAGAACAATGGGAGGGTAACCAGATAGCAGCTCCCTAACACAAGATAACAGCTGCCTAGTAGATCTAAGAACAACACTCAATAGTAAAAACCCATGTCTCACTGAGACACATTCAGTTACATTGAGAAGGAAAAACAGCAGCCTGCCAGAAAGCATTTCTCTCCTAAAGTGCAGGCACAAGTCACATGACCAGGGGCAGCTGGGAAATTGACAAAATGTCTAGCCCCATGTCAGATTTCAAAATTGAATATAAAAAAATCTGTTTGCTCTTTTGAGAAATGGATTTCAGTGCAGAAGTCTGCTGGAGTAGCACTATTAACTGATGCGTTTTGAAAAAAACATGTTTTCTGATGACAGTATCCCATTAATATTTTTCCAAAGTACATCACATTTTTGCACTGTTGTGAATAAAATGAACACACACATGCTCAAATATGATCTTGGTTGTTTACGCAGAAATTTCAAATAGGCCCTGGCATTTCAAGTACACAGAAGCCCAAGCAGACCCCCCACAGGCTCAATAAATAGCGATTGTCTATGGCATCTCACAGCAGCCCCTCTGTCATTTGTCAGCTCTACAGATTGCCAGTCCAGGTCTGTAGGTATGTCAGGATTTAAGCCTCAAACAAACCTGAAAAGAACTAATTTATTCCCATGGTGCTCAAATCCCAGTGTTAGAAAAACAAAGCTGTCCTGTAATGTGGTATAAATTTGCTTCAATTTTTAGTAACTTTCAGTCAGTCTAGTGATGCTAGAATCATGAACAGCAAATGTATGATTGTCTGGTTCCTTTCCCACTATTACTACTAATGATAGCATTTTAATGCAGCAATATTAATAAACCTGTACAATATGTGTTTACATTGTTGCAGTACAGATGCATTTCTTTACATTTGTCCACATTACACCTTGAGTACCCACTCTACTATCCTAACAGGAACTTGAAGTTCAAATTTTAGGAAGTTTGGTGTTATCTGCACATATGAGCACCTTACTCACTTGACCATCTACAATTCAGTTTGTTAAAACTACTTCCTACAACAATACTCCACTTTTCTGACTTGACAGGATAGTGCTCTATTCATAATTTAGGTCTCAGCTCTCAGACGGTACAAACCTCAAATCAAAGTATAAATACATCTCATTAACAATCTTGCCTTGATACTTTTCACTATTGACCTCCTCATATAAGCTAATTTGAACTATTTGGCACTCGCAATCTTCACAAATCCTGCTTTTGCTCACTAATAAATGCTGTACATTAGGCTTGTTTTGTAAACAATATCTTTAGTAAGGTTTCCCACTGCTAATGTTGAGCAAACTGATGTATAACCTTATTTTGTTAAAGTAAAAAGTTAGCAGATGCAAGCTTTATCTGTTTTTGTAACATTCACCCTGGCATATAGAGCTTCAAATACTATTCATCCCAAATACTGTTCTGTCTTTGAGAACTTAACTCCTTCAGCATCCATATGATGTATTCTGACATGAATTAGTTCTTTCTGTGTTAGGTTTTGTGTTGGACTGATTTTCAATGATCTATTGATATGTAGGGCTGGTTACATTGCCTGTCTTATCTTTGCAGGACTCAGTATGAATGTCACACCAAACAGACTGCAGATTTATAAACAAATTGTTGATTGTCAGTGTTAGTTCATAAGATTTTATTTATAATTAAATATACAATTGCAACAAATAAGAGTAATTTCGACAAATAATCATTTGTACTACTGGCTAGTCACTGTGAAATAAAAAAAAGGGCAAAGGTCTCATGTATACTAATTCTAAATCCTTGTGTCTACTAGTTTTTCAGTTGCTGAGCAACAGCCAGACAGGGGATTTTATAAGTCATTAGTAGGCAGAGCAGGTTACTGTTCATCTGATATTCCTAATCTTGTTTGTTGCTACATTGGAATATATGCATATACAATTAGAAAACTTATATTGTTTTAATTCTAGAAAACAAAGAGCCTTATGAAAATTAGTTTATTTTCACTATAGGCGAAGAGCTTTAATGGGATAATTTCCTTACAATGGAGCAGGCCTATGGTAGTTCTGAAACAGCCCACCCCTTCCAGGTTTCTCTGGCATAACCGTTCTTCTTTTGGTGTTCAAGGATGTAGTGCATAGGCAGCATGAGGGGGCAGGGTAGCTTTGGCCATTTGTAACAAGCATATTGGGGTGGTGTGCTAAATGTGCATTTTGTCCAAGGCTTTAAGAAGTTGTTCCTCTGTCTTTATATTAGTAGTTCGCCAGTCTGAACCTGGAAATGTGAATGTTTGCCAATGGGAAAAGCATCTTCACCAAAATGTATTTTACTCTACTATTAGTTAATTGCATTTTTTTTAATTTCAGTAAAAATGCCTCAAATTTTTACTTTTGCCCTTCAGTAAATATGCCCATATCTGTATGTCACTTACTATTCTCTACCCCTCCAGCCATTTAATTTTTGAGAGGGAAGAAACCCTGAGATGGAGCCAAGATAACATCTATTAAAAAGTCTTACTTAATTTGGCTGTGCAGCACCTTAATGTAAATTAGCCATACACAGCACGTATATAAAAGGTATCATGCTGTGCAACTGCTATGTTACTGCTCCAGTCCTTTATTTGCTGGACTGTTTGCTGAGGATGTATACAGTACAAATGTTTCTTTGCCCCTATATCCAAGCAATAAAATGAATTTCTGTATATGCTCCTTTCCTTTAAAACTTAGAGGGGGTGCTAGAGGGGGGCCAAAATCACAGGTCAGTTCAGTTAAACTCATGTCCATCTAATAAGGGAATATAAGTACAAATTTACATGACAATGTTTATATGCATCATCTTTGTATAAATATTTTTTTATTCATGCAGAACTGTTTGCACCTGAGTCTGCATAAAAAGTAGCTCTGTCCCTTTCACCCGGATACTCAAAAACCTTTACTCACCCAGGTCTACAAAGCCTCTGTATTCATTTTGTATTGAATGAGTTTTGGTCCTATCCACTAGCCCTAAATATAAAACTAGATGTAAACATGATTATTATTGTCATTTCACTATGCAAAGAAAGCCACACGTTAACCGCAGTGTTAGCGTTTTGTCCTCTACAGTATGTCGTCTTATCCTAAATATTAAACAAATTAAATATGTTTTCAGCACAATGATATTAATGAATGTATATTGCAGAATGTATTACAATAAGAAATTATATGGCAGCCAGCAAAGAATTATGTTACTAATATAATGAACTATTATAATACATGCATTTTAATGAAGGATTTCCCCATACCACCCTGCTGCTTGTCACTGTAAATTAAAGAACACATTGACAATTTGGGTTATGAAAAAAAATATAAATTATATAAATTATAAAACAAATGGGGTTGGAAGTTTTTCAGTTTCTCTCTACACTGTCAATTGTTTAAAGAGTTGAGAAACACATACTGGGGTGGCTCTAAAACACATTTTTTTTAACAAAAATGCTTTATTGTCATATCCACAAAAGCATATTCATGATATCTGTGGAATGTCACATACAATGTCCTGCACTGCAATATTGCTACGCATTGTGTCTAAAACACATTTTTTAAATGCATTTCTTTATTTATTTGAATGTAGAGTATGTATATTCATCTAACAGCTTAAGTCACAACAGAATACAAAAGAAATGCAAACTTGAGTGCCTGCATTTTGAGGAGGATCAAAATTATGGCATTCAACAGATTTTCCTACTGGTCGGTTTACTTAGGTTAACAAAGTATGTCCTACTGTGCTTTAAGCCTGTGTATCTCTACTGTGTAACTGTTGACACGTGTTTATATAGAGGTATGTTCATAAACCTTACTTTATATATTTTAGATGTTACATTTTCACCATTAACTTCCCAAGAGTTGTCAGACCAACCACTATGGTCCATGTTTATAAGGTAGATGTTGACCATCTTGAGGCAGAAGAAAGCATTTTGGATCTGATATCCCCCAGAGCTGCTTCTTATCCCCTCCTGATGATAAAGTGAACTGCATTTTTGCAAATAATTTCTTTTTTTAAAGCACTAAATATCAACATTCATGTCACCAACTACTATAAAGAATAAGCTGAATACAGTCTATAATGGGCATGAAATAAGGGATCATCCTCATGTTCTACAACATGCCAGCAAGTATAAAACTAAAGAACCCATGTCACAACTGAAAGAACTGGTCAAACATGAGGCAGGCTTTAATATGAAAGTTATTCTCATGAAATCACACAGTCACTGAAGCTTTGGATTGATACTGTATTATGCAGACATTCGAAAGAAAAACATAAAAGGAAAACATAATATATACAGCAAATAACAGGAGACCAAAATTGTTGTTTACAATCTCCATATCAATTCCTACCCACCACAGAAGTGGAAATTTTCTGAGCAGCTCAAAACAATTCCTTAAGTTTATTATTCGGAATGGATCACAGAAAAACACCAGGGAGAATCAATTATGAAATTGCTAAAAATATGCTTCCTTAAAAGGTTGCTAATTTATTATTTCATTCATTGGGATTAAAATGCTTGATCAGAAGATTGAAATGTGTCTAGCGGAAACCTTCTGAAAGAAAGGGATCGATTTTAAGAAACATACATCATAAATATTTCATCAAAATCCATCTCAGAATTCAAAATGTTCAAAGTGTCACTGTGTATAACTTCTAGGAATACTGTGGCATTGTAAGATATGACATATTTAATATGATGGTATCAATGAATGCTTTTGACCACATTTCCTCGGATGTTGTATGTGCACGGTTCAACTTAGAGTAGAGTAGAGAGCAGAGTTTGCGGATTCTTGGTGAATTGGATAAAGGTGGATGTGGGACTGGCCACACCAGGGATGACTTTGTCATGGTTGGACAGATTGATTGTGTTGCAATATATGGACAAACAATGCCTGTTTTGTTGGGGGGAGGGCATTTTTTGGTATCTTAAAGCACAAAATATCTCAATGTCCTTAATGTATTAATAATGGGTTGAGCTCAAAAAAGAAGAATAAGTACAAATGTTAGAACTGAATCAACTGCTCTGTACAGTGAAATACAATTGTTTGTTATGGGTGTGGCAGCTCAGATATCAGAATCCTTTACATTTACTTGTCCATAGTGTGTCATATATTTTCTAAAATTATATAACTTTTATTTTTGATCAAACATACTGTACAATGAAGTGCAAAGGTCCTGTTTTGCAAAGTGATGGCAATATGGTATAATACACAATGCACTTTTACTTTTAAAAGCAAAAATAATGTATGAATGCTGTAAAGCTGCCAACACTTAATAAAATTTCCTCTAGATGTTTTGAAAATATGCCCATGTATCATGTTCAGTACAGAATTTAGTATATCAGTCAGAAGTAAACCTATAATCACTGATACATTGATTGAATCTCAAGAGATACCACCATAGCTTTTAGCCTGGAACTTAAAACCAATAGACATAAAATATTGTCTCGATTTACAAATCTTTGACCAAGAAAAATATAATCTATTTGCAAAATTTAAGGAGAACCGCTATCTGGAACAAATAGTTTTACAATGACATTTGATGACAACAAATGTGAAATGTGAACGACAGTAAAGATAACATTTAGTATGAACACTGGTTCTGTTAATAATAAAAACAGTAGACATTCATTCCTACTTTTACTTATCTTTAATAATGAATACAATTTTTAAACTACATTTTTATTTTCATTATCTCATTAACTAATTATTAACAGGGTTATGGGTTTAATAATATGGCTTTAAATGTGGACCACTATTTTAATAAATATTCTTTCAATGAATTTTAGAGAAGCATTTAGAGAAGCATTTAGAGAAGTATGTGAAGAAGGAATGTATTAAATGTTATTTCCAGCATGTTCTATATTCATCAAGCATGCATGCATTGTGGTTCATAACTGAGTTAAGAGTGAACTGGAGCAGAATTCATTACAAAAACGTTTTTCCCAGTATTAAGGAAATTGTATTATAGCAAGAGAGGCCTTTCTCAAATAGATATATGTAGGGTGGCACACCGCTTCAACTGTTGAGTACCCAGGTGCACGGCAAAATCATGTGTGTAGCATTCAAAAAGACCAGCAACACTGGGAGTTTTGGTGAAACAAATCAAATGTCTATATTTTTTTAAAGTGCATATACAGCCAACGTTACGTTTCGGTCCCCTCTGGGACCTTTCTCAAGGCCTTGATCCAACTTAGTCAAATCACTCAGCAAAGTGGCAGCATCCTGCATGGAACCTATAGTTACACACAATTTAGTAACATCAGAAAAAATAGAAACAGTACTTTCAATGCCCACCTCCAGGTCATTAATAAACAAATTAAAAAAAACAAAATACCAAATACAGAGCCCTGCAGTTCACCACTAACAACACTGGTACAATTAGAGAATGTTTAATTTACCACCACTCTTTGTAATCTAGCTTTTAGCCAATTCTCTATCCAGGTACAAATACTATGTTCCAGGCCAACATTCCATAATTTAACAAATAACCTTCTGTGTGGCACTGTATCAAATGCTTTAGCAAAGTCTAAGTAGATCACATCCACTGCCTTCTCAGAATTGAGGTCCCTACTCGCCTTCCTATAAAAGAAAATTAAATTAGTCTGGCAAGATCTATTACACATAAAATCATGCTGGCACAAACTCATATTATTATGATTTTCAATGAAGTCCAATATGTTATCCCTTAATACCCCTTCTAAATGCTTTCCTACCACACCACCACAAAAGAGGTTTAAAGGTATTGAATGGCTTACATTTAAGATTACAGCTAGTTGTCCACACAATGCTATAAAATCAGCACCCACAGGAAAAATCAAATCTGACAAAATAAATATGTTTACATTGCTTACACGGCTATGAAATGAGTTTACACTTCTTTTTAGATCAGAAGGTGAAAATTAAGAAAATATTTGTCATGACTTCATGCTTTATTTTAGCTAATTGATATTTAAATGATTTATTTCAACAAACCATTTTAAAATCCATTAACATGTTTCTTAAAATGTCATTTGCCATTAAAGCCATCATTGGTGGTTCTATGATCACGCTGAGTTATATTTTTGGCACAGTGTAGATCTTTTAAGTAATTCCAGTAATTAATCTCCACTTATTCAGTAACACATTAGGCTTCAGCATATCTTTACTGTTTCACCAACTAACTAAAGTTGTACAAAAAAATTAAGGGATATAAATGCTTTGAAATCAGAAATAAACAATATCACTACAGAAATTAGAGCAGTAAATGATGCCTGTACAAGATTCATTAACACTTAAATTGAGGAAATAAAGACTGATCTCTCCATTATAAAGCATGACATGCAAAAGCTGTGTGAGCATACTGTACTACAGTGGTTGAATCCTATGTAAGAAAGCTGGAAAACTCCTGCAGAGCTCTACAAGAACAATACTGGTCTGGTCAAAAACTGCTAGTGGAACCAGGAAAACCAATTGTGATGGTGCAATATCAATTTGTTGGATTCCCAGAACTTGCTGAAGGTAGTGAACCCAAGGACTTTATTTTAACGTGGATGCACAAATCTCTAGCATGTTTGCCAATGAATGGGCTCCCCACCAGTCAATTGCCTCCAGGCACACCATCAAGACCCCCTAATTGCCATGCTGTTGAATGCATGGGGATTGAGACAAGTTATTATTGTTGGCTAGGACACATGGAACCCTCCACCACTTCCAAGCTACAGTTATTTCAATCTTTACAGATTACTCTATGGAAGTCCAGAGAAAACAGGCAGCATAACAAAGCTGCAAAAACCATTTATGTGTTGTGGGGATCACTTATGCCATGCTTTACACTGCTAGACTCTGAGCACAAGTTGATGGTTGCCTCAGTTCACCTCAGGACCTCAATGCATGGCTTGATGCCTGGCATGAGACCATACAAAACATCAACATAACAACTCTGAAAAAACCTCAATACCAGTCAAACCACAAATAAGGCACAATTGTATCAATTCGTACACAAATCATAGCAAACTGTTATACTGCCATTGAAGTTTTTTCTTGCATTATTTCCTGTGCAAAGAAAAAAGCATGATGAAATTCTGGAGCAGATTTGTGAACAATTTTACATCTGACGAAAATGGAAATTTTGATGCAAAACGGTATGAACTGAAAATAATGTGCTCCTTCCCGTATCACTTCAAGAAACACATGTTGTGAGTTTGTTTGATCTGAAAAATGTAGATTACTGTAGTCAATGTATGTGACAAAGTTCATGGTAGTAAGTTCAATGAGTTCAATGATGATTAAAAAAAGAAAGGCTACAATTATAATCAATACATCAACACCAAAGTTTATGGTAATGAATAATGCATTGAATTGGATGGATGGAGCACACACTAGCTTTAATGTCAAGTATATGCAAAGTATTGGACTGCCCCAGCGGGAAACCGGGAAAAACCCAGTGGGCCCCGACCCTCGTGGGCCCCCATTGGGCCAGACCCCTCTTCTGATATAGAAATGGCACAGAATTTTTTTTTTCCGGCGCAGCGCTGTTTGTGCATGCACGGCTTCCGTTCGCGCATGCGCGCTGGTGCGCATTCATGTGTGTTCTCCTGAGTGGCGCCTAACAGTAGGGGGCCAGGGGGCCAGAGGGGGCTCTGGACAGCGGTCCCGGTTCCTGGTGGGCCCCTGGCCCCCCAGTCTGACCCTGTGTGCAAATATGAACAAATGCTGAATGCTGCAAATGAGATGAATTCACTGAAAATAATATCTGCTGAATTAATACATGTCCTATCAAATGGAAAATTTAACAGAATAAAATTCCTTTGAAGTCATCATCATGATTCTCTATCTGGACAAAGTGAAGGGATGCTTTAAAAAACCTTCTGATTTTGTGATCTAGCCTGTCCAAAAACAGTGCAAATATTCCTATCACAGCTGCACATGGTCAAAAGGTTGATTAAATCTTATGTTACTCAATTTCCACATGTCCTCTTGCCATGAAGGGCTACATTGCTTAGAGTGGTGCATTTTATAGCAGACCAGAGGTGATGATATAATGCTAGTAAAATAGCTTGATGGCATTTATAAGAACTGCTTTGCAACTTGCTTCATTAACTTTTGGATTACTGCTCCAGAAAGCCACTTTTTCAATGACTTTTCAAGATTCTGATGAATAAAGTCAAACTGTGTATGTTCCTCAGCATACCTGAATTTTTTAACTGGACTAATTTAGTAATCAAGTTAAATTATGTATATGTCAGTGTTTTTGTGAAAATAGATTAATGTATAACAATTTCATCAACACATAATTATTCTATACTAAAAACTATAATTTGGATAACAATGGCACTTCTGACACCCTAAGTCTAGTGTATCCCAAAAAACTTTTCTCCTTGGGGTAGGATGATTAGAATTAAAGTGCTAAGGCAAATTTCCCTGCAGTCATGTTAAACGAAATCTCATTCAGAAAAGCTACTTGCATCAAAGGCACTAAATTGGAACTCCAAAATCTAATATTTGTCATGACTGATGAAAGGAAATAGTTGACACCAACATATCTGAGAGCTCATTTGTTTCATGGATAGATCAAACAATCTGCTGTTTTCCACAGTAGCTTGTTTTTTTCTATAGGTTTCAGGTGCCCAAAAAAAATCACAAATATAATTGATTTTTTTACCTGCAATATATGCAAATTGTGGCAAAAAATTAGGACATAAATGTATTAATTTGGCCCTTCTTGGCATGATGAGAGTTATAATCACTTCTTCAGTTGTGTTTTGTCTATGATACTTCTATGAAAAAGATAGCAGTATTATAAACAAGTGTTATTTACTTTTTGGAAGTTTTGGGCATGGGATTCCAACTGTGGTCTGTAGCTTAGATTTAATTAATCTAGCATTCAGGCAGCAGGTTGGAAATCAAAATGGAATATGAACAGGAGAGAGGGTTAAGTGGTATATAAAAGGTTAACAATAAGAATACCAAAAATATGCAACCATGAGACTTGATATGTTTTTCGGATCCTTGGATCTGTGACTTCAGCAACTACAGTATATAGGATTTTCAATTGCAGACTGGATACAGGCAAATTAGGAAAGACAATAGTTTACAAACCATACTAAACAAGTAATCAAGACCAGTATAATTGTTTCTTTAAATAAGTTCATTTATAAGATACTACAGAATGCTTGGGACCTTGGGTTTTCCAGATAATGGATCTTATTCTTTAATTTGGATCTTCACACCTTAAGCGGCACATTTACTTAGCTCGAGTGAAGGATTAGAATGAAAAATACTTCGAATTTCGAAGCTTTCCTAGCAAATAAGCTTTCCTAGCAATTTCTGATCGAAGGAAAATCGTTCGATCGATGGATTAAAATCCTTCGAATCGTTCGATCGAACTAAATGCAGTAAATCCTTCGACTTTGATAGTCAAAGGATTTTACTTCGATGGTCGAATATCGAGGGTTAATTAACCCTCGATATTCAAACCCAATAAGTTGGTTTTGCCTCCAATAACGATTAATTATATCTTAGTCAAGTACAAGCTACTGTTTTATTATTACAGAGAAAAAGGAAATAATTTTTAAAAAATTGGATTATTTCATTATAAGGTAGTCTATGGGAGTCAGCCTTTCCAGAACATTCTGGATAATGTGTTTCCGGATAACAGATCCCATACCTGTACTAGATAAAAGAACTTCCTCTTCTATGTAGAAAAGAAATGAACATGGGTCGATTTTGGATTCATCTGGTATTTCAAATATTGGCAACATACTAGATGAAATCATTAATTAATTTAAACAGTATGCTATTGGGGTATATGATTTGGAGACCATGGGGCAAATTCACTAAACAACGAAGCGCCTAACGGTAGCATGAATACGCTGGCGTAAATTCGCTAGTGTTACTTATGCCTGGTCAATTTGCACAACGGACGTAACTACACAAGTTCACTGACGCGCAAATTATTCTGAAAGCTACCTTTTACGCTAGACTTCCTTCGCCACCTCAGACCAGGTGAAGTGCAATAGAGTATATAGGGATTGCTTCAAAAAAAGTTAAACATTTTTCTAAGTCCCAAAAAACGCTGGTGTTTTTTCATTTTTTATGGGTGATAGGCTGAAAAAGATCAAAAAATTTTTGGGGCTCCCCTCCTTCCCCCCTACATTTCCTAACTCATGGCACCTTAACTATACAGTGGGCACATGTGTAGGGCAAAATAAAATTTTTATTTGCTATTTTGAAGGTTTCCCTACATATACCTTCATTGTAACTTGAATTTGGCGCCATATGCAAATTAACCATCGCTAGCGTAACTTTGCTTTGCTAGTGAATTAACGCTAGCACAACTTCGCAACCTTACGCTTCCCCTGAGCGCAACTTCGGATTTTAGTGAATTTGCGTAGCGCTGGCGAAAATATATCTGGCGAAGCGTGGCGAAGCGTGGCGAAGCACGGCGAAGCGGCCGCTGGCGCAACAACGAATCTTAGTGAATCTCCCACCATGTGCTGAATGAAAGCCTTACATTAGCTAAATATATCATAGCTGAAATAACATTCTTATTATGTTTTATTTATTAAGCAATGTATATGGACAGGTGCATGCTTTTTTTTTGTTAACTTTGAAGCATATTTAGGAATCATCATCATAAAAGTTCATAATAATTTTTTTTAAAAAAAAAATGTTAATTTTCCTAAGAAATTTTTAATAGACTGAAGAGCAAAGTTTCGACAGGTAGTGAAATGAATGACCATAAATTATGCATTTTCCAAGGAACAATGCAGTGGCAGGAAAGAGATAACCATAGAATTACAAAAGGAAATTATTTATTTTGTTGAATTTATTGTAAAATGTACTTTAATAGGATTTTATGGAGTCAGGTTTTGTGGGGTGATAAAAAAAAATATGCATGTGTTTGCTTGTAAATAGTGATGGGCGAATTTATTTGGCAGGCGCGAATTTGCGGCGAATTTGCGCTATTCACCGTCAGCGAATAAATTCGCGAAACGCCCGCGAAAATTCGCGTCCAAAAAAAATTTCCGGAAAAAACGGGCGCCGGCGTCAAAAACGAGACGCCGGCGCTGTTTCGCTAATTTTTCACCGTTTCGCAAATTTCGCACGAAATTCGCAAATTTTTCGGCGAAGCGAAACGGCGCAAATTCGCCCATCACTACTTGTACAGTATTTATGTTAAATAATTCTAAATATTTAGATGCTTTCAGTTCTAAAATTAGGGAGTTAGGACTCTTGCCCTCACAATAACTGATATAAATATTCTATACATTTTCAAATTAACTACAATGTCTATGGATTATTTACCAAGTAGATGCAGTTACTGCTGATTACATATTAATAAATTAAGTTTATATTGAAGTTTGTATACAGACATTATAGACAGCTTAATGACTAACTGCAGTTAGTATCTACATTGCAGTGATAGTTTTTGGGTTATATAACCTTCTTTTCAACAATTAGTAGTTGATTTTTTTATTACGTTTTTGTGCTTCAACAAACAGGCAAATTGGGAAAATTATATCTGACTACAGTGACAGACTATTGTCATCTTCATGTTGGAGTGAGCTGTATAATATCACAATTTGCTTCTATACATTTTACCATTAACCTTTCTCTTGGCTTAAGTAAAACTAATCCAGTTAACAATAATTTGTAATTTGTAATAGTTGTATAAAATTTACAAAAATCTAATTTTCCTGATGAGGTATAAAATAAATGTTTTTGAAAGTAGAATGCAATTTCTCTGTATTCCGGTTTTTTTTTCTTACTTTCTGAAGCAGTCACGTTTTCAAGATTCAAGTTTTCATGTTCAAATGAAAAACAAAATCACAAATTTGAATTTTGTTAAATACACCTGGCATGGCTTATTAATGTGACACTCCAAGGCCTGCACAGTTCAGTGTTTTGATTTGTTAGAAATTAGTGATCCATTACCAATTCTCAGAGTGAGTATCACTATGCTTGTTTAGTGAGAGAGCATAAAACTATTCAGCAGATTTATTAAAGTTTGAAATCACACACAGAAATATTCACCCACATTCTATTTGTTACTAAATAAATGTGCTACTAAAAATCCCATAGGAATGAATAGAAAGAAGGTGGGTGAGTTTTTGTGGTAAACTCTAATTTCCCATTTTTATAAATCTGCTCCTATGTTTAACATGTGATTTCCCATTCTCAAAACACATAATGCAAAACTACAATACACACACAACCTAATGTTTCTTTTGCCTTTGCTCCTTGACAAAAACTAAAGTCTTTTCCAGAAAAAAATACCCAAAACGAGCAATATTGTACTTCTAACATATACTCTTTGAAACACTATATATGGGAAATGAACTTTGCAGTTCACTAAAAATGCAAAATGTGTGCCAATTTATGTTCCTCTTTTATTATAAATTACTTAAATTAACATTTTGTTAGGTTGCAATTGTCTCTTCAAATAAAGGTCAATACATTTTCTCTGAAAAGCTGACATTTTCTATGGCCCATACAAGTACTACACACCATAGACTGCTGGAATAACCAAAATCATTCCCCTATTAATGTAAATGACCTTTTCAGGTTATAGTCTCTTTCTCCATCAAGCATGTTAATATTAAATCATTTACTGCAGTTAAATGAATTCAGTCTTTAATAAATTATTTGATATCCATGTTCCAAATGCAGTTCAACATGATATTAAAAGTTCTTTAGATTTTGCTTTGTGCCATTATCCATAATTGTTATTGTGTTTACACATTTTCTCATCACTTAACAAAGAATGCCCATTATTTACTGCCCCAGTGGGCACTTGAGTACATTTTTATCAGAACCGTTTTATCTTCCCTGTAAAAAGGCCATGTAGACCCATACAGACTGCTTGCAGATAGTGTGCTGGTTGGAATAAAACTCAGATTTCTCAGATGCAAAAACTAACCACATATTCACAACAACGCCCAAACATTTTGCTAGTGAGTTGAAATCTTTGCATGTGCTGTTGGTTGTATGATGGCCTGTGCACAGCTGCCTTGTGTAGTAAAGGTTCATCATTTCAGAGTCTTCCAAATTCATTTTGTTGTACTGATTACTGAGGGGAAGTGAGGCAGTGAGACAGAGCAAGCAAGCAGTCTAGCAGCTTAATCCACACGGAGCTTGAAATGCTGATTTAGAAGGCTTCTGAAAATCCTGAGGAGATCCATTGCAGGTGGCAAGGAGGCTGATGGGCAATCCACAATCCAGATCACACTGTACACACTGGCAAACTCACTACAGGGCTAAAGTGCTAAGGGGTTACTTCCCTAGCAATAGCCCAGTCCCTGCACTAGTGGGAAGGGTTAACTCACTCCCTTTGCTCTGACTTTGGGGTTCACTGTAAGGTTAAATGTGCCACAGGTGACACTCCTAGCTTTCAACTCAAACCGATCTTTCCTAGGAAGATTTGGCCCACTTTAATTTGGCTTTAACACCTACTTTACATAGGTCACATGGTCAGGAGCAAATCCCTCCTGCTGATTGGCCAGGCTGTGGCTGATCACTGTCTCACTGCTGGAAATTTAACGTCATAGGGTTATGCATTTTGGGAAAGGGTAAGTAACACTTCCCTACACTTGCAATAAAACATTTTAATGCAAAAGATATGTCCATGTAAAAATATTTATGTGCTTATCTACAGTATATTATATTGCATATAGACTTTTGTACAGTGGATCTCCTGCCTTAACTCATTGCTTCTCATCCAATCACAGCTATCATGCAGCCCCTGCGCTCATAGCTTTAGGGCTTTCATTTCTGAAAGAACATGTAATTATTAAAACATTTCCAATATATATTAAAGTTATTCATATTTTTTTAGTAGTAGTTTTAAGGTTATTTTTAAATGTTATTGCAAGTGAAAGCAGCTTTTGTTGGTCCCCATCTTTTTTCTGCATTTTTGGTTCTGATTTCTGAAACACTGTTGAAGAAGCCAAGTAGGTACTTGTAACAAACCTGAAAATAAACTGACTACATTGAGAATCATTGTACAAGACCTGTTTGGATGCACATTCCTACTAATGTCTCTGTACTACTGCATTTCTTAAAATGAATGCTGTTTTGTATCATGGCTCCACAAAGATGTTTCAGTGAAATTCATGTGTATTACTGAAATTAGTGCTGTGTCATTTATTTAGGGTTACAACAAATGCATTCCAGCAGATGGTTTTGCCAACAGCGGAAAGAATAATATTGCATAGAATCTTAATAATTTAATACAAGGACCAAATTAATAGTGTTTCTATTATAATTAGCCATTTTATGAAGGCTGCTCATTTACTAACAGATCAGGAACTCCATTCCATTTCTCATGCTGAACAATGTCTTTATTTCCCCCTGAGTATACTAACTCTATCTGCCTTGTTCAATAGGACACCTTGACAGTTCCAGTCAATTGGGGTTATGACATTCATGTTCAATCAAACAGATGAGGCCTAGTCAAGAAAATAATTTTCGTCAGGTAAATAGTGCTGCCGGATACAATGACAGGGCTGTTTTTCCAGCCAGATTAATCTCCCCTACTATTTGTTATACATGCAAGATAATGCATGAAGTGCTGCAATAGATAAGCTCTAATTTTAGCCACCTTTCAGACAGTAACATTACCATTTTTATTATAAAGATGAGAAGCACTTTCTTTTGATTGCTTTCTTAGCAGCATTGTCATAGTTTTAAATGAGGAGGAAAGCGATGTTACAAATTTTTTTTGTCCCAGTTACCTTGAAAGTAATTGGATTGTTTAAGTATATTCCCAATGGTCTGACATGTCACACTTTTAAAGTATGTACCCTTTTAAAAGTTAAAAACACTAAACAAATGTGCAGTAAATTCATAAGAAATATTGACTGGCACAATAGAAACATTAAGGGGCCGATTCACCAAGGGTCGAATATCGAATTAAAATCCTTCGACTTCGAATATCGAAAATGTAATTATACTATCGGAAATGGCCTTCCTGTAATTCAGAACTTTTTAGATTATAGATCTCATGCTCCTGCTTGGGTTAATAGGACAGAAAAAGGTTATATTTTTTACAGTGACTACAATCAGCTCTTTGGTTATTTATATTCTTTTATTGGAAAGGTAAAAAAAAAAAAACAACAAGATTTCCACTGCAATCTACAGTCTCTAAAGCCAGCTACTTTAGGGAAAATACAGAAGAAGCAATACGAATGGCAGTTTTGTGCATCAGCCCAAAAGTTTTGTGTATATTAACCCCTTCCTCTGTGTCTTTTTCTTTATGTATTACACCTTCTTCCCTTATTGCTTCTTTGCAATTGTAATAAAATCTTACCCCGGTGGGGGTCGGCGGGGACGTCTGCCGCAATCCAAGTGGGGACGCCTGCCATGATGTTCTGCACCGGTTCCTAGGGTGCGCACGGCGCGCCTCCTTACGTCTTAAAGGCGAAGGCGCGCTGACGTATGACTTCAGCGCGCAATGACGCTAAATTTAAAAGTACTTAAAGGTACATTTTCTTTTATCACATTGCCCGTTATAGGAGTTTGTTCCTGGTGCTTCCTGAGCTTTTGCTATTCCTGTTTTGAACCTGTTTGATTCCTGTTGTGACCCCTGCCTGGCTTTTGACTATTCTGACCTCTGGATCCTGACCCTTGCCTGAATACCAACTACCTCTTCTGCTTAACCCTCTGATTGACTTCCTGGTTTGACCCTTGCCTGCCTGACTATGTTTATTCTCTGCCTGCCTCAACCCGGCCTGATCTGACTACTCTTTTGCCTACTACGACCTTCTGCCCAAAGAGTTTGCTTTACAGTCGTGCCCCTCTGCCTATCCAGAACCTATAGCTTTGCACCTCTCGTTTAAGTTCTGGTGGCATCCAAGTAGCTGAAGGCTCCTCCCGAGGCCAGAGGCGGTCACACTACAGTTGAAGCACGAGCCGAGACCAGGGTGCTTGGCATTTGTTCTGGTGTTTGGTGCCGACCGTTACAGCAATCTTTTCTCACATTCTGATTGCAAAAGTGGCTTCTTTATTGAACATTGAATTTGAATTGGTTAGGTAAATTCATTTCTATGAGTTACTATTAATACATGTATTATCTATTATCCTTGACCTTCCACTAAGTGTACTAGCATAAAATATATTGAGGATTTAATGATCTAAGACAGATAATGAGCTCATGTTAGTGAAACATTTATGGGATATGTCATTGTTTTATCCTTCTCTCTATCTGGCTGAATGTGGTCTGTTTGTTTGTCTATCTACCTGTTTAATTATACAGGTATAGGATCTTTTATTGTGAATGCTTATCTCTCCAGGAAAGGAGTTTTTATGTAATGTGGATGCAATGTCAGAGTCTCTTAGGATAAGTCAGTAGTAGTGATAAACAAAATTTTTCACCATAGTGATGAGCAAAAAAGACACCCATAGACTACAATGGGTGAAAAAAATGTTGTGCTTCAAAAAAAGTTTGTTGCCCATAGACTTTACTGCATTTGGCTAATTTTTTGGGGAAGCAAAACATTTCTCATTTGCCCATCATTAGGAGTCAAGGACAGGGTTAACCTAGAGCAGCAGGCATAGGACCCTCAGTACTACAGAGCAATAGAGAAGATGTGTTGATGCAAACAGAAAAGTTGTAGGTAACATCTGTGAACTAAATGCAGATACTGCAGGGATTTGGCTTTTAAATCATTCTTCCCCTCACCCTCTGCACTTAGCTCTGGTGCCCCCTAGTGGAGGGAGAAATTGAGAAAGTACAATTGTAATCTGTACACTAAGGGGCATATTTACTAAACTCCGAATGCAAAAATCAACAAAAATTTGTGATTTTTTTTAATCACAATGATATTCTCGATTGCACTGTACTTCAGAGACCTTATCTGCAGGCATTACTATTTGACATTAAAATAACGGTATGACAAAATCCCATAACTTCTAGCACAGCTACTAGCTATTAAGGTTTACTGATGATATCTGTGACCCAAACAATCTGTTAAGTAGAAGCTCTCAAATCCAAAGCAGTGGGCAAGGCTAAAGACCCGCAACTGGCTATAGCAGAACATTATAGCATATATAGCATTAACACATAGGGGGTTATTTATTAAAGTCTGTTTTTTTCTGGTCTGTATACTTGTAATATTCATCTAATCATGAAGGAGCTTCAGCTGAAGCTCTAAGCTTTTATTGAATAAATCCATGGTAAAGCAAGGCGCAAAGCCACTGGGGGTTTGAATAAATGGATGAAATGATTAAAGTGAATAATATTATCTAATGCAACAGTCAGCATTTCAGGTTATGTGTTGCCATTTTGGTCTACACATACAGTATTTAATAACACAGTTTATATAGACAAAAGGTGAACAGTCATCTATCCATTACCCATAATAAAATGTAAGCGATAAAATGTTTGAATACAATATATCCACCTAAAAAACATGTTTTTAACCAAATTCAGAGGATAATAACATTCAAAATAAAGGAAAGCCCTGGAGCTATAAGTGTAGGGGCTGCATGACAAGGGATCCAAATGACCAGTAGAGATGTCGCGAACTGTTCGCCGGCGAACTTGTTCGCGCGAACATCGGGTGTTCGCGCTCGCCGGAAGTTCGCGAACGTCGCGCGACGTTCGCCATTTTGGGTTCGCCATTGTTGGCGCTTTTTTTTGCCCTCTCACCCCAGACCAGCAGGTACATGGCAGCCAATCAGGAAGCTCTCCCCTGGACCACTCCCCTTCCCTATAAAAACCGAAGCCCTGCAGCGTTTTTTCACTCTGCCTGTGTGTGCTGTAGAGATAGTGTAGGGAGAGAGCTGCTGCCTGTTAGTGATTTCAGGGACAGTTGAAAGTTTGCTGGCTAGTAATCGTTTTGATACTGCTCTGTTATTGGAGGGACAGAAGTCTGCAGGGGTTTGAGGGACATTTAAGCTTAGGTAGCTTTGCTGGCTAGTAATCTACCTTCTACTGCAGTGCTCTGTATGTAGCTGCAGTGGGCAGCTGTCCTGCTTCTGATCTCATCTGCTGACTGCTGCAATAACAGTAGTCCTTGTAAGGACTGCTTTTATTTATTTTTTTGTTGTTTTACTACTACTACTACTACTACTATAAGAGCCCAGTGCTATTAGTCTAGCAGTGTTGGGGAGTGGGACTGGTGTGCTAATCTGCTGCTCCTAGTAGTTCAGCAGCACCAACTTTAATTTTTTTTTTTTAATATTAATTTTTTTTTATTTTACTTTTTTTTATTTTACTACCGCTGTAGTAGTGTATAAGTTGACCTTTTAGGCATTATTTGCCCTGTAGGCATTTTTTGCCCAGTGTGTTATTCAACCGACTGCCATCTAGCTGTGTGACCTTGTTCACATTCTGTCTAAATATCCATAATATTACCGTCTCCAGAAAAAACACCAAACAATGCCTACAAGGTCAACGTATGGCAGTTGTTTAAAGAGAACAGTAGATTACTAGCCAGCAAAGCTACCTAAGCTAAAATGTCCCTCAAATCCCTGCAGACTTCTGTCCCTCCAATACAGAGCAGTATCAAGCAGATTACTAGCCAGCAAACTTACTATCATCTGTCCCTGAAATCACTAACAGCTCTCCCCCTACACTATCTCTTCCAAGCACACACAGGCAGATTTTTCAGATACATTTTTGCCCTTGATCCCCCTCTGGCATGCCACTGTCCAGGTCGTTGCACCCTTTAAACAACTTTAAAATCATTTTTCTGGCCAGAAATTTTTTTTTTAGATGTTAAAGTTCGCCTTCCCATTGAAGTCTATGGGGTTCGCGAACCGTTCGCGAACCGCTCGCATTTTTGCGCAAGTTCGCGAATATGTTCGCGAACTTTTTTTCCGACGTTCGCTACATCCCTAATGACCAGCAGCCACATTATACTGGTGTAGGTCGAAGATGGGCAGAATCACATGTAGCTGTGTTTAGGTGAGAAGGAATGAGTTAAAGCAGGAGATGGACAGACCCAGGGGCAGAGTAAGAGAGGGACGTGATGTCAGGGGAAGAAGCAGTTCACTTCTTTATCTTCTGAGCAGGTAGAAACATCCCACCCTCCCCTTTTTTGCAAATTTTGTGAAATGTCAGGAGTTTCTCATATTATCTATTAATAAGTGAATATGGATGTTCTCATGAAAGCGTTGTTATATTGTAGTTTCTGTTTCTTTACACATTATAATTGTGAGAGTCTGTATTGTATTGATTTATGTTAAATTAATGTGAAACACTTGATCCATGGAATGTTTCTGATAGCCATTGGGGTCAGAAAGGAATTTTTTCTCTCTTGAAGCATAATTGGCACTGGCTTCGGGCTTGGTTTTTTTGCCTTCTTCTGGATCAAAACAGTGCACATATGATATTACATTGTTTTATTTGTCACTGCAGTGTAGGACCTTGCCAGAGTACTGCACAGGTAAGTTTAGAAGAGGGAGAAAGGAGGTTCTCTCCTGTGATTGCACGGTGGATTGATTGATACAGAAGCTACTACTGCTAGCGCTAGGGGGCAGCCTGTTAGGATTTCCTATCATCGACACACTGCAGATGCAGGTCCGGCAGCAGGGCTGCTAAACTTCTCTCATGTTGGCGGCACAGCATAGTAGCGATCTCTTGTTAAATTCTGGCTTTAGAATATTGCCTTGGGTTAAGCTGGCAAGGTCCTGTTTATTTGATAAAATGTGAATAAATGCTGTGGCCATTTTACACCCATCTCTGTCTCCTGATTTCATGAAGGTATGTAACAACGGGGTCCAATGGGATAGCTCAAGGCGGAGGGTCAAATTGAGAAGTCTCCTTGTTATGGGTTTGGAGCTCCAACATCTACAGTAAATCTCCTGAAATAAAAAATCAATAATATATTTTTAAGCAGAAATTAAAAACAATATACACACTGTGTTCATATTTAATCCACATCCAGCAAAAAAATCTTAAATTATTGTACATATGTGTCAGTTTGATAAAAGTTATGTAGAATTCAGTGTGTTGCCTGTGGCAAATAATCACATTTTTTAATCTGGATTTGAAGTGCTGCTGAATTATTTCATAATTATGTCTATTTGTAATAACTTGTAATAATTTAGAAAACTTCAGGATTCACTGTGGTAAAATAAGCATATGATTAAGCATATCATCCTCTGTATCCAGAATTGAACACTCAACATTTAAAAAATTTGAGTTGATCACTTAAAATGTATGCATGTACCCTGAAATGATTAGTTTAGTTTTACATTGCACAGAGTGGTATTAAATGGATAATTATGTAGTGATGTCACTTGCCAACAGATTTGTGCCTTGGGGCATGTCACATTTAATATATATTTAGCCTGGAAAATGCTGATTGTTGAGCATTTTATATAATACTCTCAACATTCAAGTAGTTTATTAGATTTAAAACCTTGTAACGATATTTAGAACTCTTTATTTTTGTCATTTCAAAGAGCACTCTTGCTGAATAATATCTTTTTTACATTTTTACCAAATGTTTTGTATCATAATAGCTGTTAGCCCCTGAAATTGCTGTAAGACGTTGCACTTGGCAAATTTGTGATTCATCATATGAGCCAATCAACAATACATCTATTTGCAAATTGCAATAAAGGAATGTAATGAAGATAAGGAAAATTAAAGGATAGAACTGAAAATGCTACATTCATCAGTCAGTCTGCATTAATAGGTACTGAATAATAATTTTAATTTATAAGCACATGGAATGAGTACTTTAGTTAATCATATTAACATTACCGCATAACCACAGATGTTTTATCATATTTAATAATGAAATTCATATTTACAGGGCTCATGTAATATAGACAAAAGGAGAGAGTGCTGGAGCTCTAAGTTGTGCCTATACACTTTTGTTGTACCCTTGCCAGAAACAGGATCTGTGCATTATTCTGGGATCACGGAGTTTCACCTATGGGCACCTATAGGTGTAATTATTGGAGGTCAGCAAATTATGTTCTGAGGTTGTCAAGAGTCCTTATATCTTTATTTTATTTGTGCAATGAGGATTTAGTCACAAATACCAAGATTCTTCCCAAGTAAAGCTCTCTTTCCTTCAATGTCACCACAATAAGAGGAGATACCGATATGATTTAAATTATTAACTAAAATATTATATTATTATAATACACAAAAGCCATGAATATCTTGTAAATGATATCCTTATAAACGGTGAGTAGTGATGTCATCAGTTATAAACGGTGAGTAGTGATGTAATTTCTGTCACATGACTCACTAAAATTTGTGTATTATAATTAATAAAGTACCCCCGGTTGTAAAATATGAGGATATTATAAGTTACCTCGGAGTTCCATGACCTGTATAAAAACACTCGGCCTTCATGGTCATGAAACTGCTCGGTAACTTATAATATCCTTATATTTTACAAGAGGGGGTACTTTATTCACTATATTATACTATTACAGCTAGGCCATCACCCATAGACTCCATTTTAATCAAATAATTCAGATCTCCGTTTTCCATGTAATTAGAAGACAGTACCTTGTACTTGATTAAACTAAAATATAATTCATCCTTATTGGATTAATTAATTGGATCCCTTTTCTGTGTAATAAGAAGACCTTGTACTTGATTAAAACTAAGAAATATTTAAAGGGGTTGTTCAGCCTTAAATTAACTTTTAGCATGATTTTGAGAATGGAAACAATTTGCAATTGGTTTCATTTTTTATTATTTGTAGTTTTTGAGTTATTTTATTCAACAGCTCTCCAATTTGCAGTTGCAACAGTCTAGTCGCTAGGTTCCAAATGACCCTATCAACCAAGCATTCATTTTAATCATAGAATGGAATATGGAGAGGGCCTACATAAAAAATGTATTTAATGCAAGAATATACATTAAGGTGGTTATTTATCAAAATCTGATTTTTCAGATTTTTTAAATAAAAAATCTTCGACCAAACTAGAATCCACAATTTTGGTGAAAACACATGACACAGAATGGACAAACCCCGCACCAGAAGATATTTGCAAACTACGCAGCAGTATTAGAAGCAACAATATTAGAAGCCTTGACAGACTCCACACCTTAAGAAATTTGCCAAATATGCAGCAATAGTAGGAATAGTAGCAGCAGCAACATTATTATTAGCCTTGATAGACCTCAACCAGAAAACGTTTACCAACAATGTGGCAGTAGTAGCAGTAGAAGCAACATTATTCGAATCAAAGAAATGTGCCTACCATGTTGCAGTATTAGTACCAACATTATTATTAGCCTTGATAGACCCCCACCAGAAAAACAGCAAAAGCAGAGATAGCAGCCAGATGGGGAATAGGCAAAACTAGTGAGGAGGAGTCTATGAGAGAAGAGTATAGGCAGCAATGGAGAGAGGAGGGTACACCTGTGAGGAGGAGAGGAGGCTAATATCTGATGTTTGCAATAGGAACTTTGATATCCCTGCTTATGCATGCCTCATTCATCTTAATAAATGTCAGAATATCCATGCTGCCAGTGTCTGCAGCACTGAACACACACTCTGACAGGACACTGGCAGGGGAACAAGCCAGAAACTCCAGAGAGTATGGTGCCAGTTCTGGCCACTAGTCAAGCCTTGACATCCAGAAATGCACGGGGTCACCATCAGTGCACATGGCATTCTGCACACTGATAGACCCCATGTAGTCAGCCACCATATGCTCTAGCAGCTGTTGGTTGCACTGACTGGGCCAGCTGCTGCCTGATGAAGCTCAAAAAAACTCTTCTACACACCCATGAGATCACTGCCTCTGCTGTTGCTGCTGCTAGGCCACTGTCCCTGCTTAATGTGTGGAGTAGTGGAGGCCTGAGAAGTGTCAGACTAGGGGGAAGACCTCCACCAGTTTTTCACACAGAGCCCTCTTCAATTGGCCCACCCTCCTCTCTCTCTGTCTGCCTGGGTACAAGGAACTCCCCCACCTTTCCCTTGTACCATGGGTCAAGCATAGTGGCCATCCAGTAATCATCATGGTCTTTGATGGAAGAGATCTAGGGATCGCTCCGGAGGCAAGTCTGCATATGGGCAACCATGTAGAAGATGTTCCACCGACCAACCTCTTCTTGACTGCCCTCCAAATGCAAGAGGTAATCTACCTCCTTCTCCCCTGCTCTGTGCCCTCCCAGCCACAGACAATAGCAGGGGTGATTGGGTCACATGTGCCCTGCTCCCCCTGCTCTGCAGGCACCCAGTCCTCCTCTCCCTCATCCTTCTCATTTGGCAGAACATGCCTCCTAGCTCCTTCTGCCTGCATACAGGGCCTGCACTTCTCCTCCTCAGGCATGTCAACCTCCTCCAGCAGTCCATCCAAAGTAAGCTTGAGGAGGAAAACAAAAGGTATAATGTAAAGCACACATGCATTGTCCCTGCTAACAAAGCATGTGGCCTGCTCAAATGTAGCAAGTACTCGGCAGAGCTGCCTCATTTGCTGCCACTGCTCTGTATTGAAGTACCCCAAATCTGCCACCCGAGTACCCCTTGTACTGTGCTCCAGCAACTAATTGCTGACCACCCAGTGCTGCTCTACAAGGCTCTCCACCATGTGCAAGGTCTAATTCCAGCATGCCAGCAGATCACAGATCAGCCGGTGGGTTGGCAGATGGTGCTGCAGCTGCATCTGTGCCAAAGATGTACTAGTGGTGGGGTACCTGTAAAAGTATACCCTATGTGTATAGTCATCCAACCTTTAGTAGCTCTTTAGGAAGTGCTGCACCACACTGTTGAGGACATGTGTGAAGCAAGGCACATGGGTCAGTCGACCTAGGTGGAGGGCGGCTTGCAGTTTGCGAACATTGTCGCATACAATATTACCTGCTGGTGCTTGGAGTGAGCACCTGAGTCTGGAATGCAACCATTTGCTCAGGTGCAGTATGACTCTTCTACCCCAGGCAGAAGAGTTGCAGCACAGCCTGACAGTGCTTGTGCTGCACATAAGCATAACTGTGCAAATGCTTCAGGGGTGGCTCATCCATAGCGGAGAAGGAAGTGGCCATGTGGGGTTTGCCCTTTACCCCACACGGAGGCACCGCTAGCCTGAGGGGAGCACCCCTGCTTGCACCCTCCACAGCACTCATGAGGGTGACAAGGGCCACACAGAAGTTGGCAGTGAGGAAGAGGAGGAGACAGAGGGGGCTTCAGAAGAGACAGAGCTACACAGTGGCCACCTCCAACTGTGAGCTTTAGAATCCCCTTCACTTGCTACAAGGGATGGGGAGCTAGCACCTCTTCCCTGAGTGGTCAGAAAGCACCACTTCCCCCTGGTGCCCTGCCACTTTGGTGCTGCTTCCATGTGATCCTGTGATGTTGTTTCATATGGGGAACTTAAAGCCAACAATCCCATATGTGACCCTGTCTGCCCCCTTCGAACTTTCTGCAAGCAGAGCTGGCACACTGCTACCTACTGGTCCTCAGTCTGGCACATGAAAAATACCCACACTACTGAAGTGCGGGCCACCACCTTGCCTGCTGTGGAGGGCTAGGGATGGTCCCCACCCGTACGCCCAGAGGCTCTGGATCCAGGTGCAGTGCTGCCCTGTTGCCTGTCCCCCCTAGAAGTGGTTAGTGGCATTTTCTGCCTCTGAGGGGCCGGCTCTTCATCATCAACAACACACAGTTCCCCCCTGAACTGCTGCTGTTATCCTACTGAGCTGGCACCGAGGGTTTCTCCCTGTCATCCTCAAAGTCCTCCCCCAGACCAGACCCTGCATCGTACATAGCATCCACACCCATTCCAGCATGCTGGTGTCTGACTCCACACCAGCAGCATGCTACTGTGCCATTAGGGGACCCTGCCTAATATCACCAACTGATGTGGTGGTCTGTGCCACAGCCTCCTCCTCATCATCAGACAGGAATGCACCCCCATACCTGTCTGGTTTTCAAAAACATCCTGAATGTCTGGGCCCAAGTCCACCTCAGGATCAAACAATAATGGGGATGGGGTGTCCCCCAGCACTGAGCTGGCAGATAACACCACCTCCTGCCGCTAACTCATGCCTGATGCAGACGAGGTAGCCTGGGTAAGTCAGCCTACCACTGCCTCTGCCTAATGGCACAGTTCTGTGTGTGCCAAAAAAAAGTTGTTTTGGAAAGTAATAAATAGTGTGAAAGCAAAGTGATCTTTTATCATTAAAATGTTAAACTATCTTGGGTGACTACCTATAAGAAACTGTCATGGTCGGCACCCAACACCAGAACAAATGGCAAGCACTCTGGTCTCGGCTCATGCTTCACCTGTAGTGTGACCGCCTTTGGCCTCAGGAGGAGCCCTCAGCTACTTGGATGCCACCAGGACTTAAACGAGAGGTGCAAGGCTAGAGCTTCTGGATAGGCAGAGGGGCACGACTGTTAGCGAGAGTCTTTGGGCAGAAGATCGTAGTACAAGGCGTTAGGCAATAGAGTAGTCAGATCAGGCTGGGTCGAGGCAGGCAGAGAATAAGTGTAGTCAGGCAGGCAAGGGTCAAACTGGAATATCAATCAGAGGGGTTACGCAGAAGAGGTAGTCTGTGTTCAGGCAAGGGTCAGGAATCAGAGGTCAGAATAGTCAGAAACCAGGCAGGGGGTCACAACAGGAATCAATACAGAGTAAACAGAAGCTCAAACGCACAGAAGCACCAGGAACAAGATACTATAATGGGCAATGTGAAAAACTGCTTTGTGGCTTTAAATATTTAAAATTTCGCGCCACTGCGCGCTGACGTCCTACGCCAGCATTCATGCGCAAACAAATCCAGAAGCAGCGTGCCGCGCATTCCCTAACAGTATCCCTATTGCGGCCCAGAGTAACAGCGGCGTGGCGGGCATCCCTGCCGAGGAGGCTGCAGGCGTCCCTGCAGACCTCCTCCCACTAGACCACCAGGGTGAGTCATGTATTCATGTTTTTAAAATATGAAATATTTTAATATATTTAAATTCTTAGATATTTCTCATTGTGATTTAAATTTCCTTTAAGCAAAAATTATTTTATGCCTGCAAGACAATGATCTGGACAACAGAAATATTTCGGGTTGCGGTTTCTTTTTTCTTAGGTTTATTGTGTGGTAGTGCAGATTCATCTTTTTCATGAGAAAGTCTAGAACAAATATCAGCCCTATACCAGCTCTGTTCTATAAATAATTGTCAAATAAGCATTATTGCTTTAATAGTTTCTGTCTCTGTCTAGTTATCTATCTAGCTACAGTATCTTTCATCAATCTGTCTATTGACAGAAAGAAGCTCAGCTAGCTTTATAATTACGGCCATACCATTTAATCTAAATTGAACACTTTCATGCCTATTTCACTAAATTTCTGCAAATATAAAAGCTCACTAATATACCTGTTTCACTTTTGGACAAATCTGATATTTTTAATACACAGCATGTACAGTATATTATGAGGCTGTTGTTCACACATTACATTTTATAACGAAGGTTCCTTTGAAAAATAAGCTTTCATTTGAATTTTAGAGGCAGGGTTATTTCCTCGAAAAAGGTTTTAAGTGCATCATAAAAGAGCAGGGTTCAGGAAAAAAAGGTGGCCAGTTGTTTGAAATGTATTCTACATTAACATAATTACTTTTTCATAAATTAATTAGCATTGCCATCATATGTTTTTAGAGAGAAAAAGTATCAGTGGTATTTTATTTTTATTTAAAGTCTCAGTTGTTATGCTAAAGAGTGTTCCATTTGATTTAATTGGGTACTTTTTATTCAACTATTGCTGGCATTAACAATAATTAGGGTGATATTTACATATATTTGTGTTAATTAGTGTTACTGACATTTCCCCAGATGTAACATTAAGGTCATTAAATACCATAAAACTGATGGAATTTTTTTTTTGAAAAATGAATGGTTATACAGAACTATAAAAACATTTGGCAACCCGCCCATTTTTTCAATATGCATTTTTTTCTGTGATATACAGTATGTCACATATTTACTTAATTTGTATATTCCCTTTACTTAATATGTTATGTATTTGTTTTTAATTGTCCTTATTGTAGATATTAACTTTTAAATCAAATAATTATTTTTTAACTTGTATGCGCAGGTCAGAATTGATACAAAATTTTGTGTTTTTACAAAAAATTCTTTGTGCACACCACAATTTGTTGTGTGCATTGGCCTCAAAATTTGTGTGCCCGTACACATGCACACACCTTTGAGGGAACACTGATCATCACCCCCAAGTATAAGTGGTAGAGTTGTACATAAACTATGTTAAATATTTGTTTTTACTTGTCCTTAGTTACATTTTATACTGTAGGTGCAGTAAAACTTCTGTTATTAACCCCCTTCAAATATGTGGTGATTATATGTAAATAGGTGGTAGAGTTACATACAGTAGCTAAGTTTAATTTAAAAAAAGACCCAAGTCCAAGTTCAACCCCACTAAATGAAACCTGGGGCACATATATACACACACTGAACTCTCCTTTTACTCGCATAAAATATATATACCAATATTTGTATTAAGTGTAAATGATAGTATCACTTTAGTCATGGATATTATGCTTGTCCAAGAAAGTATCCAAGCCAATCATAAAGGCATTAACAGAATCAGCCATCACAACATCATCTAGAAGTGCGTTCCACAACCTCACTGCCTTTAAAGAAGAACCACCTATGCTGCTTCAAATGAAAGTTTGTTTCCTCTAGTCTAAAGGGGTGGTCTCTGCTGCAGTTATCCATTTTATAGAAAAAAAAATCTGCTATCTTTCTATAATGCTCTCTAATGAGTTACAAAGAGTAATCATGTCCAACACCTGGGCTGGACTAGCTTTGTTAGGAACCTGGGGCATATATAAACTCCATCCTGGACTTTCTCAGGTATCCTGGTAGTGACCTTACCACAATTAGTTAGTTTTAAAGTGAGAAAGAGGATTGCTAAGGGATAGGGGCCGCCACAAGAATTAGCTTAATAAATCAAAGTTTCTCTGTATGTTTCATGGTAGTCAAATGTACGTACAATATTTATATAAATATAAAAATGTATTTTTAAAAGTCTATTAAATATTTTAAAATGGAAATATCAGTACAGACAAACAGCAAATCTTCTCTGACTGATTTCTTTGACAGGAACTGCCAACCAGAGATCACTTTGCTTTAAAGGAAATATTGTTATAGCTAACTATGTTACAAAATGAGTGTTCAAAAAAGAAAGCTGAATTTTTTTAAAAAAAGGAAGAGTATGTCATACTTTGCTCTTTGCTAGACAATTGTGCCTGACAAAGAAACACTGGTTGGAAATAAAACGTTGTTATTGTTCTTTTTGATACAAAAGATCACACAGATTTGTGATTCCCTGCGTATAGACATCTGCCTGATTTATAAAATATCTAATAACTCACATTACAATAAATAACCTTTAATGGTAAGGCAAACATTACAATAATGTGTTTGAAGTTGAGTTGAATGACAGACAGTTGCAATGGTCACTGGTAACAACCATGGCAAATTGATGACAACAATGTTTCCTGTATCTGTTACCTTGTAATTAGCTACAGTAGGCCTTGATTAAATGATGGCCCTCCAAGGGGGTTTTTTAACTGTAAAAAGTCTAACAAACACTGCATTCAAAGTAAATTCATGATCACTAAAACTACAAATAAAAGTTTGAAGGGTGAGGTTAGTAGACGGAGGCTGTGAAAAATGAAATATGAAGATGTGCTAACTTCGTTCATGATAACATAAGATTCCATCATAAGATAGCATAAAGGTGGCCAAAGACGCACAGATAATATCGTACAAAACTAATTTTCATCCAATATTCGTTGCGTGTATGGTGGAAAAAGAGCCGACCGATATCGGCAGAAGACTTGGATATCGGAAAATTTTGATCGGGTGCCTTTGAAGGGACCCAAACATCGGCCATTGTTAGTGCTGAATCGACAGATACAGGTAGAATTCTATTGTTTCTTCCCGTATATCAACCTGTATATCTACCTGTATATCTCCGATTCAGCTCTACACATGTGTATTGAAACGAACAATCTTTCTTGGAAAGATCTTTTCCAAGAAAGATCATAATTGTTACGTCTATGGCCACCTTAAGTCCCTTGGCCTCAAATATTTTGACACTGAAAATGAAAGAGAAGGCATGGGGTTGGGGGATAATAAAATATTTCTTCCTCTGCATCCTTTATTTTAAATAAAGGAACCTAATGTGAACCATGCAGTCATAGCTCTGCTGGTTCATCAGAAGAGAAACATGCAAGATTAGGCCCAACAATTAATGTCATTGCTTTTAAGATGAATAAGAGTGTGACATCTGACTGCAATAAGTACATTTGGCATCACAACATCACTAGGCAGAGCATTTAACAACATCACTGTTATATTTAGAGTGAAAATATCACTTGATATTTGTACTCTGTCAAAATAATTGTCACCCAAAGACTTCAATGCAATTTGTTGAATTTTGGCCATTTTGCAAATTTTCAGCGAAGGAAAATGGGTCAGATTCACCCATCATTAGTAAAGAGTTACCATGGTCCATTTAATTGCACGCATTTGCACATTTTATAGCTAATTAATATCCTTCAGGTGCACCGGGGCTTTATTCTCCCAGTGCAACCTTAGCAGGGATCTTTAAAAAAAAAATCCTTTATTACGCAAAAGTGTACTTTATTAGCAGATTCTGACTTGCAATGCTTGAATCGTACAGTTAGCTAAATCGCTCTCAGTTAAAAATTGCAAATTACATCGGGAATGTACAAATAAAATTTATGTTGCTTTAATGCTAATGCATAAGTTTGCATAATTTTTTAAAGCTTTAAATGTGGTTTAGGTAAACCACATCTACCCTCTTTTCAGTTACCACGGCATCTGGTGGCTTCCATGTTATGATTGTGGAGAATTTCAGTTCTATTACTGTATTACATAGTTACATAATTTAAAGACATGCACTAAAGAAATAACCAATGATGGCAATGGGAAGGGTGTGGAATCCCTCTGGGTAGAGATTTTGACTGGGCAAAAGGTTACAAAGAAAATTATCATGGGTGTATGTTACAAACCACTTTGTATAAGTGACAAGAAAGAAACCCAACTACTTTTACAAATAGAAGCGGCTTCACAATAAGGTAAAGTTATTATTATGGGTGACTTCAATTATCCAGACATTGACTGGGGTAAAAGGGTTGCCAAGACAGAAAAAGCTAGTAGGTTTGTAAATATGCTGAATGACAACTTTTTTTTATTTCAGCTCATTCAAGAACCTACTATGAATGATTCTCTTAGTAGTACTAACAAAAATGAAGCAGAAAGGGGTGGGACCCTTAGGGGCATATTTATCAAGGGTCAAATTGTAAAAAACCTCAAAATTCGAATTCAAAAAGACCAACTGAAACTAAGTCAAAGTTTTTTTTGGTGGAATAGGTCTGTTTTCGATTGAATTGGTCCGTATTTAGCCGAATTCGAATTTGGCCGAATCAAAGGAATAGCGAATTCGATTTTAAGTTTTTCCTCAAAAAAATAAATTCAAATTTTTTTCATTAGAAAATTCACCTCGACCTTTGATAAATCTGCCCCTTAATATCGGAGGGTCAACTGGTTGTGGAGAATAGAAAAAAGCAGAGATTTTTTTTTGTCTGTCTACACAAATGAGGAACCTGCTAATGAATGTGGAATGCCCCTCTGGATGTTGTTATGATGGCTGATTCTGTTAATGCTTTTAAGAGTGGCTTGGATGATTACTTGGACAAGCATACTAGCCAAAGCTATTGTGATACTAAAATCTATAGTTAGTATAGATATGGGTATATATAGTTTATGTGAATGTATAGAGGGCTCAGTGTGAATGTGTGTGTATGTATGGGTGCTGGGTTTCATTTGGAGGGCTTGAACATGATGGACTTTTTTCAACCTGATTTAACTATGTAACCAACTAAAAATGCAGCAATTAAGGCCCTCAAATAGCAAGACACAAATATAGTAACTGCATATGGGTATTATTATTATTATTATTATTATTATTATTATTATTATTATTATTATTATTATTATTATTATAATAATAATAATAATAACATGTACTTTTAGAGCACCAATATATTTTGCAGTGCTGTAAAATAAATGTGTCTAACAAAGTACCTATAGAATTACATACATAGAACATACAGAATTACAGACATAGCAAACCAGTAACCGATACAAAAGGTAAAGAAGGCTCTGTGCAAAGAGCTTACAATTTAAAAGGGGAAGGGATTGAGGAACAAGGTGTGTGAGATGGCAAGATCAGAAATAAGCATGGTGGGAGATGTAGCATATGGTATTACCTTTGATAGCTAAACAGAATGAGGGTATGCTTCTCTGAATAAGTGTGTTTTAAGAGATCTTTTGAAAGCAGAAAGTTAGTAGAAAGTCGGACAGACTGTGGAAGAGAATTCCAGAGGAGGAGTGCAGCCCTTGCGAAGTCTTGACAGCGAGTATGTGAAGTAGTAATGAGAGAAGAGTTGCAGAGCAGGTCAGTAAAGGAGCATAGTAAGCAGCTGGGTGAGTATCTAGAGATGAGTTCAGAGATGTAGGATGTAGGGTGAGTATTTCATATAAAGATATAACAGCATTGAACAGCAGTTTGCAGGATGATTAAGGGGCAGATAAGAATTCTCCACAGTAACATTTCCCCACTTTCTATTCATTCATATGGGATTTTTAGAAGTGTATTTATCAAATGATGACATAAAAAAAAATCTCATAGGAATAGTTACATAGTTACATAGTTACATAGTTAAATTGGGTTGAAAAAAGACAAAGTCCATCAAGTTCAACCCCTCCAAATGAAAACCCAGCATCCATACACACACCCCTCCCTACTTTTAATTAAAATTCTATATACCCATACCTATACTAACTATAGAGTTTAGTATCACAATAGCCTTTGATATTATGTATGTCCAAAAAATCATCCAAGCCATTCTTAAAGGCATTAACTGAATCAGCCATCACAACATCACCCGGCAGTGCATTCCACAACCTCACTGTCCTGACTGTGAAGAACCCTCTACGTTGCTTCAAATGAAAGTTCTTTTCTTCTAGTCTAAAGGGGTGGCCTCTGGTACGGTGATCCACTTTATGGGTAAAAGGTCCCCTGCCATTTGTCTATAATGTCCTCTAATGTACTTGTAAAGTGTAATCATGTCCCCTCGCAAGCGCCTTTTTTCCAGAGAAAACAACCCCAACCTTGACAGTCTACCCTCATAATTTAAGTCTTCGTCCCTCTAACCAATTTAGTTGCACGTCTCTGCACTCTCTCCAGCTCATTTATATCCCTCTTAAGGACTGGAGTCCAAAACTGAACTGCATACTCCAGGTGAGGCCTTACCAGGGACCTATAAAGAGGCATAATTATGTTTTCATCCCTTGAGTTAATGCCCTTTTTTATGCAAGACAGAACTTTATTTGCTTTAGTAGTCACAGAATGACACTGCCCAGAATTAGACAACGTGTTATCTACAAAGACCCCTAGATCCTTTTCATTTAAGGAAACTCCCAACACATTGCCATTTAGTGTATAACTTTCATTTATATTATTTTTGCCAAAGTGAATGAATAGAATGTGGTAAAATGTTACCGTGGTGAGCTCTATACTCACACTTTAATAAATCTCTCCCTATACAGATGCAGCCACTTTGGTTTGTCTGTTTGACACAGAATAACTAAACACAGATATCCCATTTATCTCATTTAACACAGAAAACTGTGACACAACATCCCATCTAATTAAAGCATTCACCATTGTGAACAATGGTGCTTTGGTATGCTAATGAAAAGGTTAAATGCATTAAATGAGTTAAGATAACTTTAGATAACACAGTTTCTTCAATTAACTCTGAGTCATGACGCATTTAACTCACAAATCCAAGTGGCTTCATCTGTAGGTATAATTTAGCCTTTGTTACCCTGGAGTAAAATTGCTAGCTTGTGTGTACACTTCCATTCAAGACAATTACAAAAAACATTTATTGGGAAGTTATTTATACATACATTTTATGAGGAATCTTTTCTAATACTTTTTTTACTGTACAAATCAAATATGGATCAAGAGAGAGAGAATGTTTTATGTATGTCACATTAATCTCTGTTGTCAGAAACATTGTATAAAAATATAGATTCAATATTGCCTAAAGTTTTTACTTGATTTACATTATCTGCAACACCACCTTTGACCCACATTAGAAAATTAAATTTCCCTCATTCTTATATCTATGAGGAGTTATTTATTTGGGTTGCATATCATTGTTTAACTTTTCATAAGTATTTAAATATAAAAAGAATTATTTATATTCTCTGATTTTATGTATCTTTTTAATGGGGTTATCGTGATTCATGTATATTAACTTTTACCTTCATATGG